>NC_091661.1:31825000-32136250 GCF_042453785.1 Malus domestica
TGACGACGTCTTATTATTAAGTTGAGAATGACTTATATAGAACGAGTTTATAACTAGTGTAGTATTCTATATCAGTTAACTCAGGGTTAGATCGAGACACATGTGACGATGAATTTATTCCGTATAAGCAACTCTTCACAAAAGAGTGTCCCAAAATCGAAATATTTGTAGGACTTCACCCTTCCTCTTGATGCCAAAAAACGAAAGCATGCACTAAGTAGTTATGCCTAATCAAAATATTTAGATGAATTATTGGTGCTATTATTTACTATACGTATATGCGATTTGTGCCCCTACCAATATCTCGTTGATAATATTTCCTTTGTTTTATTGTTTATATGGTTTGGCGGTCTACAACAACGCGACAAAGAACTAAAAAAGAAAGATGGTGCTACTCATACACCTTATTTTATCTCACATGCTTTGTTAATTTTTGTCATTTGATTATTTTCGATTTATTAGATCTGATGACCGAATTAAGAGGTATGCAGAAGATAAAAAGAGCATGTGAATAGCACCACCAAAAAAAAAATGAAAGAAAAATTGGTGGCCGTGGAAGGAAGTTTGAGTAGAGGGAAAAGAACATAATTAAGCACCGAGAATTAAGAGGTATATAGAAGATAAAAGAGAGTTTTAACGAAAAGCTTACGGTACTGTTCACTTTAATGAAAAACCACATTTTTACATTAAAAAGTCAAACCTGGTACTATTCATTTTACTCTTTATTTTATCCTTATGGTTAAAACTCAAAGTTTTCAAACCCTTTTCATTAGTTTTCCTAAGATAAAATGAGAATGCGAATGTCACCGCCCAAAAAAAAAATGAATGAAAAATTGGTGGCCTAGTAAGGAAGTTTGAGTAGAGGGAAAAGAACATAATTAAGCACCAAGAATTAAGAGATATACAAAAGATAAAATGAGAATGCGAATGACACCGCCAAAAAAAATGAATGAAAAATTGGTGGCTGTGGAAGGAAGTCTGAGCAGAGGGTCTTTTCTTTCTTCTCTCCCTGCTTCTACAGTTTTCTCTTCTCAATTTTCTCTCTGGTCTCCGCTGTTCCTCTCCTCTGGAAGGTTTCCCTCTTCCCTGCCTATCTTCGATCCGGTTGTCAGCCATGTTTTCTGAGATTGTGTGTAGAGTTCCGGCCTCTGCTCCGGCTCGGGTGGTACAACCACCACCACTTTCTCTTTGTAATCTGTCAGTGACAGCGTTGTTCGTGGGTATCCGCGAATTTCAATCTGATAGTCGGCTTTGCTCTCTTGGCTGCCGATTATCCTTTGTCGATGGCTGTGCTCGTGCAACAATTTGTGGTTGGAGATGGCATGGGTGGCGGCGTTGCTGGCCGGTGAAGGGGGCTCAGGCGGTGGACCTGTTTCAGAGGGTGGAGAAGGCTGTGGAACTTTCTCGCGGAAGTTGTGTGGTGTTTGGGCCCTTCTTTTGTTGGGCTTTTTTCTGTTTTCCTTTAGTTTTTAGGCCTCTTTTGGTTGTATATCTTGTGTGTGTTGGGCCTTTGTTGTAAGTGTGTTTTTGTAATAAAATAAAGTTTCTCCCTTAAAAAAAAAGAACATAATTAAGCACATCACATCCGTGGACCCAAAAGCCATCTCCATCGTAGCTGAAAAATTCTAGGTAGAAATGTCTCGCCGCAATAAAAAGAATAATTTTTTTTATATTCTCATAGATCCACTTGATTAACTATCATAATCCTTCTCCATTTAGCCAAAGACAACTCTAGAAATATATAGGTTTGTTCGGAATTGCAATTAAAATGATTACAAGTGCTTTCAGAAAAAAAAAATGTTTTTGGTTTCAAAAGCATTTAATATACTTTCTAAAAGAAACATCAGTTATTTGTTTCTTACATGAAACCCTAAAGTGTTTTTTCAAAATTCACTTTCATTTTTACTAAAAATTGATTCAAAAAACATTTTCAATCATTTTAAAAGTACTTTCAAACGAGTCCATTTATAGAAAAGGGTGTGATATATATAATAGCTATCATAATCCCACCACCCATTGATTGCTTTAGATTAATTTGGTAGTTTAATAGATTAAGGCACAATTTCGAAATTTGAACTTATCTAACGATAATTAATGAGAATGATCATCACCGCAAAAATGCACCACGATGCGTTCTAATCAATTAGATTAACTTGTTTGCTTGTGTATCTTACCCGCATATTTGCCAGTATCTGTCAATGATCGATCAATAATTAAACGAATGAAAAAGCCACCCATGTAGGCCTCCAATGTCCTTACGTACTTATCACAATAAGTGCTACTACTTCAAGCTTGTCCACCCAAATGTTTCACTCACTTGTCTTCACCCTTCTAAGAGAGACGTGCTCGACCGAAGATTCCAACTTCGTGAGACGATTTCCGGCGACGTTCTGCACGGTGGAAACCTGATCGGAATACTTCTTTGCCGCCGCGGAAATGGGTTGCTGCACCTACAAGTACTACTTCTTGTGGTTGACATGCTTGGCTTATCTTGTTCTTGTTCAAGGTAGTGAGAAGAAGCACCATTTTAATGGACCTGTTGTTAACGTGACGAAGCATCTCAATTTCCAAGATTTTAACTTTGTCAAAAACCCCAGAGTTTTGGAAGATGTAAGGCTCCTAGGCAGTGCCAAAATCTCAAGCTCATCGTCAGCCATACAAATCCCCGATGATCATGATCAGTACTCCGACGTCAACGGCGGCGATGATATCCATCATCTAAGACAGCAAGCAGGCCGAGCCCTCTACTCCTCTCCCATCCGACTCCTCGACCCTCACACTCAGTCTCCTGCTTCTTTTCAAACAACATTTTCTTTCCAATTCCACAACGGTTCTAATTTAAACGCTTCTGATCATGGTGGTAGTGGCCTCACCTTCATCATTGTCCCTGACGAGTTCACTGTCGGAAGGCCTGGCCCGTGGCTCGCCATGCTTAACGACGCTTGCGAGGATGATTACAAGGCGGTTGCAGTCGAGTTTGACACCCGCCTCAACCCTGAATTCGGAGACCCGAATGACAACCATGTTGGAATCAACTTGGGAACAATTGTCTCCACCGAAACAATCAACGCATCCGACGTTGGTGTATTTCTCAACGACGGCTCAGTCCACCGAGCGTGGATTAGCTACGATGGTCCGAACCGTTGGATGGAAATTCGTTTAGGATCAGAAGACAGTACTAATCACCCGCCACGAAAACCAATCTTCTCTGGCCCTCTGGATCTCTCACCATTTCTCAATGAGTACATGTTTGTCGGATTCTCTGCTTCAACGGGAAACCACACGCAAATCCACAGCGTCCTCTCGTGGAACTTCACCTCCACTAGTCAAGCTTTTCTCTGGATGCCGTCGATGGAAGCGTGCGAGAGTAACATAATTGTGACTGGCAGAGGAAGTAGTGCCGCGAGCGCTGAGCCTCGCGGGACTTTCTTAATCTTCATTGCTGTGGTGGTTTTGGCTCTGGCTGTGGTGGTTAGTCTGTACTATAGCGGCAGGCGCAAAACCACCGGAATATCAGACACTCCCGTTGTGTTGCCGGAGAAGACGCAGAGACCGAGGCCTCCGAACAAGCCTCGATACTTCACAATCTCCGAAATTTCCTTGGCTACTCAGTCCTTCAGCGAGTACGAAATTCTTGGTAGCGGCGAAAGAGGCGTGTACTATAGAGGGAAGCTTTTGAATGGTTGTCAAGTGGCTGTGAAGCGGTTTTCTTCTCTGTTTTTGAGCTCGGAAGGGCTAGATAGGCGGAGACTTTTCAAGGAAATAAAGGGGATTAGCCGGGTTAGGCATCCGAATCTGGTTCCAATCAGAGGGTGGTGTCAAGACAAGAAGGAAACCATGGTTGTGTATGAGTTTTTCCCCAATGGAAGCCTTGATAAATGGTTGTTTGGGGTGGGGGTCCTTCCGTGGACGCGGCGGTTCAAGGTTGTGAAAGATGTGGCTGACGCCCTCAGTTTCCTGCACTCCAAGCAATTATCCCACAAGAACTTGAAGACAACTAGTGTCTTTCTTGACGTCAGTTTCCGGGCTGTTTTAGGCGATTTCGGGTTTGTGCTAAGTGGTGCAGAATCAAGAAGGTTTGAGTCCGCAGTGAGCCAAAGTGCGGATGTTTTCGAGTTTGGTCTGTTTGTGTTGGAAGTGGTCGGTGGGAGGCCGCGATTGGAGGCGGATTCGGGGCCATTGGAGGAGAGGGATCTGTTGGATTTTGCATGGAGAATGCATGAGATTGATGAGATGGTGAGGGTAGTGGATAAGAGGATGGGCACTGTGATAAATTTGGAGCAAGCAATTAGGGTTATGCAAATAGGGTTGCTCTGCACTCTGAATGCGACCAAAGGTAGGCCTTGCATGGAGGAAGTGGTGGAGTTTCTTTGCATGGAGAGACAAATCCCCGAGTTGCCGCCGAGTCGGCCGGTTTCTCTCTTCCCTTACAGCAGCACCGGCGCCCTTTGCACTGGTTATTCCTGTGCTTCTTTCAAATGAAATTGCAAATGTGAAACCAATTAGCAATATTATGTGCTTCATTCATATTAGGAGGTCGCACTTGGTGCGATGGCAAGTGCCTTCGCCCATGAGTGGCAGGTCTCGGGTTCGAGACTTGGGAGCAGCCTCTCCATAAATGGGGGTAAGGCTAGCCGACATTCACCTTTCCCAGACCCTGCGTAAAGCGGGAGCCTTGTGCACTGGGTACGACCTTTTTTATTCATATATGTAGTCAATATGTTTTGTAAGGCACACACAATTGCAATTGGCGCAAAATCGAGCACATTAATGTTCTAGGATTCATACAGCCGACTGTATTTAGTGGAATAAAACTTGGTTGTTGTTATTATAATTGCTGGTCTATTAGTATGGATGTGATAAGATGTGCTAATTAGATTTTTGAGTTTGGAAGAGTTGAGCTGCAATGTGCAACCCCATCTATGCCAATTGCCAATCTTGAGCAATAATGTTGCTACGATGATAGGAGAGATACCACCATCGTGACAGCATATGATTGGTTTAAGATACCATCAACGTTGTATCTTTTGCTAGTCCTCTCTTTCTCCTTTCTCCCTCCTCCCTCCTCCTTCGTTCCCCCAACCTTTAACAGTTACGGTCTTCCCCGCAAAGTTCTCAATCAATGCTCCAACACGTTTCATCGGCTCTCTACTTTCCTTGTCTAGATCATTAACAAACATTCCATCTCTATTTTTGCAGACTAGGTTTTGCTTGTTGATCTAAATTTTTTGCTGCAATCGGTTGTATTGTATAATTATTGAAGTAACAAAGCTTAGTCCTTAAGAAGCTCTCAATCAACGCTCTTACACGATTTAAGCTTTGCTACAAGCGTTGATTGAGAGCTTCGTGTGGAAGACCCGTCCAACAAAACCAGCCTAATAATGATGATTAAACAAGTAGAAGTACTAGTGACACTCTCTTCTTTTGAGACTTTTTATAAATTCTTTATCACATCACAGTTTAACATCACTTCTGTATCAATAAAATACTCTACCAAAAACATGATGTGATAAAAATTATATAGAAAGTACCACTTTGAGAGTACGTTACATTTCTCTTGGACAAAACATTAGATTAGGATTAATCGTGTTGTTAATAGTAATACTAATACTGTTGGCGAAGCAAATTTTCAGGTAAATACCGCAATTAATTACATTTACATGTCAAAACGAAAAGTAAACAAAATAAAAAGAGATGAAAATAGCGGAATTGTTCTTGGAGAGCAAGAAAATAAGAAAGATGGGAAAGAGTAGTTAGATTTGATCCTCCAACAAGACAAGGGCTTTATAAAACCCTTCGCCTTCGTCTTCGTCTTTGTCTTCGCCTCTGTAAAGCCCTCCATTGAAATTCTTACTTCCGCCACAGAAATCCGCCCAAGAGCCAAGAAGATGAGTATGTTCAAGCTCAATTCCCTCAGCTCGCTGCGAGCTCTGAGGCACCTCCACGCTTCCCAATCTGCCGGCGTCAGAGCGCTCACCTCCTGTTCGTCATTAATCCTCAAACAGTCGAACCCACTTCTCTCCCCCTCTCCGTCGCCGTTTCCCTTCGCACCGTCGCACAATCTGCTCGCCATTCGGAACTACCGGAGCAGCCGCGATCTCAGGTAATTTGCTCTCCTGTGTGTATTGGGTTGGTGGGTTATTGGTAATCCGAAATGACTTGCAGATTTGATTTGGGATTTGCGTTTTTGTGGTTTTTGAAATCATGGGTTCGAGGAGTTTGTGCGTCTGAGTGAGTTATTTCGGGCTGTATGTGTAGAAACTATGGGATTACGCCTCCCAAGAATTGGGGCGTTCGGATTGTGCCTGAGAAGAAGGCCTTTGTGATTGAGCGGTTCGGAAAGTATGTCAAGACTCTGCCTTCTGGAATCCATTTCTTAATTCCTTTTGTGGATAGAATCGCTTATGTGCATTCACTGAAAGAAGAGGTCATCAATGTTCCTGACCAGTCTGCCATTACCAAAGACAATGTCGCCCTTATGATTGATGGTGTGCTTTACGTTAGGGTAATATCACATTCTCGAATTGGGTTTGTGTGTATGTTTGTTTACTGGGTTCCTGAGAGCTTCTTTTCGATTATTTCTTGTGCCGGTGCAGATTGTGGATCCTATGTTGGCCTCCTATGGAGTTGACGATCCTATTAATGCAGCTATTCAGCTTGCACAGACTACCATGCGTATTGCTATCGGGAAAATCACCCTTGACAAGACATTTGAGGAAAGGGAATCCCTCAATGATGAGATAGTGGTATGTTTATCTCCTTTTTTTGCTTCTAATAACTGTAAAGATTAATACTCTGGAAATGAATCATTCTTCTTGTTTAACAACAACAACAACAACAACAAAGCCTTTTCCCACTAAGTGGGGTCGGCTATATGAATCCTAGAACGCCATTGCGCTCGGTTTTGTGTCATGTCCTCCGTTAGATCCAAGTACTCAAGTCTTTTCTTAGGGTCTCTTCCAAAGTTTTCCTAGGTCTTCCTCTACCCCTTCGGCCCTGAACCTCTGTCCCGTAGTCACATTTTCGAACCGGAGCGTCAGTAGGCCTTCTTTGCACATGTCCAAACCACCGGAACCGATTTTCTCTCATATTTCCTTCAATTTTGGCTACTCCTACTTTACCTCGGATAACCTCATTCCCAATCTTATCATTTCTCGTGTGCCCATACATCCCACGAAGCATCCTCATCTCCGCTACACCAATTTTGTGTACGTTAATGCTTCACTGCCCAACATTCTGTGCCATACAACATCGCTGGCCTTATTGCCGTCCTATAAAATTTTCCCTTGAGCTTCAGTGGCCTACGACGGTCACACAACACGCCGGATGCACTCTTACACTTCATCCATCCAGCTTGTATTCTATGTTTGAGATCTCCATCTAATTCTCCGTTCTCTTGCAAGATAGATCCTAGGTAGCGAAAACGGTCACTTTTTGTGATCTTCGCTAGATTGCTCCGGTCATTAGTGTGGATAAGTATATAAATGGATAGAGATAGGAAAGCAAACACAAGATGTACGTGGTTCACCCAGATTGGCTACGTCCACGGAATAGAGGAGTTCTCATTAATTGTGAAGGGTTTACACAAAAGCAAACACAAGATGTACGTGGTTCACCCAGATTGGCTACGTCCACGGAATAGAGGAGTTCTCATTAATTGTGAAGGGTTTACACAAGTACATAGGTTCAAGCTCTCCTTTAGTGAGTACAAGTGAATGATTTAGTACAAATGACATTAGGAAATATTGTGGGAGAATGATCTCGTAGCCACGAAACTTCTAAGTACCGGAGTGTGGTATCGTCTTGACTTGCCTTATCTGTCTCATAGGTAGATGTGGCATCTTCTCTGGAAGTACTCTTCCTCCATCCAGGGGTGGTATCTGTAACTGGTGGAGATGCACAAGGTAATGTATCAATTTCACTTGAAGCTTACTTGTAGTTTCATGCTTGGTCAAGCGCGATACAAACCATGTAGTAGGAGTCCCCCAAGTCGCCGAGCTAGGGGATCTGCTGAAAGAGGTGACAGACAAGGTAAGCAATCAGAGCTCCGGCTGATTGTTCACATTCTCCCTATCTTGCAGGCAGCATGAAGGATAAAGAGAAGAAAAGTGAGGAGAGATGATATGGGATACTTTTGCTTTTGAAGAAGTAACTTTCCACAGGCTTATTCTTGAACTGGGCTGGAGGGTTTTATGGTTTCCTCCAGAGTATAAGGCCGACTGAAGAATTTGAGGGTCAAAACAAGTCCATCAAATCTAGAGTACGTTCGACCCTGCTGATATGGGATACTTTTGCTTTTGACAGAGTAGTGGATGTATCGGCACGTGTACTGTTACGCTTGTCTCCACATGCTTCCTTGTATCCTTCTCACTTGCCCTATTTGTTCCTCAGGCAGATGCGGTATCTTCCCTGGAAGCATAAGATGTTGAAGATGAGTACTCGAGAGCAATGCCAGGTAAGTAATCAGGTAAGGGGTTCCAGGCAGTCAGTTCCTGGCTGGAAGCTTGATTCCAAGTGCTGACTGATTGCTCTCTTTCTCCTTGTCTTACAGGTAAGAACAAGGCCAAAGGAAAAGACAGGGAAAAAGCATGATATGGGATACTCTTGCTTTTAACCCTGATGATATGAAATATTCTTGCTCTAATATAGCTTGTTTACAGAGGTATTATCGGGGGAAAGAAAGCTGAATATTTCGAAAGGCTTCGTTGGGAGTGCCCTCTCAGATAAGAGAAAGGGTTGAGCATTTTTGCAGGTCTGCCTGTCCGTTAGGGATGGAGGTCGACATATATAAGAGTCTCCCTAACATCAAGTAATAATGCTATTCCTTTACCCTGCTTGGTTATAGCACGGTAGTGGGAGCTGCCAGCTTCACATGTTTTAACTCTGTCAGAGCACTTTGAAAAAGTGGTCTGTGGTATCTGGAAAGCTGATGTTGCGTGTGAAGATTACAGACAAGCTTTATCCAAGGAGATCCAGCTCTTGAAATTGGGAAAGTGGTGCCTCTTCGATTTTCGAACAAGCAATCCTGTCGGGGATCTGGCTCTCGAGATTCGGAGAACGATGCCTCTTCGATTTTTGAGAAAGCAATCCTGCTGGGGGTCTGGATCTCGAGATTCGGAGAGCGGTGTCTCTTCGATTTTTGAGAAAGTAATCATGTTGGGAGTCTGGCTCTCGAGATTCGGAGGGCGGTGCCTCTTCGATTTTGGAGCAAGCAATCTTGTTGGAAGTGTTTTCTCGAATGTGAGTAAAGGTTGGACGTGTTTGCTAGTCTACCTTGCCACGAAGCACAGAGGTTGACACACAGGGACTTTCCAATTATCCAGCAGTGGTACTGTTCCTTTACCCTCTCTTCGATTTTTGAGAAAGTAATCATGTTGGGAGTCTGGCTCTCGAGATTCGGAGGGCGGTGCCTCTTCGATTTTGGAGCAAGCAATCTTGTTGGGAGTGTTTTCTCGAATGTGAGTAAAGGTTGGGCATGTTTGCTAGTCTACCTTGCCACGAAGCACAAAGGTTGACACACAGGGACTTTCCAATTATCCAGCAGTGGTACTGTTCCTTTACCCTCTCTTCGATTTTTGAGAAAGTAATCATGTTGGGAGTCTGGCTCTCGAGATTCGGAGGGCGGTGCCTCTTCGATTTTGGAGCAAGCAATCTTGTTGGGAGTGTTTTCTCGAATGTGAGTACAGGTTGGGCATGTTTGCTAGTCTACCTTGCCACGAAGCACAGAGGTTGACACACCGGGACTTTCCAATTATCCAGCAGTGGTACTGTTCCTTTACCCTTGTGGGTAATAATATGGTAGCTAGACCTTCAAAATTTATGTGTTTAAACTTTGTTAGTATTGTTTCTTTGCAATTCTTTTACCCTTCTTGGTCAGAGCGATGTAGTGGGAGCTGCAAGCTTCACGTGTCTCAACTTTGTCAGAGAACTTTGGCAAAGTTATCTGTGGTACCCATGAGCTACTGTTGCGTGTGGGAAGTGGGTGATTAAACAGTACGATTCATGTGCTTTCTACTTCGTCAGAAATCTTCGACAGAATGCCCATAATTTCCGCAAAGCTGAGTGTGCGTGTGACAGGTGCTGACAAGGCTGGAAAAGTAGGTGCCTCTTCGATTTCTGAGATCGGCCCTCGTGGTCTCTGAGCATCCCAGCTTTTGAGAAAGCAAGCCTCTTCGATTTCTGAGATCGGCCTTCGTGGTCTTTGAGCAGCCCAGCTTTTGAGAAAGCAAACGCCTCTTCGATTTCTGAGATCGACCCTCGTGGTCTCTGAGCAGCCCAGCTTTTGAGAAAGCAAACGCCTCTTCGATTTCTGAGCAGGCGCCTCTTCGATTTCTGAAGCTTCGTCGAGTGCAGATTTTTATAGGGGCTGACATTAAGTTCCAAAGCACACTTGAATATCCACCAGTAGAAGCTCCATTCTTGCACTTCTAAGATCTTGATTTGTCCGACCTCTTCTCTCTTCAACACCTTTGAAAATGTCTGGCCCCTCCGACCGTCGTTTTGACTTGAACCTTGTTGAAGAGGCAGCCCCGCCTTCTCCAGACAACATATGGCGCCCATCCTTCGTCTCCCCTACTGGTCCTCTTACCGTTGGGGATTCCGTGATGAAGAATGATATGACCGCTGCGGTAGTGGCCAGGAACCTTCTCACTCCCAAAGATAACAGACTACTTTCCAAACGGTCTGATGAGTTGGCTGTTAAGGATTCTCTGGCTCTCAGTGTTCAGTGTGCAGGTTCTGTGTCTAATATGGCCCAACGCCTATTTGCTCGAACCCGCCAAGTTGAATCATTGGCGGCTGAAGTGATGAGTCTCAAACAGGAGATTAGAGGGCTCAAGCATGAGAATAAACAGTTGCACCGGCTCGCACATGACTATGCTACAAACATGAAGAGGAAGCTTGACCAGATGAAGGAATCTGATGGTTAGGTTTTACTTGATCATCAGAGATTTGTGGGTTTGTTCCAAAGGCATTTATTGCCTTCGTCTTCTGGGGCTGTACCGCGTAATGAAGCTCCAAATGATCAACCTCTGATGCCTCCTCCTTCTAGGGTTTTGTCCAGTACTGAGGCTTCGAATGATCCTCCTCCGGTGCCTTCTCTTTCTGGGGCTCTACCGACTGCTGAGACTTCTCCTAAGCAACCTTTGTGAAGGCTCCCTTTTGTTTGTTTATTTTGACTCAAGTATATGTACATATTTGTAACTTATCGGGGATATCAATAAATAAGCTTTCCTTCATTTCAACGTATTGTGTTAAATACACCAAAGCCTTCTTCGCTAAGTTCTTTGAATTTTCTTTTGTTGAAGCTTGTATGTTGAAGCTTTGTGAGTGGAGCATATAGGTTGAGGTAGTGTTCCCTTAATTTCCCGAGTGAGGAAAACTTCTTGGTTGGAGACTTGGAAAATCCAAGTCACTGAGTGGGATCGGCTATATGAATCTTAGAACGCCATTGTGTTCTGTCCTGTGTCATGTCCTCCGTTAGATCCAAGTACTCTAAGTCTTTTCTTAGGGTCTCTTCCAAAGTTTTCCTAGGTCTTCCTCTGCCCCTTCGGCCCTGAACCTCTGTCCCATAGTCGCATCTTCTAATCGGAGCGTCAGTAGGCCTTCTTTGCACATGTCCAAACCACCGTAACCGATTTTCTCTCATCTTTCCTTCAATTTCGGCTACTCCTACTTTACCCCGGATATCCTCATTCCTAATCTTATCCTTTCTCGTGTGCCCACACATCCAACGAAGCATCCTCATCTCCGCTACACCCATTTTGTGTACGTGTTGATGCTTCACTAATTTTTATGATATTTCTGTGATAATTTTCTGGTAACAAGAAAATGTCAATGGGTGGCATGCCTTAACACGTGTCTTTTTAAATATTGTTTCAGCAGCTTTATGAAACCTTATTTTCTATGTGAGCTAACATTTTAGGTTAAGAAATAATATGAGTGGCATCATTTTGCAGACAGTTCTCAACAAGGCTGCATCCGCATGGGGGTTGGAGTGCCTCCGCTATGAAATAAGTAAGAGATCCCTTTTACAAGTTTTTCTTCTGATACTCTTTGTTAACTTCTTCCAAGATCTTTCTAAATGCTTGACTGTTCATACTTGGTTAGAGGACATAACTCCTCCTCGTGCGGTGAGGGAATCTATGGAGATGCAAGCAGAAGCCGAACGCAAAAAGAGAGCTCAAATTCTTGAGTCTGAGGGTAAGGAACTCCATGTCTATTTGATATTTCAATTATACATGTAAGTGAAATGCTATAGTTAAGCGCAATGGTTGCAAACAGATGATGGCATTCTTTTTTAATTTCTGGATTTCCTTTACCTGAAGTATTTTCAGTCACTATATAAAGTAGAAATATGCGCTGGCAGAGACTAATGTTTTCTAATCTTTCACAGGAGAAAGGCAGGCCAACATAAATATTGCAGATGGAAAGAAGAGTGCTATAATTTTAGCAGCAGAAGGTAGATACTGTTCTCTGAAATAGTTTAGTCCCAGTGGTATACAATATTGTGGACTAATTTGATGTTCATGGTCCTTTAGTCGCATAGATTTGGCACAAACATTCTTCCACTGAATTCCCCATTCTCATTTTACAGGAGAAGCGCAATCCATTCTTGCTAAAGCGAATGCAACATCTCGAGGAATTTCCCTTGTGTCAAAGACTCTCAAGGAAAGTGGGGGTGCAGAGGTGAGGTTCTTCAATTCCCTTCATTGTGCTTGTTTTGAACGTGGCATGCAGTTGGTTGGCACTTGTTTTCTTATTCCATTCAGGGTACATCGGCCTTCCTTTGGTTGTTAAAAATATGAAACCATCAATGCATTTGAATATTCAAGCCGGGATACTTCACCTTCAGCTACAAGTAGTGTTAATGTTTGTTAAAAGGTGTATAATTGGAAAATTCATTTTTCTTCATGAGAAACTTTTGACATCTTAATGCAGCAATCGCAAAACAACAAACTTTCGTATGTATTACACATTCACATTCCCACCTTTGCAGACCTTTTAACCCTCCATGACTGTTAGCAAGATATTTTGCATGTCCAACACATTACACTTGTCAGCCCCTACAATGATTATACTGTTATTTTGCTTATGTTTCATATAAAAATATGTAACATCATATGGTTTCCCTCCTGCATCTTGTCAAATAGGCCTACTATTAGTTGGGAAGAATATTGCTAAACTCGGGCTCTTTATCTTAGTTATTGAAATTTTAGGGGAGATGATGCATTCTTTTTGCCAATACTTTATTCTGGTCAACCCGTTTGTTTGTTCATTCTTATAAGCAAAAACTCTTGGCTCTTTAACTGCTCGCTGTTTCTCCTTGTTCACTCTGATCTACTGTTTTTGCTCATCCCTCATAAAGCCTTTCTGCATCGCCTCTTCTAGAGCCAAGAGTTTTTCCTTACAAGCACGGATCATGTGGTGCATAGATTTTAGAAACTCCCTGTTGCGTGCTTGGTATCTGTGGAGGAAAGCAACTAATATTAAGGTCTGATTTGCAGGCAGCTGCCTTGAAAATTGCTGAGCAGTATGTTGATGCCTTTGGTAATATCGCGAAACAGGTGAAAACCAAACCTTCTAACTTTGGGCAACATATATGCTGCGTCTAGTGATTGCTTAAGTATTCTGCCTTCTTTTTCCGTGAACGGTTTTGCAGGGCACAACAGTGTTGCTTCCTAGTGCTTCAAATAATCCTGCTGGCATGATATCTCAAGCCTTAAGTATCTACAAAAGCTTGGTTAACAATCCTTCCACCCTTGGATCAACTGGAGGCACGCACAGTGATGCTTCCTCAGAAGGATCTGATCACGGTGTTCGAATGATCGAGGAGACAAAGAATCAAGATAATGCAAAGGAATCAGGGTTTTCGCTTCAGAACCGCAAGAAAGGAGCATAGAGTTTGACTTCTCTCAATTGTTTGCCAATTCAACCAGTTATTGGGTTCTTTCACACCAGACATTTTTCATCGTAGGATGCTTCGTTGTTGTTTTAGCCGGAAGGTAGGACGTGTCCACTTACTATGAGCTGTGATTAACTAAAAGGGTGTCTAAATGTTTGCAATGAGAATGACAGATGCCAAATCATATAAAGGAACTGAAAATTTTTGGGTTGGAACTCGTTATTTTGCATATTGTCTTATTGTTCTTTCACCTAGTTCAATGGTGAACGTTTATGGTGGATCAGGTTTTCCTTTGGGCCGTTGGGTTCCGGAGGCCCCCTACTCGTAGTGTGTTTTTGCTGGTAGGTGATTGGGTGTGGGTTCAAAAAACCGAAAATAAAAAATAACCGAAACTGAAATAACCGAACCGAATTGAATTCTTTTGGTTCTTGTTTTCTGTTCTAAGTTTAGGAGGTGTAGGATAGAATTTGAATTCTTGATCATATATAAATATATCAAAATAAAGATTGTCTGTTCGACCAGAGGCTAAAATCTTGATCATATATAAATATATCCAAAAAAAGATTGTCTGTTCGACCAGCCTTCCGTTTAAGAGGCTAAAAAAAATTGTTATTTTTGGGCTAGGAGGTCTAGAAGAGGATGTTTAAGCGGCTACAGGGATTGGTTTTCGAGATATTGATGCTGGGATTTTCTGGCAGCAGATGAAGATTCCAGGTTTTAGGGAATGGCTCTAAAATTCTTTGGTAGGGATAAAGGATGTGCATAATACCTGGGGTTCCTCGGTTTAAAGAGAAAGAGAGAGTTTTTATTTGAGGTAGGGATAAAGGCAGCATGTGATGCCCCTTAATTAATTATACTCATCAATAAAAATGTGTTGATCTAGTTAGAATGTTTATGTTATGATTGTGTTGGAGATGTTAAAATTTTCAAATTTTTTCATTTTTTGAAAAGAAAAAAAAAACTGAAATCGAACCAAAAAAAAAAAGAACCAAACAGAAATTTCGGTTCGATTTCGGTTTTGACAAAAAACGAACCAATTTGAACCAAACCTAGCCCTATGTTGGGTTGTCTAAATCCTAACAATTGGATTTTTATAACATGTTAAAAGACTTGGAGAGTTTCAGGGCCAGTTTGAAAATGCTTTCAAAATTATTGAAATTGTTTTCGGTACAAATTGATGCGTTACAAAAGCACCTAAAGTGATATTTGGAAGAAGCACCAAAAATGTGTTTTTTGCAAGAAGTATTTAAATGTTTTTCCAAGATCCATTTGGATTTATAATAAGGATTGATTTTAAAAATATTTTTACAAAAAACGGATTCAATGATTTTAAAAGTAACTTCAAATTAGTCTTTAATCACTCAAAGCGACACTTTTGTTCTTAGAGGGGCCTCGTTGGGGGTCTGAGTGCCGCTTGAGGGCATCGAGAGGGTTCAAGCATTTGTGTTTAACTTTCGGGTACGTGGTCCTAGATTTCGACTCGATACTTGATGTGTTTGTCGGATCTTGTCGTGGATTAGCATCTACTTCCATAAACTACGGTAGAAAATGGTGTTTAACATCACCATCTGGCATGCGCGTTTGCGTTTGAAGGTTATGTCGGGCTGGGATCACCTACTGATCCCAGCTTGCAGAGCCAACTGACCAAATGGTCTCAACCTTTCAATTTCATCTTACCTTGTTTTGCATGAATATTTTTTATATTTAAATTGATTCCTAGCATCAGGATAAAAAATGAAAGGATGAGATCTTTTGGTCAGTTGCCTCCGCGCAGGCTAAGATTTAGAGGTGATCTCAGTCTGGTTATGTCAATAGCAAATTAAGACTTTTATGTTCCATATGTCAAACAAGTTCAAAAAAACAAGCCACTCTTGCTCAACAATTACTCCTTTAGGTTTTTTTTGGGGGGGGGGGGGGGGGGGATTGCAAAGGGTAGTGCTAGGGAGACATTTGGTTTTAAAATTTAGTCATCCTAGCATTATTTTTACTCGATTATATGCGCCTGCAAATTAGACATAAACGAAGTGTAATTAATTATTGAATCATTTGATGTCATGAAAGACAAGAGGTGAGGATTATATGTTGCTGACTTGAGCTTAAGTTAATTACGATATTGTTTCTGCTTTTTACCCAACTTAGAGTCATGCTCTTAATAATAAAGAATAACTGCTTTTGTAAAGAGATTTTTTCGTATGTTGGGAACACATGTACACTAAGTATAAGTGCAATAATACAATTAGTCAAAAACCTGAAGAAAAAAAAATTACATTTGATGTATCGAACCGTGTTTCTATTACTCTAAGAAAATTTCTCGCTGATGTCTTTATTTTAGTAGCACCCGTACCATCTAAGTTGTTTTTGTTCTTCAGAACTTGGCTCTCTTTTCTTACACCATGAATCAAGGACAGTGTGGCATGGACATACAGTTTTTCCGACATGGGAATTAAAAATACAAGATTCCTTTCCACCAATATAGGATTCTAACAAATGATACTGATTCCCTGAATTTAAATAAAATTCAAATTGAAGTAATATATTATTTTTTATGCATATTCAAATCCCGTCCCGCCGGGATTAAGGTTTTATAATCCGACCTTTCTCCCACACCGGGTTGGTTTCTGAAAACCCAGAGAATGCCTCGACTCCAGAAATTGTCATTTGCTATGCACTTTGTCCAATCCAAGGGTCCTTGTCCGATTTGACCCTTGCAATTTGTCCCGAACAAATATCATCCCGAGCTAAATCCATCTGCTAATCACAACCACATGTCAGTTCATCACACCATTTATCGATAATTTTATTTTATTGATTTCTACTCTCCACTCAAATCCCGCTTCAAGTAAATTTTAAACAAACAAAAAAACCGAATTCCCAAATTCCATTTGGCTTTGGCATCCAAAAAGGAAGAACTTTATAATCAAATTCTCAAAAAGTCGTTAAATTTATCATCTGGGATTATATGGGTATCGGAGTCGAAGAATCGGGATGCACGGAGGTGCCCCTATCGAAATTCAGGTACAACTCGCCGTTTGTTCAAGTGAGTCTCATCGGATTGGTCTGTTTCTGCTGCCCTGGCATGTTCAACGCCCTCTCCGGCATGGGCGGCGGAGGCCAGGTCGACCCGACTGCCTCCAACAACGCCTCCACTGCCCTCTTCGCCACCTTCGCCATCTTCAGCATCCTCGGCGGCGGCATCTACAACATCCTCGGCCCCCACCTTACCCTCCTCTCCGCCTGCTCCACCTACGTCCTCTACGCCGGCTCATTCCTCTACTACAACCACCACAAGCACCAGGCTTTCGCTATTGTCGCCGGAGCAATCCTCGGAATCGGCGCCGGCATCCTCTGGGCAGGCCAAGGTTCCATCATGACGTCGTACCCTCCCCCGAATCGAAAGGGGACATACATCTCGATTTTCTGGAGCATTTTCAACATGGGTGGCGTCATCGGAGGACTGATTCCGTTTGTTCTTAATTACCACCGGAGCCAAGCGGCTTCTGTCAACGATGCAACTTACATTGGGATAATGATTTTCATGTCCATCAGGACTCTTTTATCCCTCGCTATCCTGCCCCCAGCAAAATTGTCCGGGACGACGGGACTAAATGTACGGACATTCAGTACTCAAACGTCACAACTGAGGCCATTGAGATTGCCAAGCTGTTCACAAACTGGAAAATGCTTCTTATAATCCCGGCTGCTTGGTCGAGCATTTTTTTCTACACCTACCTATTCAACAACGTCAATAAAGTTATGTTTAATCTGAGGACGAGAGGATTGAACAATGTGTTCTACTGGGGAGCGGAGATTTTCGGGTCCCTTGGGATTGGATACGTTATGGATTTCAGCTCCAAGAGCAGGAGGACTAGGGGTTTCGTGGGCATTTCGGTTGTTGGTGTCCTCGGGACCGCAATTTGGATTGGCGGACTTGCCAACCAGCTCAACTACTCTCGAAGCGATTTGCCTGAGAAGTTGGATTTTAAGGACTCCGGCTCTGCTTTCGCGGGACCGTTCGTGTTGTATTTTAGTTTCGGGTTGCTTGATGCCATGTTCCAGAGTATGGTTTTCTGGGTCATTGGAGCCTTGGCTGATAACTCTGAAATTCTAAGCAGGTAATGTTGGTATATGGTCCAGCCCATGATCAATGTTCTAGATTATTCTAGTAAGCAAGAGATGAGGCTGGAGCTTGCTAGACAATTCTAGCATGTTATTAAGTTGATGGAAGAAGCTAGAGAGTACTAGCTTCCTTGGTTGCAAATGGAAAGATCTAGAAGCTACAAGTATGTGGCTAGTCTAGATTTTTCTATACTAGAGGTTTGAAGAAGGAACTAGAAACTAGTAGAATGCCAAGCCCTCACCTATAAATATGGGTGTGATGTAACCAATTGAGAACGAAGAGTGAGTAGCAAAGGATCAAGTCCAAAGCTAGAGTTCCACTCCAAGAGTGAGAGTGAGAGTGTTCCACTACACATTGTGTGAGTGAAGTTTAGAGTGATAGAAAGTGTGTGTTATACTTTCTTGTATCCATCAAGCCTTGTCTTTGGCTTGGTAAGACTACTCTTGTTGTATTCATCTTCCTTGTTTGGTGGACGTAGGCATAAATTGCCGAACCACATAAATTCTTGGCGTCCATTTTCTACTTTACCTTGTGCATTCTCTATCTTGTAGTACCGACATTCCTAACAAGTGGTATCAAAGCCCGGTTGGCTCGTACTACGAGATGGAAGGAAGTGGCACTATGATCAAACTCACCAACTCCAATTGGGTAACATGGAAGCCAAGGATGGAGGACATTCTCTATTGCAAGGATTTGCATGAGCCAATTGAAGGAGATGCCGCTAAGCCCGAGAGCATGTCCGATGCTGAGTGGAAGAAGATGAATCGCAAGGCTATTGGCACAATTAGACAATGGGTGGACGATAGTGTTTTTCACCATGTGTCTAATGAAACCAATGCTCGCGAGTTTTGGACGAAGCTTGAGTCCTTGTTCGAGAAGAAGACCCCAGCCAAGAAAGCCTTATTGATCAAAGAGCTCATCAATGTGAAGTACAAGGATGGTTTAAGTGTAGCAGAACACTTGAACAATTTCCAGAATATCATCAACCAGTTGGCTACTATGAAAATGACGATCGAGGACGAGCTACAAGCGCTCTTGTTACTTGGATCCTTGCCAGACAGTTGGGAGACCTTTGTGGTGAGTATAAGTAACTCTGCTTCTAATGGTGTTCTTACTCTTGATAATGTTAAAAATAGCATGCTCAATGAAGAAACAAGGAGAAAGACTTCTGGCACAGATAGCAGCCAAGTATTTGTCACAGAGAACCGCGGAAGAAGCAAGAGTAGAGGGCCTAGAGGTCATGGCAGGAGTCCTAGCCGATCCAAGTCAAAGTTCAGGGGTGCATGCCACCACTGTGGCAAAGAAGGCCATATGAAGAAAAATTGTCGAGTTTGGAAGAGAGAGCAAAGGGAAGGAAACAATCAGAAGAAAGATGATACTGGCAATACCACCGCTGTCATCTGTGGTGATGTACCAGAAATATTGTCTGTTGGTGAATGTCTGCATATGGGCAACTCTGACAGAGACATTGAATGGATTTTTGATAATGGAGCTTCCTTCCATGCTACGTCCAAACGGGAGTTCTTCAGTACATACAAAGAAGGTGACTTTGGCATAGTGAAGATGGGGAATGAAAGCTATTCCAAAATTCTTGGAATTGGTGATATCTGCTTAAGAACTAATCTCGGCTGCCAATTGATGTTGAAAGATGTGAGACATATTCCTGATATACGTCTCAATCTGATATCCATCGGTACCCTTGATCGATAAGGATATTATCACCATATTGGCGAAGGAAAATTGAAGCTTACTAAAGGCTTAATGGTGGTAGCAAGAGCACGACTTTGTTGTACGTTGTACCGGTCAAATGCCAAGGTTTTGAAAGGTGAGTTAAATGCTGTGGAGGACTCATCTCTAGACTTATGGCATAAGAGGCTAGGCCACATAAGCGAGAAAGGCCTACAAGTTTTGGCAAAGAAGTCTCACATTCCCTTTGCCAAAGGTACGTCGTTAAACTCTTGTGAGCATTGTTTATTCGGAAAACAAAGAAGAGTTAGTTTTTCTGTTCCATCTACAAAGAAAGGAAACTTGTTAGATCTTGTTTATTCAGATGTGTGTGGTCCCATGGAAGTCGAGTCACTTGGAAGAAATAAATATTTTGTTACTTATATTGATGATGTTTCACGAAGGGTGTGGGTGTATTTGTTGAAATCCAAAGACCAGGTGTTTCAGACATTCCAGGAGTTCCATGCCATGGTGGAGAGGGAAACTGGGAAACCTCTCAAGTGCCTTCGTAGCGACAACGGCGGCGAATACACATCTCACCAGTTTAGAGAGTATTGTGTAAAACATGGCATACGTCATGAGAAGACAGTTCCTGGAACTCCACAACATAACGGTGTTGCTGAAAGAATGAACCGAACCATCATGGAGAAAGTCAGGTGTATGTTGAGGACTGCAAAGTTATCTAAGCAGTTCTGGGGTGAAGCTGTAAGGACAGCCTGCTATTTGATCAACCGATCTCCATCAGTACCATTAGGTCTTGATGTTCCAGAGAGAGTATGGACTGGTAATGATGTGTCTTACTCTCATCTGAAGGTGTTTGGTTGCAAAGCTTTTGTGCATGTGCCCAAAGAGCAGAGATCGAAGTTAGACTACAAAGCTACACCGTGCATCTTTCTTGGTTATGGCGGTGAAGATTTTGGTTACAGATTATGGGACCCATACCAGAAGAAGTTTATCCGAAGTAGAGACGTGGTCTTTTATGAAGATCAAACAATTGGGGATTCGGATAAAGAGGCACAACCAGATGGCGCAGTCAGAGGAGTTGATCCATTAGCTTCAGATGAAGAAAGTCACGATGACATCCCTGAAGCAACTGCCAATGAAGTGCCTGCAGAATCAGATAATGCTAATCAAGAGGAGCCTGATCAAGATGTGCCAGACCATGAGATTGCTGATCAGGGGGAGCCTAGTCAAGAAGAGCAGATTCAAGGAGAACCCAATCAGGGGGAGCCTCCAGCCCTACAAGAGAATGAAGATCAGGTCAGAAGATCCATCAGAAGTCGAAGACCGTCTACCAAGTATTCTTCATCAGAGTATATCATGTTGACTAATTATGGAGAGCCCGAAACATATGAGGAGGCCAGAGCTCATAACGACAGTGACAAATGGATGAAGGCAATGGAGTCGGAGATGGATTCCTTATCAAAGAATGATACCTATGAGCTGGTGGAGCTTCCAAAGGGCAGGAAAGCATTGAAAAACAAGTGGGTGTTCAAATTGAAAAGAGACGACAACATGACAAGGTACAAGGCTCGTTTGGTTGTCAAAGGTTTTGGTCAAAAGAAAGGAGTTGACTTTGATGAGATTTTCTCACCGGTGGTGAAGATGACTTCCATTCGAGTTATCCTTGGTATGGCAGCAAGCATGGATCTTGAGCTCGAGCAGTTAGATGTTAAAACTGCATTTCTCCACGGCAATTTAGAAGAGGAGATATACATGGAGCAACCCAAAGGCTTTGAAGTCAAAGGTAAAGAAAATTTGGTGTGCAAGCTCAAGAAAAGTTTATATGGTCTTAAGCAGGCTCCGAGACAGTGGAATAAGAAGTTCAACTCATTCATGGTGAGTAATGGGTACAAGAGAACTCATGCTGACTCTTGTGTCTATATCAAACAATTTTCTGGAGGTACATTCATCATCTTATTGCTTTATGTTGATGACATGTTGATTGTCGGACAAGATGCTTCTATGATTAAAAAGCTCAAAGAAGAGTTATCTAAGTCCTTTGACATGAAGGACTTAGGGCCAGCCAAGCAGATTTTGGGCATGGAGATAATTCGTGACAGAAAATCCAAGAAGTTGTGGCTGTCACAAGAAAAGTATGTTGAACGGGTGCTTGAAAGGTTCAACATGAAAGCAGCCAAACCGGTAAGCTCACCTTTAGCCAATTATATCAAGTTGAGCAAAGAGTCGTGTCCAAAAACATATGAAGAAAAGGAGAAAATGGCAGTTGTTCCCTACTCTTCAGCAGTAGGAAGTATCATGTATGCAATGGTGTGCACACGACCAGATATTGCTCATGCAGTAGGTGTGGTGAGCAGGTTTCTCTCTAATCCAGGGAAGGACCACTGGGAAGCCGTTAAGTGGATTCTCAGATATTTGAAGGGGACTTCTAAGATGTGCTTGTGCTTTGGCGGTTCCAAACCAATCTTGGAAGGATTTACAGATGCTGACATGGGAGGTGACCTGGATGGTAGAAAATCTACGTCTGGGTACTTGTTTACTTTTGCAGGGGGAGCCGTGTCTTGGCAATCCAAGTTACAAAAGTGCATTGCTTTGTCCACAACCGAGGCTGAATACATAGCCGCTACAGAAGCATGCAAGGAGTTGTTGTGGCTGAAGCGGTTTCTCCAAGAGTTGGGTTTGAAGCAAAGTGATTATGGCGTTTATTGTGATAGTCAGAGTGCTCTGGATTTGAGCAAGAACACTACATATCATTCACGCACTAAGCACATTGATATTCGTTATCACTGGATTAGAGACGCTATCGAGAACAAGTTGCTACAGCTGAAGAAGATTCATACCGATAATAATTCTTCAGACATGTTGACAAAGGTAGTCACAAAATCAAAGTTGGAATTTTGCATTAAGGCTGCTGGGATGAACTCCAGGTAACTTGGAGTCATGATCGGAATTCCTCCCTCATGGACTGGAGGGGGAGATTGTTGGTATATGGTCCAGCCCATGATCAATGTTCTAGATTATTCTAGTAAGCAAGAGATGAGGCTGGAGCTTGCTAGACAATTCTAGCATGTTATTAAGTTGATGGAAGAAGCTAGAGAGTACTAGCTTCCTTGGTTGCAAATGGAAAGATCTAGAAGCTACAAGTATGTGGCTAGTCTAGATTTTTCTATACTAGAGGTTTGAAGAAGGAACTAGAAACTAGTAGAATGCCAAGCCCTCACCTATAAATATGGGTGTGATGTAACCAATTGAGAACGAAGAGTGAGTAGCAAAGGATCAAGTCCAAAGCTAGAGTTCCACTCCAAGAGTGAGAGTGAGAGTGTTCCACTACACATTGTGTGAGTGAAGTTTAGAGTGATAGAAAGTGTGTGTTATACTTTCTTGTATCCATCAAGCCTTGTCTTTGGCTTGGTAAGACTACTCTTGTTGTATTCATCTTTTTCATATAGTGAAGATTCCTTGTTTGGTGGACGTAGGCATAAATTGCCGAACCACATAAATTCTTGGCGTCCATTTTCTACTTTACCTTGTGCATTCTCTATCTTGTAGTACCGACATTCCTAACAGGTAACAGGATATTCCTTGCTTCTCAAGTTTTTAATCTCTCAATGATCTTTGTGCGTTTAGACAATTTTTCGTGCGCTGGACTGGACAATCCAATCCAATCCTGTGCCCGAAATGTGGCTTTAGTGACAGTCGCAGAACGAAGTGTGATGCTAAAAACTTATTTTATTTTGTGCATGTTTTGTACAGGTATGCTGGATTCTACAAGGGAATACAGAGTGCAGGGGCAGCAGTAGATTGGCAAATCGATACGTGCAAGGCATCCTTCCTCTCCCAATTGGTTACGAATTTCGCGCTTTACACCGTGAGTTATCCGCTGCTGGTGGTTCTGATCTTGCTGGCCGTGAAGGATGAAGGTGAGGCTGATGTGGAGGAATTTACCAAGCGGAAGGTTGCTGAATTAGCTGATGAAATTAGTCATAAGCCATCCGAATATTTGTCTTAATTACGTCCATACAATCGAATCTTCACGAATTAGTGTAAGGGAAATTCTAGTGTAATTGATGTAGCACGTTCAAATTGTCAAGTATTTTACGGGGTAATCAGAGTTCATGTTTTGATAAAATATCTGAATGATTAGTTCTTGATCACGATTGTCCATTATAGTCATGCATGCTTGGAAGGAAATGCTAGTGTAATTGATGTAGCACGCTCAAATAATCCTGCTGGCATGATATCTCAAGCCTTAAGTATCTACAAAAGCTTGGTTAACAATCCTTCCACCCTTGGATCAACTGGAGGCACGCACAGTGATGATGCTTCCTCAGAAGGATCTGATCACAGTTTTCGAATGATCGAGGAGGCAAAGAATCAAGATAATGCAAACGAATCAGGGTTTTCGCTTCAGAACCGCAAGAAAGAAGCATAGAGTTTGACTTCTCTCAGTTGTTTGCCAATTCAACCAGTTACTGGGTTCTTTCACACCAGACATTTTTCTTGTAGGATGCTTCGTTGTTGTTTTAGCCGGAAGGTAGAATATGAGTTGTGTGATTAACTAAAAGGGTGTCTAAATGTTTGCAATGATATTAATGACAGATGCCAAATCATATAAAGGAACTGAAATTTTTTGGGTTGGAACTCATTATTTTGCATGTTTTCCTTTGGGCCGTTGGGTTTCGGAGTCCACCCCCTCCTCCTCGTGTGTTTTTGCTGGTAGGTAATTGGGTTGGGTTGTCTAAATCCTAATTTTTGGATTTTTATGACATGTTAAAGGACTTGTAGAGTTTAAGATTGATTTGGATATGCTTTTAAAATTACTGAAGTTGTTTCGTGAAATTGGTTTTCTGTTACAAAAACACCTGACATGTGTTTCTTGCGGGAAGCACCTAAAATGTTTTTTCAAGATCCACTTGGATTTGCACTAAGAATTGATTTCAAAAATATTTTTACAAAAAATAGTTTAAATCATTTCAAAAGCACTTTCAAATGAGTCTTTAATCACTCAAAGCAACACTTGAGTAGTTCTTGAGAGGGGCCTCGTGGGGGTCTGAGTGCCTCTTAGGGCATCGAGAGGGCTCAAGCATTTGTGTTTTAACTTTCGCGTACGTGGTCCTAGATTTCGACTCGATACTTGATGTGTTTGTCGGATATTGTCGTAGATTAGCATCTACTTCCAGAAACAACGGTAGAAAATGGTGTTTAACATCACCATCTGGCATGTGCGTTTGCGTTTGAAGGTTATGTCGGAGTGGGATCATCTCCGGGATCCCAACTTGCAGAGCCAACTGACCAAACGATCTCAACCTTTCAATTTCATCTTATCTTGTTTTGCGTGATTTTTTTTTTGGATATTTAAATTGATTCTGGACCACAGGATAAAAAATGGAAGGATGAGATCTTTTGGTTAGTTGACTCCGTAGGCTGTGATCCGGAGGTGATCTCAGTCTCGTTATGTCAACAGCAAATTAAGACTTTTCTGTGCCATATGCCAAACAAGTTCAAAACAACAAGCCACTCTCGCTTAACAATTCCGCCTTTAGGTTTAGGAAAAAAAATACAATTATTTGATAGGTAATGTTAGGGAGACATTTGGTTTAATTAATTATTGAATCATTTGATGTTATGAAGGGCAAGAGATGAGGATTATACGTTGTTGACGTGAGTTTAAGTTAGTTACGATATTGTTTTCGCTTTTTACCCAACTTCGAGTCATGCTCTTAATAATAAAGAATACACCGCTTTTGTAAAGAGATTTTTCAATATGTTGGGAACACAGTTTGATACACTAAATATAATTATACAATTAGTCATAAACTTGAAGATAAAAAAATTATTACATTTGACGTACCGAAACATGTTTCTGTCACACTGAAAAATTTCTCGCTGTGTCTTTATGTTAGTAGTACTCGTACCATCTAGGTTGTTTTTGTCTTTCATACTTTGTCTCTCTTTTCTTGCACCATGAATCAAGGACAGTGTGGCATGGACATATAGATTTTCCCACATGGGAATTAAAAATACAAGATTCCTTTCCACCAATATAGGATTCTAACAAATGATACTGATTCCCTGAATTTAAATAAAATTCAAATTGAAGTTAAATATATTATTTTTTATGCAAATTCAAATCCCGTCCCGCCGGGATTAAGGTTTTATAATCCGACCTTTCTCACACACCGGGCTGGTTTCTGAAAACCCAGAAAATGCCTCGACTCCAGAAATTGTCATTTGCTATGCACTTCGTCCAATCCCAGGGTCCTTGTCCGATTTGACCCTTGCAATTAGTCCCGGACAAATATCATCCCGAGCTAAATCCATCTGCTAATCACGATCACATGTCAGTTCGGGTTAGTTTGGTATTGTTGTGTTTTAAAAAAAAAAAATTGTTTCTGTTGTGCTGTAAAAATAATTAGCTGTAAAATAAAGCAGTTGAGTGTTTAATAAACTTGTATTGTAAAAGTGCTTTTTTGTAGCAGTGTTCAAGTATTTGGTAAATTTTTATGTAAATCTGCTGAGATTATGTTAAATGACTAAAAAGATGTAATATTAAATGTGACATAATAATTTATTTTATTTTTATTTATAATTTCATCTTCAATCTTCATCATTTATCTTGATTTTGTTTTTTATTTATTTATAATTTCAGCTTCCATCTCTCTCGTTTATCTTTGTTTTATATTTATTTATATTTTTATCTTCCATCTCCATCTCAAATGGAATCGTGCAATTAAAATGGGACCAAAGTCATCTTCTTCCTCGTGCCCGACTATGCAGAAGAAAAAAAAATCCGATTTTGACGTCTTCATGTACGCCCGCCTAGCCCGTTCCCGGACCCGCATACCTCCGCCTAGTCCTTCTTAGTCTCGCCCAAGCATTCTGCTTTTTGATTTTGTGGTTGATTCAGAAGGGGTAGATTATCCGACGAGACCAGAGGGGCACTTGGGCTTCATTTTCGAAGAGGGGAGGGGTGCGCCACCCCTCTTATCCTTCTGTAGCTTCGCCTATGCTCTAGCCCCCTGGATCGCAAGCATTTTGTCCCTATAATAGTTCCCGTAAAGCATAAATCTTCAGAAGTTCATCCTCCCCAATAACATAATCGCCAGCGGCCTTGAATTCCTTGCGAAGCCGGACTCGACTCGTCCTCTCGAACAATCGGATTCGAAGATCTGATACGATAAAGGAAGCGAGAAGGAGAAACGAAGAGGGTATGATTGGGTTTAAGAAAGTTTCATTAAACTTTACTATTCATCCACCTGCTTTGAAAAAAAGCAGGTTTTGAGAAGCAGTAAAATGTTGCTTCCATTTTTCTGCTTATTTTGGCTAAAACTTTGAAAAGAAGCGCTTATTTTTATATTTATCAAACACATTTTACACTCCAACTTTTATTCATAGCTGTTTTTTTATAATTTCAGCCGTGCCAAACTGGTACTTCATCACACTCTTTATCCGTAATTTCATTGCTTTCCACTCTCCACTCAAATCCCGCTTTTAGTAAATTAGTTTAGTTTAAAATATCGCTCGAACAAAAAACAAAGCCGAGTTCCCAAAGTCCTTTTGGCTTTGGCATCCATAAAGGAAGAACTTTATAATCAAATTCTCAAAAAGTCGTCAAATTTATCATCTGGGATAAGGATTATATGGGTATCGAAGGAGTGGAAGAATCGGGAGGCACGGGGGTGCCCCTATCGAAATTCAGGTACAACTCGCCGTTTGTTCAAGTGAGTCTCATCGGATTGGTCTGTTTCTGCTGCCCTGGCATGTTCAACGCCCTCTCCGGCATGGGCGGCGGAGGCCAGGTCGACCCGACTGCCTCCAACAACGCCTCCACTGCCCTCTTCACCACCTTCGCCATCTTCGGCATCCTCGGTGGCGGCATCTACAACATCCTCGGCCCCCGCCTTACACTCCTCTCCGCCTGCTCCACCTACGTCCTCTACGCCGGCTCATTCCTCTACTACAACCACCACAAGCACCAGGCTTTCGCTATTGTCGCCGGAGCAATCCTCGGAATCGGCGCCGGCATCCTCTGGGCCGGCCAAGGTTCCATCATGACGTCGTACCCTCCCTCGAATCGAAAGGGGACATACATCTCGATTTTCTGGAGCATTTACAATATGGGTGGCGTCATCGGAGGACTAATTCCGTTTGTTCTTAACTACCACCGGAGCCAAGCGGCTTCCGTCAACGATGCAACTTACATTGGGTTCATGATTTTCATGTCCATCGGGACTCTTTTATCCCTCGCTATCCTGCCCCCCAGCAAAATTGTCCGGGATGACGGGACTAAATGTACGGACATTCAGTACTCAAACGTCACAACTGAGGCCATTGAGATTGCCAAGCTGTTCACAAACTGGAAAATGCTTCTTATAATCCCGGCTGCTTGGTCGAGCATTTTTTTCTACACCTACCTATTCAACAACGTCAATAAAGTTATGTTTAATATGAGGACTAGAGGATTGAACAATGTGTTCTACTGGGGAGCGGAGATTTTCGGGTCCATTGGGATTGGATACGTTATGGATTTCAGCTTCAAGAGCAGGAGGACTAGGGGTTTCGTGGGCATTTCGGTTGTTGGTGTCCTCGGGACTGCAATTTGGATTGGCGGACTTGCCAACCAACTCAACTACTCTCGAAGCGATTTGCCTGAGAAGTTGGATTTTAAGGACTCCGGCTCTGCTTTCGCAGGACCGTTCGTGTTGTATTTTAGTTTCGGGTTGCTTGATGCCATATTCCAGAGAATGGTTTTCTGGGTCATTGGAGCCTTGGCTGATAACTCTGAAATTCTAAGCAGGTAATAGAATATTCCTTGCTTCCCAAGTCTTTAACCTTTCAATGATCTTTGTGCGTTTGGGCAATTTTTCGTGTGCAGGACTGGACAATCCAATCCAATCCTGCGCACGAAATGTGGACTTAGTGGCATTCACAGAACAATGTGTGATTCTAAAAATTTATTTAATTTTGTGCATGTTTTGTACAGGTATGTTGGATTCTACATGGGAATACAGAGTGCAGGGTCAGCAGTAGCTTGGCAAGTCGATGCGCACAAGGCATCCTTCCTCTCCCAATTGGTTACGAATTTCACGCTTTACACCGTGAGTTATCCGCTGCTGGTGGTTCTGATCTTGCTGGCCGTGAAGGATGAAGGTAAGGCTGATGTGGAGGAATTTACCAAGGGGAAGGTTGCTGAATTTACCGAGGAGAAGTTGCTGAGCCTGCAGCCTCAGAGAAGTGATCGTAATGATCGTCGGCTTAATTAGCAGATGAAATTAGTCATAAGCCATCCAAATGTTTGTCTTAATTACGTCCATACAATCGAATCTTCACGAATTATTGTAATGGAAATGCCAGTATAATTGATGTAGCACGTTCAAATTGTCAAAAAATTTACAGAGTAATCAAAGTTCATGTTTTGATAAAATGTCTGAATGACTAGTTCTTGACCACGATTGTCCATTATATTCATGGATGCTTGGAAGGAATACTGAGAGAGTCTTCTACTCATCGAGGAACCTTCATGTCAAACCCTAGCTAGTGATAGAGCCAGATGATATTTGACGTGATTTTCCTATGATCTCTCGAGCCTTGAGTATTTACAAATGCTTGGTTAACAATCCTTCCACCCTTGGACCAACTGGAGGCACGCACAGTGATGATGCTTCCTCAGAAGGATCTCATCATGGTGTTTGAATGATCGAGGAAACAACTAAGCAAGATAATGCAAAGGAATCATGGTTTTTGCTTCAGAACCGCAAGAAAGGAGCATAGAGTTTGATATCTCATAGTTGTTTGCCAATTCAATCAGTTATTGGGTTCTTTCGCACCAGACATTTTTCATCGGAGGATGCTTTCGTTGTTGTTTTAGCCAGAAGGTAAGACGCGTCCACTCAATATGAGCAATAGATCAGGTTTCCTTTGGCCCGTTGGATTTCGGAGGCCACCCTACTCGTAGTGTGTATTTGCTGGTATGTGATTGAGTTGGGCTGTCTAAATCCTAATTAGTGTTTTTTATGACATGTTAAAAGCCTTCTGGAGTTTTAACCACTCGAGCAAGGCTCGAGCAGTCCTTGTGAGGCCTCGGTGGGGGTCCAAGTACCGCTTGAAGGGGCCTCGACAGGACTCGAGCATTGCTCTAGATTATCTTGACGGGTTTTCGTCATATTGTTAAACGTCTTTTAGTAAGGAAGCGTCGTAATCGTGGAGCAATAATGTGTTTGACTTTCGGATACATGGTCCGAGATTTCGATTTGATACTTGATGTGTTCGTTGGATCTTGTTGCAGATTAGGATCTACTTCCAAAAACTACAGTAGAAAATGGTGTAGAGCCAAAGTCTATAATCTTGAAACGTAGGTCATCCCTTTATCCTTTCCACAACCCTATTGCTGGTGGTCCGTTCTTGGACCACCATAAGTACCGATGAAAAGTCAATCACGTCTTGTTAAAATTTTCACAATTGATTTGGAATATTAATATAGTGATATTCTCGGCATATGTAACGTTTAAGTCATCATGATATTGTGTCTGTATCTTAAGTCAGTCGCACAACAGTAATAATTGAACTCTGAACAAGATTATAAAAGTTGCTTGAGTAATGAACTTATTAAACAAAAACTCATTCATTTAGGAGACCGAGTTTACAATTGTCGAATGTTTTTTTTTTTTCCACAAACCAACAAAAACAATATCTTCCTCTCAAGAACGCTCGATAACTCCCTATTGAAATGAGTTTTTAATCCTTTTATTTTCTTTAAAATGAGACTAATTAGTGGTTTCGTCATGACAATTTACTTTTTATAGACCGAAAAAATCCGCAGAATATATTGAAATGAGTTTTTGGTCGATCAGGAATTGCAGCCGCCCGACTTGCCGTTTAATGAGCTAATAATGCCAAAATGCTTTAACGTCACTTGGTGCGCTTGCGTTTGAAGAGTTTGTCGATGTCAACAGCAAACTTAGACTTTTCTGTGAAGTATGCCAAACAAGTTGAAAACAACATATAGCCACTCTTAATTTACAATTTCTCCCTCACGCTTGGGAAGGAAAATACAATTACTTGATTATCTGCGCCTGCATAATCATATTAGACAAACCAAGTTTAATTAGTTACTGAATTATTTGATGTTACGGAAAACAGAAGATTATACGTTGCAGACATGAGCTTAAGTTGGTTAACATATTGTTTCCGTTTTTTACCCAACTTCAAGTCATGCTCTTAATAATAAACAATACATCGTTATTATGAGGAGATTTTTCAGTTGTCGGAAACACGACCTGATACACTAATAAAATAAAATTGTACCTAATATTTTATCCGTACGTCTTTATTTCTTTAAATCTCATACCATCGAAGTTGTTTTCGATCTTCACACTTTATCTCTCTTTTCTTGGACCCTGAATCAAGGACGGTTTGGCATGGACATATACTCATATGCCCATTCCAACTTGGGAATTGAAATACAAGATTCCCTTCCACCCCTAATCTAACGAATGATTAAAAATTTGAAACTGTGATTTTTTTATGCATATTCATATCCCATCCCGTCAGGATTAGGGATTTATAATCTGACTTTTCTCAGCATCATTCTCACACGCCCCGCTGGACTCTGAAAACCCAGACAAAGCCTGGACTCCATAAATTGTCATTTGCTATGCATTCTTTGTCCAATCCAAGGGTCCTTGTCCGTTTTGACCCTTGCAATTGGTCCCGGACTATATCGTCCCGAGCTAAATCCTTCTGCTAATCACAACCACATAAGTTCATCCTTTCGATTCTCCACCAAATCCCCGTAAATTAGATTAGTTTAGAATATCGCTCGATAAAAAGTTCGGATCCCAGTTCCATTTGGCATTCAAAGGGAGGAACTTTGTGATTAAAATCACACAGAAGTCGTAAAATTTATCACCTGGGATTCGATGGTTTCCGAAGGAGTGGAAGAATCGGGAGGCACGGAGGTGCCCCAGTCGAAATTCAGGTACAACTCGCCGTTTGTCCAAGTGAGTTTGATCGGATTGGTCTGTTTCTGCTGCCCTGGCATGTTCATGGCCCTCTCTGGCATGGGCGGCGGAGGCCAGGTCGACCCGACTGCCTCCAACAACGCCTCCACCGCCCTCTATACCACCTTCGCCGTCTTCGGAATTCTCGGCGGCGGCATCTACAACATCCTCGGCCCCCGCCTCACTCTCCTCTCCGCCTGCCCCACCTACGTCCTCTACGCCGGCTCATTCCTCTACTACAACCACCACAAGCACCAGGCTTTCGCTATTGTCGCCGGAGTAATCCTCGGAATCGGCGCCGGCCTCCTCTGGGCAGGCCAAGGCGCCATCATGACGTCATACCCTCCCCCGAACCGAAAGGGGACATACATCTCGATTTTCTGGAGCATTTTCAACATGGGTGGCGTCATCGGTGGACTAATTCCCTTCGTTCTTAATTACCACCGGAGCGAAGCGGCTTCCGTCAACGATGCAACTTACATTGGGATAATGATTTTCATGTCCATCGGGACTCTTTTATCCCTCTCTATCCTGCCCGCCAGCAAAGTTGTCCGGGACGACGGGACTAAATGTACGGACATTCAGTACTCAAATGTCACAACTGAGGCCATTGAGATTGCCAAGCTGTTTACGAATTGGAAAATGCTTCTTATAATCCCGGCTGCTTGGTCGGGCAATTTTTTCTACACCTACCAGTTCAACAACGTCAACCAAATTATGTTTAATCTGAGGACGAGAGGATTGAACAATGTGTTCTACTGGGGAGCGCAGATGTTGGGGTCCATCGGGATTGGATACGTTATGGATTTCAGCTTCAAGAGCAGGAGGACGAGGGGTTTCGCTGGCATTTCAGTAGTTGGTGTTCTCGGGACTACAATTTGGATTGGCGGACTTGTCAACCAGCTCAACTACTCTCGCAGTGATTTGCCTGAGAAGTTGGATTTTAAGGACTCCGGCTCTGCTTTCGCAGGACCCTTCGTGTTGTATTTTAGTTTCGGACTGCTTGATGCCATGTTCCAGAGCATGATTTACTGGGTCATTGGAGCCTTGGCTGATAACTCTGAAATTCTAAGCAGGTAACAGGATATTCCTTGCTTCTCAACTTTTTCATTTCTCAATGATCTTCGTGCGTTTAGGCAATTTTTCGTGCGCAGGCGTGGACAATCCAATCCAATCATGCGCACGAAATGTGGCCTTAGTTACAGTCACAGAACAAAGAGTGATGCTAAAAACTCATATTTTTGTGCATGTTTTGTACAGGTATGTTGGATTCTACAAAGGAATACAGAGTGCAGGGGCAGCAGTTGCTTGGCAAGTCGATACGCTCAAGGCATCCTTCCTCTCCCAATTGGTTACCAATTTCGCGCTCAACACCGTGAGTTATCCGCTGCTGCTGGTTCTGATCTTGCTGGCTGTGAAGGATGAAGGTAAGGCTGATGTGGAGGAATTTACCAAGGAGAAGGTTGCTGAGCCTGCAGCCTCAGAGAAGTGATCATAATGATCGTCGGCTTAATTAGCAGATCAAATTAGTCATAAGCTCTGAATATTTGATTTAATTACGTTCATACAATCGAATCTTCACGAATTAGTGTAAATTATGTACCATGTTCAAATTGTCAAGTATTTTACTGAGTAAATGTTGTAATGGAGGTACTATATTGAAATAAAATAGTAGGTGGGGTATGAAAGTGAAATGTTTTAAAGATGTTGTATAGAGTTGTAATAGACTTTAAACTTGAGGGGTAACTATGTAATTTACCCTAATAAATAATACACCGTTATTGTGGGAAGATTTTTTCAGTACGTCGAAAACCCGGCCTGGTACACCAAATATAATAATATAATTAGTTGAAAATTGAAAATAAAATTTCAACCAATTATATTATTACACTTGTGTACCGAACGTGTTCCAAATACACTGAAAAATTTATCGCTACTTTAGCATAACGTCCCAATAAGTTAGAAGTATATGTAATATTTTATCCGCGCGTCTTTATTTCTTTAACGCTTATAGTTATACCATCTAAGTTGTTTTCGCTCTTCACTCTTTGTCTCTCTTTCCGTGGACCATGAATCAAGGACAGTTTGGCATGGACATATACAGTATACTCATATACCCATCCCACTAGGGAATTAAAATACAAGATTCCTTTCCACCTATTATCTAACGAATGATTGAAATTTTGAAATTGACTGAATTTTTTATGGATTTAACTTCGCTGCGGCTTTCATCCAATTTCGATTGGACACGTATACCAGTTTTGATTAAAAAAATTAAAATTTGAACACGTGTTCAGTCGGGTGTGAGCAGCTGCTGAATCTGCAGCAGCCAAATCCAGTTTTTTTTTATTTTTTTTATGCGTATTCATATCCCGTCCCGTCGGGATTAAGGATTTATAATCCGACTTTTCTCAGCATCATTCTCACACGCCCCGCTGGACTCTGAAAACCCAGACAAAGCCTGGACTCCAGAAATTGTCATTTGCTTTGCATTCTTTGTCCAATCCAAGGGTCCTTGTCCGTTTTGACCCTTGCAATTAGTCGTGGACTATATCGTCCCGAGCTAAATCCTTCTGCTAATCACAACCACATATGTCAGTTCATCCTTCCCATAAATTAGATTAGTTTAGAATATCGCTCGAGAAAAAGTTCGGATCCCAGTTCCATTTGGCATTCAAAGGGAGGAACTTTGTGATTAAAATCACACAAAAGTCGTAAAATTTATCACCTGGGATTCGATGGTTTCCGAAGGAGTGGAAGAATCGGGAGGCACGGAGGTGCCCCAGTCAAAATTCAGGTACAACTCGCCGTTTGTCCAAGTGAGTTTGATCGGATTGGTCTGTTTCTGCTGCCCTGGCATGTTCAACGCCCTCTCCGGCATGGGCGGCGGAGGCCAGGTCGATCCGACCGCCGCTAACAACGCCTCCACCGCCCTCTATACCACCTTCGCCGTCTTCGGTATCCTCGGTGGCGGCATCTACAACATCCTCGGCCCCCGCCTCACTCTCCTCTCCGCCTGCTCCACCTACGTTCTCTACGCCGGCTCATTCCTCTACTACAACCACCACAAACACCAGGCTTTCGCTATTGTCGCCGGAGCAATCCTCGGAATCGGCGCCGGCCTCCTCTGGGCCGGCCAAGGTGCCATCATGACGTCATACCCTCCCCCAAACCGAAAGGGGACATACATCTCGATTTTCTGGAGCATTTTCAACATGGGTGGCGTCATCGGTGGACTAATTCCCTTCGTTCTTAATTACCACCGGAGTGAAGCGGCTTCCGTCAACGATGCAACTTACATTGGGTTCATGATTTTCATGTCCATTGGGACTCTTTTATCCCTCGCTATCCTGCCCCCCAGCAAAGTTGTCCGGGACGACGGGACTAAATGTACGGACATTCAGTACTCAAATGTTACGACTGAGGCCATTGAGATTGCCAAGCTGTTTACAAATTGGAAAATGCTTCTTATAATCCCGGCTGCTTGGTCGAGCAATTTTTTCTACACCTACCAATTCAACAACGTCAATCAAATTATGTTTAATCTGAGGACTAGAGGATTGAACAATGTGTTCTACTGGGGAGCGCAGATGTTGGGGTCCGTCGGGATTGGATACGTTATGGATTTCAGCTTCAAGAGCAGGAGGACGAGGGGTTTCGCTGGCATTTCAGTAGTTGGTGTTCTCGGGACTACAATATGGATTGGCGGACTTGTCAACCAGCTCAACTACTCTCGCAGTGATTTGCCTGAGAAGTTGGATTTTAAGGACTCCGGCTCTGCTTTTGCAGGACCCTTCGTGTTGTATTTTAGTTTCGGACTGCTTGATGCCATGTTCCAGAGCATGGTTTACTGGGTCATTGGAGCCTTGGCTGATAACTCTGAAATTCTAAGCAGGTAACAGGATATTCCTTGCTTCTCAACTTTTTCATTTCTCAATGATCTTCGTGCGTTTAGGCAATTTTTCGTGCGCAGGCGTGGACAATCCAATCCAATCCAATCATGCGCATGAAATGTGGCCTTAGTTACTGACACGCCCCGATCCCGATATCCTCGGATATCAGGATGGTCACGTGCTGGCCGACACCCGAGGGTGACGAAAGCCATTTATTGAGTGCAATTGCTGAAAATAAAGGATAGATAAAACTTATAAATGTAAAAGAATAAGGAATATGCATTTAAGGAACGTGTTCAGAGCATACAACTAACTAGAACACTAAAAGAATGATATAAAATGGAATGAATAAAAGAATGAGTCCCACACCAAGAGGACTCGAAAATGCCGATGCGGAAGTGCCTTGATTTTCGGGATTGTAAGCCTCGATCCTAAATCCTGAAGGGGGCGCAAAACAAACATGAGTGGACCAAGTTGATATATATATAATAAAACAGTTATCAATATGTAAACTTTATGTGGTTATATAATTAAAACACAAACGAAGGAATTTTAGCTGACCTGATCATGAAGCGATAGCCATTGGAGATCAAACGGAGAAGATGAAGGATGCGGCAACACCAAAGTCTTCTACAAAGCACCTAGCCGGATACAACTACTTTATGGGAAGTGTTTGTTGTGTATCTAGGGTTTGCAGGGACCTTAGTATTTATACTGGCTAAGGCATTAAGGTTCCATCCATAAAGGAATCCCAAATCCCACTTTTTAGCCTATCAGTTAGGTATCATAATCACATAAAATCAAGGACTCCATCAATCTTACTTGTATTACAAGACACCTAATATAAGATTGATATCTTTAGGAAATAAATCACAATATCTACATTAATCTCCAATATTACATTCCTATTATATGTTGTAGACCATTTAAGGTTGATTTACATCGGAATAAATCCAACATTCTCCCACTGGTCTACACATATAGTATTTATGTTTATACTTGAAATTGGAGATTAATGTCACTTTAATGGCCATGTAATTGTGATAACATCCTATCCTTGATACAAGTTTCTGTCAAATAAGTCTTTCAACATGGAACTAACAAGGTTGTAAGGTTGACACAACCAAAAACCTTCATAATCACACATGCTAAAATCCTCATCCACATGAAACACCATCAAATTATGATTGCAAAGATGAACTTTAATTACCTTAATGTGTCTCAACTTTTATCATCTCAGGTCCTCTTTAATGCAAACTTCTACTGCAGTTGCAAACAAAACTTCATAAAACACAATTAATTCAACACCTACGAGCAAGATGAATTAACATGTTTTTGACACTAGTTCATATACCATATTAGTTACTTTCGTGAGAAAAAATTTTCAACACTTATGAGCAAGATGAAAAAACCCTCACAACTAATACAACATATAAATCATGTCATGCCATTTTAAGTCGAACCAAAAGAATTAATCCACACCTACGAGCAAGAAGATTAACCATTCCTTTATGACTTAAAATGCAATTTGCTTAACTGGATATCAGATATATCATCATCTGATAATTGACCAACACATAAACATGTGACTTCATGAATCCAACCGGAGATTAAACTAAATGAATGGATTCAATCAACCATACATACCTTATAGGTCATCTGCAAATGTAAGGCATCAATTACATGAAACTCAAGCTCCCACTGATTTGCAACATCGTCACTTAATTTGCAAATCACTACTTAAATCATACTTTTGAAATATGCTTGTGGGAACACCCTTACTTAGTCAATGAATGCATATCACTACAAAATTGTCTTTCTTTAACCTTTCCTTAACACCTTAAATAGCATAATCTCAATGAAAGGTAAAACTAAGACATTCACCGCTGTTTATACAAAACCATGCATTTCACAACCATCTATTTGCATTAATAATTCCATATTTGTGCTAAGTCCCCATGAGCCTCAAAATTCTTCTAAAGATTAACAAATAATCAATCAAGGCATCCAAATGATTGCAAGTAAAAATATACACATACACCAAGTACTCATTCTGCAACTTAAACATATTATTGTCATTCGAGTCATGGCATAATTCTAATTTCATCAACCAAAACACATATTCATGGAAGATAGAATAACACTTTATGCAAGTCCACTTAATGCTCAAAACTTTAGAACAACTCCCACTAAACTTTTAGAGTTTATACACTTATTGCAAATAAGTTAATGAGTGTGATGATTGCAAGTAAAAATATACACATACACCAAGTACTCATTCTGCAACTTAAACATATTATTGTCATTCGAGTCATGGCATAATTCTAATTTCATCAACCAAAACACATATTCATGGAAGATAGAATAACACTTTATGCAAGTCCACTTAATGCTCAAAACTTTAGAACAACTCCCACTAAACTTTTAGAGTTTATACACTTATTGCAAATAAGTTAATGAGTGTGAAGCCCAATTTTCTTTCACTAATTCTCCCACTTGGGCAAACACTCATTCATATATTCTTTCAAGGATTTACCTAAACAAATTTGCTTCATATTTTAGACATAATTAAATAGACATCACAACCAACATAAAGTTATCAAACAGAATTTCAGCAATGAGTTACACTTACTTTAGAATTTATCATAATTAATTTACAAGCTTAATTGCTACCAAAATTTTACAGATCAAAAAAGACATACTATCATAAAATAAAAATATAGGGCCGTTTTAGGTCAAACTAATTGTCTAAAGTGACGTCTCAAAAGACAAAAACAATATGCCAGCAAAACTGTCTGTACGAGCATGGGTTACTAGTAAATTCACCATAATTACACTACATGGCAAAACTTTACGAAAATTTGCAGACACATAGTAGACATATATATGTTGAACATATCAAAAATTCAGGTCGTTTGGTGATCATTAGACGTATCATTCACTCAATTTAAATCAAGACATGCAATCTGCCAGAAACAATCATGTGCATCTATCATGAATTGATACATCCATAACAATTCAATTTCATATCATTTCAATTTTGATGTCCAAGGGAAACTCTAGTAGTCAAATTTCATCATCTAAAACGACATCATACTTCAAATTGAAAAGATTTACAAGCATAAGACTTAAATAATGTGTACCTTAGCAATCCTTGATTAACCTTCATGGGTCCAATACTTTGCATCAACAAGTCTCATGAATAGACACAAAATATGTTATGATGCAACCGATTTCCATGCCTTAAAACCACAACCTATTATGGGGCTCATAGTGGGATTTTGTAACTGATGGCATGGAACTTTATCCCCAATAAACTTCATGAAACTAGATTAATTTACACCTACGGGCAAGAAAATTAATTAGTTTCTAGTACTGAATTATATGTCACAAGAGTTACCTTCATAAAAAACTTCAACACCTACGGGCAAGATGAAGTTTTCACAAACTCCTGTGAAATAAAACTCATACTATGCCATCTTAATTAAAACAAAGGAAACGATCCACACCTACGGGCAAGAAGATTATCCCTTTTATTCTAATTAAGATGCAACGTTGATCAAAGTAACTTAAAACCATAGTCCCAGCATCAACTAAGCCGCTACGGCTTGCTTAGTTGACAAGACATTAATCATCTCCAGCCTTCATGACTCCTTTCGATATCCAATTAATCTCAAAAAACCTGACAACATACTTGAAAGGAGATTAATCACATATAGATCAAGTTGTATAAGAGCTATAATATCAATCTTCCACCACAAGGATATCAACACGTATGAGAAAACATGATGGAGCTAATAGATTCAAAATGGAAACACTTTAAACAATATAGTCGCTTTTAATTCAAAAGCCAAATTGTGATATCACTTAAATGCTCTCTTAAGTCAAACGAGTTCCTTTCCTTTTGTACCTTTATTTCTGTAGTAAAAGACTCCTAAAACATTAGCATCAAAATCGTGCATTAGCCTTGTAAATACCAAATTAAGTAAAGGAACAACCAAAAATTCTTTTCTTCCAAAAGAAAAAACTCCAATACATGCCATACATTAGCCTTGAATAATTTCTTTTCTTCTCCCCTTATGGCACATAAAATTGACTTATCAAAACATTGTTTAAATTCTTTAGGCATGGGAAAAACTAATAAACTATATACAAGTTTGAAGACTTATGCTTATCAATTTAGTCACATGCTCTGAATGAAATACATACCTTATGCCTTCATATGTTCACCACTTCTTTATAAACATATTTATAATCACATGACCAACCACAATTCTCAAATAAATAGTTAAAATACAAATGAGAATTGTCACATAATTACTACAAACCTTATTCACTTGTATTATACCCTTATTCTTGTCATTGGATGCTTTCTGTCATTCTCAGTCAATCCATAAGTTATGCATTAGTCATGTACAATTAAATGACTATACTGAGATAGGAAAGCAAAATTGTAGACAAAACTAATTTGATTAGTCATGCAAATTCCGCATGGAGTTAATATCATTATAAACCGTACTTGAATTAATCCCCCATCATGCTTAGTATACTGCATTACTAATCAACACATTTGTGTTAGGACAACCCAATCCCTTTAATAAAACATGCCATATGTCCATTTTAGTTATTACCCATGAAAAACAGAGCAATAGACTTACTCTTGTACTAATGCCGAAACACCCAGACTATTTGTACAAAATATAGTCTCAAACAATAAAATAATTTATGCATTTTTACATATGCTTCTCCGCATGTTTACCATATACATACCATTTAGATACTGGTGTCATGATAATTTTACACATGCAATGTGAACTTCTAGATACATAATTGGCTTTAGAAAATTACGTATACTTAGCTTGATCAAACAATTGATGGCACTTATGCAATTGCAATTCATGGCAAACAATATTAGTCCTTATTCAAATGGATAACAAATGCAATAAAGATTTGGAGTTTAAGAAGTAATTCCAAAAAACCTTATAAGGTATGTAATTATATTTTGAGGGGTGCTTAGTGTCCCCTTGTTGCCTTTCCACCCTGGAAGCAGTGACTGGAGCTGCTTGGACCAGCCAATAGGCTCACTCATGCATATTACTAACAAAAAAAACCACGAACAAGCAAGATATATATGCACTTTTATATGCATGCATCTTGGCATATCTTAAAAATCTACTTTTCCCTCGTTCTGTATGCCACTTATATGCAGAATTAATCATGTTCAAAACATATATTTTCTCTTTGTTTTGATAACCAAGTTTAAAACTTAATAGTCAAAACTAACCATATGCATGATCAACTAATTAATTCGCAATTGACACATATAATGATCAATATTGTTTGCTTTGATAGGAGACTTTACCGAGCTTGTTGACTTGAGATGCTTCATAGTCTTCCTTGGCAAGATTAGTACAGAAGTACATATTTCTATATGCTTACAAAATTGACAACAACGTTAGCCAAAAAGTTGTATCTACCACTAAATCAATTCAACCAAAACATTGGCATGAATATCGAAAGAAAGCTTAAAGCATGCCATATTCTTCCAGTCATAATTAATTCAGTAAAGATGAGCAAAGCAAACTGTTCCAATCTTTCTTTATGAGAACTGAATACAAGAAAGGAAGCTTGAAGTGCTTGAAAACCTACCATTCAACAATTATTAGTTTACCAATTTATGAGTGATATATCTCAAAATTCTCCAGTGCAAGGTTAGAACCGACCTCCATCAGGATCTCATATGCGATGCATATATGAACCTCCTTATTTGGCTTTGCTGATCATCTCAAATTCTCCGGTGCATGGTTAGAACAAAATGACTATTTCAATTGAACCAAAACATTAATATGAACATTGAAATAGAAAACGTTAAGCACCATGGTAATTCCAATTATACAATTCCATGAAATAATGAACCAACTATTTTAATCTTCCTTTATTATAGTTAATTCAATATCATCATTTAGTGCTTCAATTAGAAAAGCCCACATTTGGAATTGAAGGGTGGTGGCGGTGGAAGAAAACTTGAACTCAACTGGCACCACTCGCAGAAACAGATTATCCAATTATGTAATTGTTTAATTTAACTGATAATTTCGGTCTCTAAGACCAAATAGGAATTTATGTAAAACATGTGCCGTGCATATCAGACTAATATGCCAAGTATATACAATTATATGCGGAACCGTACTATGCAGTTTTCAAGCAGGTCCAACATGGTGATGTTGCCGAATGCAATCACAATTTGGATTTAAAAAACCGCAGTCCAAAAGAAAAGATATTATATAATCAAACTTCAAACCTAATAGGTTTTAATCATATAACCAGTGGCTCTGATACCACATGTAAACTTTATGTGGTTATATAATTAAAACACAAACGAAGGAATTTTAGCTGACCTGATCATGAAGCGATAGCCATTGGAGATCAAACGGAGAAGATGAAGGATGCGGCAACACCAAAGTCTTCTACAAAGCACCTAGCCGGATACAACTACTTTATGGGAAGTGTTTGTTGTGTATCTAGGGTTTGCAGGGACCTTAGTATTTATACTGGCTAAGGCATTAAGGTTCCATCCATAAAGGAATCCCAAATCCCACTTTTTAGCCTATCAGTTAGGTATCATAATCACATAAAATCAAGGACTCCATCAATCTTACTTGTATTACAAGACACCTAATATAAGATTGATATCTTTAGGAAATAAATCACAATATCTACATTAATCTCCAATATTACATTCCTATTATATGTTGTAGACCATTTAAGGTTGATTTACATCGGAATAAATCCAACACAATATACTAACCCCCAGGTTTATGAAAACAAATATATAATGATGAACATAGGTTTTCCGAAACCTAGCATGATGTGCAGTATCTCAAATCATAACTCATATATAATAATCACTAGTGAATTGTCCGATAACCTGCAGGCCCCATGCCGGCTCCCCGTCTCTGAGCAGACAGTCAGAGGAAAATACACTTCAGGCCCCATGCCGGCTCCCCGTCCCTGTGCTAAATAGCCAGAGGAAACACACTCCAGGCCCTATGCCAACACCAAACCGTCGCCCGGGACGGACCGGAATCTATCCCTACGTCCCGTAGCGGAAAGGACCACTAGGTAAGTACAAAACCATTGAACATACATATATTGAAAAACAACTTCATAGTATAAAGTCATCCATCATCTATACTATAAAGAGGTGTTCGAAACATGTTCTAAATATCATATCGTCATCCATCAGATATTCTATAAGAACACGGGTTATAGGAAAAATAGTAATAATTCAAGGTAGCCTCAGTAAGCATGTTATCTCAAAACGTTTCATAAAACGTAATCATTAAATCATGCATTTCATGTATGCATTTCTACTATTAAAACATGCTTTTGAAGGGGTCCACTCACAGTACTTAGCCGCCGAAGAGCCACGCAAACTAACGTCACCAATATTGCCCCTAAGCACATAAAGGGTCCAATTAATAAAACTATATAATAGCAATTGGATTTGGGAAAACGGACGTTGGAAACGGATTCAGAACGTCGAATTACCCTAAGAAGGGTCCCGGACGAAAACCCGAAAAGTCAACTCTAAAGTCAATGTTGACCGGAGGTCAACGGTCAAATTAGGTCTAACGGGTTTTAGGCTTGAAATCCGGATTAGGGTTTAGGTTAAATAGGATTAGGATTTATTGGGTTTTGATTTTAGGGTTCTAAGGTTAAAATGGTTTAGGGTTAGGAAAGGGGTTTGGGTTTAAGCCCAAACACATACATATACTATAACCACACACACACACACACACACACTACACAAGGCCCTAAGGCCTCCTAACAGAAATCAGGGCTTTAAGCCCTTGGTTGAAAACCGGCCCAAGGCCAACCAAAACTAGGGCCCGAGCCCTTTGGGTTTTAAAAACATATAATTAAAAAATAAAAACTGAATGGGTTAGGGTACTGGGCTAAGGCAACACGGGCCTAAGGCCCGAGGGAGAGGGAAAGGCCGGATGGCCTGGGTTTGTCGAAGGAGAAGGCCGGAATTTCGGCCGGAAAACCACCCAACTTTAAATGGCCATAACTTTGTCAATACTCAACGAAATCAAGCAAGACAAAAATGAAAGTTGTAGCCCTTGAAGAGACGAAGAGAATGGTACCTCACACGACGTCTAACTCGCCGTGGTTTGGCCGAAAAATGCCTCGAAAGCAGTCGGACTCGCCGGAAACTGGGTAAGATTCAAATGAGTATAACTTCTTCAATACTCAACGAAATTAAGTGAAACAAAAAGGAAAGTTGTAGTACTCGACGAGACGAAGAGATTGATACCTTACACGCCGGCCAACTCGCTGTGGTTTGGCCGGAAATGGCCTCGAAAGGGGCGGTGCTCGCCGGAGCTTACTCCGTGCCGTCGAACTCGCAGGGCAGGGTCCGGGGTTCGTTGCGAGCCTCTCTTCGATGGTGACTCGGTCCTAGTGAGTCCAGGGGAAGAGAGAGATGCGAGAGGTTGAGGGAGAGAGAGAGACGGGAGAGCTGAGAAGGAGAGAGCTACGGGAGGGAGAAACGAAGAAGAAGAAGAGAGAGATCAGAAAACATAAAAAAAAATAAACAAGGTGGGCCCACGGGCTCACCAATTAAGGCTTTAAAACAATTTTAAAATATAAAAGAGGGTTGGGGTGTTTCAATCTACCACCCTTATAAAAAAATTTCGTCCTCGAAATTTAAAACAACATACTACACCGAAAATACTCGAAAATAGGAAGAAGAATAATATATATATATATATATATATATATATGTAACGAAGAGATCAGGTAAGAGCGGTTTCACAAAAGGGAAAATGCCACGCCGTCGCGATCGGCTGCAATGATTCCATCTTTCGTGCCTCTAGGCTCAAACTTTCTTTTTTTTTTTCCATCAGTGTAAAAATAGAACACATACTTTAATAAAATATAAAGTTGAAAACACAAAATAGCTTAAGGCCAGATAACGTCAAAATAGATATGTACTAACATATAGTTCAAAAACTCGAATCAACTTAAAAATGAAAACAGAAATACTTTTCCAAAAACATTTGTAACGTCAAAACAATTAACTAGAGTAAATGAAGTTAAAATACTTATACTGAAAACCAAAACTGAAAAATGAGAGTGGGTCTCGCCCAAGAATTCGAAATGTCATATATTCCGAGAATAGATGTGCCTTTAGGTCGAGTCCCAAGAAATACAAATTCTGAATCTGCATCAGCTGTTGTAGACGAATCTTCTTGCCCACTTGCTTAACGAACCCACCCAATAAGCTATCGATATCACAGTCTGCAGCCCGCAATATCGACCTCACATTTGTTGTCTCGATAGGCAAGTAGTAATTTCTCAAATGGTGTACAATTTCACATATCGTAGGATCGATCCTCCAAATACAAGTTCGCAAGACTTTTCAGTCAACCAGTGTTTTCCATGAAAAACTATCGTACCAGGTCGTAAAAAGTACCATACACCAAACCGAACAAAACAGAAACTGTCGTCATAAAACTCTATCCAGCACCAAGCATCATATCCTTCTCAGTTCTTCCAAATGTGACCAACTACTTCAGAATTTCACCAGTAAAGAACCCATTTGAAAATTGTACCTTGGGATTCAAGAGAAGTGGCTACCATGTTAGTAGTAGACCTAAAAGCTCAAATCAAGCAAGCAGAAAACGAGAAGTCATCTTCCTCAACACGCAGTATCTCTTAGGAACTGTTGTAGTGCTCAATCCACCTCTCCATTTTTGCTTAGTTGCAGATTTCAAGTCAAACAAGATCAAAGTTAGTGGAAAGAAGAACGACTCGCAAATGGTCATCCTAACAACCAAAGACAACACGCACATTTCGAGAGAAGTGTAAAGATTATCCAATTCTCGCTTCGACCGTCCTGTAGTGCCATCTCAGAATGCACCAAACATATCTGCTAGAAATGTTTTAACAACCACGTACTCACAATAATAAGGTTCAGAAATGAAGCAGTGGAAATGTGCGTTGAGGCGAACACATATAGTTGGAAAATAACCGATGTGATGCCTATGAATTCTAGTAAGATGGTGATACAATATGCTAACCTTATGCACCAAAATCTTCACCAGTCTCTTACCAAAATACAGCTTAAACCTCATACCCACATGGAATTCTTTATGGTAAGTCTGGTAAGCTTGTGAAAAGATTATGCTCCCAACATTCATGTCCGAATCAACACGAACTGGGTGCCCACTTTCACCGAAACGATCGATTGTGAATTTCTCACTGGTTAGGCGAGAAACCATGTCGAGAAGGCTAAAAGAATACTTAAGAATTTGAGGATCAAAACAAGTCCATAAAAAGATAGATTACAAGAAATCAGGATTTGAACCAGAAACCACGCCAAGAACAAGCTCATATTGTTCCGGCATGATTCAATTTTACATTGAGAAACCAACAAGCGAAGGAAGATAAAGATGCAGAAATAGAGTCATTGTTTCTGATTATTTTGCAAATCATCACATTATGGTCAACTGGTTCTTAGCCAAAAGGAAATAGGTCTAAGCTCAAGGATAGTTAATAGCTGATAATAAGATTTGACGAGGTCAAAAACATTACGAGATTCACAATACTTTGTGAGAGTTGTTTCAAAGTTCAGAAATTAAACATAGAACCTCTGAATCAGCAGAATGACGAAGAAGAAAGATACAAAGCAACTTGCGTATGCATGCAGTGACACGATTGGCTACCTTAAAGTGATGCTCTTGAGCAAACCAAAGCTCAATGAGTCCAGAGAAGTTTAGAGTAAAGTTCGATCTTCGTACAATGATAAACCTGGTAGAGTCTCAAGCCATTACAATGAAAATTACAAGACTGAACATTTAGGCTGCAAGCAATAGACTAAGTTCACCTTCGCCAAAAAGTACGCAGACGAGGAAATAGGGTTTGCCACCAGGTACCCAACCCAGGTGAAATTCAAGGAATCTGTTTATCCAAACAAAACTGGATATTCATCATCCAAATCCAACTACAACAACAACAAGAATTGCAACTCAATTTGAAAATTAATGAGAATAACGTCTGCTACTGAGGAGTTTCTCAAGATTTCAATGTAGAGCCGACTCCGCCCGCAATTCCTAGGGAACGCATGTTGCAGAGTGGCATCGCCATTTCAAATCTACAGCTGGTCTTAACCAGAATCCCTCAAATTGAGATTTCTAAAACACGTCGCTGAGTATCGATCCGATGCTGAAAGTCGTCCAACGATTCAAACACGTCACCGATGAGGCACAATCCCGACACGAATTCTTGAATTTCAACAAGAAGGTGACAATTCAATCAGAGAGAGATTCACACAACTGCACCAACTGGCACAAAATCCGGAAGTCGTGACATCCAAATGATGTCAAAACCAACACTTTAAGAGAATAGAAAAGAACCCTAAGTATGCTCTGAACAAACCACGCTCTGATACCAATCTGACACGCCCCGATCCCGATATCCTCGGGATATCAGGATGGTCACGTGCTGGCCGACACCCGAGGGTGACGAAAGCCATTTATTGAGTGCAATTGCTGAAAATAAAGGATAGATAAAACTTATAAATGTAAAAGAATAAGGAATATGCATTTAAGGAACGTGTTCAGAGCATACAACTAACTAGAACACTAAAAGAATGATATAAAATGGAATGAATAAAAGAATGAGTCCCACACCAAGAGGACTCGAAAATGCCGATGCGGAAGTGCCTTGATTTTCGGGATTGTAAGCCTCGATCCTAAATCCTGAAGGGGGCGCAAAACAAACATGAGTGGACCAAGTTGATATATATATAATAAAACAGTTATCAATATACTAACCCCCAGGTTTATGAAAACAAATATATAATGATGAACATAGGTTTTCCGAAACCTAGCATGATGTGCAGTATCTCAAATCATAACTCATATATAATAATCACTAGTGAATTGTCCGATAACCTGCAGGCCCCATGCCGGCTCCCCGTCTCTGAGCAGACAGTCAGAGGAAAATACACTTCAGGCCCCATGCCGGCTCCCCGTCCCTGTGCTAAATAGCCAGAGGAAACACACTCCAGGCCCTATGCCAACACCAAACCGTCGCCCGGGACGGACCGGAATCTATCCCTACGTCCCGTAGCGGAAAGGACCACTAGGTAAGTACAAAACCATTGAACATACATATATTGAAAAACAACTTCATAGTATAAAGTCATCCATCATCTATACTATAAAGAGGTGTTCGAAACATGTTCTAAATATCATATCGTCATCCATCAGATATTCTATAAGAACACGGGTTATAGGAAAAATAGTAATAATTCAAGGTAGCCTCAGTAAGCATGTTATCTCAAAACGTTTCATAAAACGTAATCATTAAATCATGCATTTCATGTATGCATTTCTACTATTAAAACATGCTTTTGAAGGGGTCCACTCACAGTACTTAGCCGCCGAAGAGCCACGCAAACTAACGTCACCAATATTGCCCCTAAGCACATAAAGGGTCCAATTAATAAAACTATATAATAGCAATTGGATTTGGGAAAACGGACGTTGGAAACGGATTCAGAACGTCGAATTACCCTAAGAAGGGTCCCGGACGAAAACCTGAAAAGTCAACTCTAAAGTCAATGTTGACCGGAGGTCAACGGTCAAATTAGGTCTAACGGGTTTTAGGCTTGAAATCCGGATTAGGGTTTAGGTTAAATAGGATTAGGATTTATTGGGTTTTGATTTTAGGGTTCTAAGGTTAAAATGGTTTAGGGTTAGGAAAGGGGTTTGGGTTTAAGCCCAAACACATACATATACTATAACCACACACACACACACACACACACTACACAAGGCCCTAAGGCCTCCTAACAGAAATCAGGGCTTTAAGCCCTTGGTTGAAAACCGGCCCAAGGCCAACCAAAACTAGGGCCCGAGCCCTTTGGGTTTTAAAAACATATAATTAAAAAATAAAAACTGAATGGGTTAGGGTACTGGGCTAAGGCAACACGGGCCTAAGGCCCGAGGGAGAGGGAAAGGCCGGATGGCCTGGGTTTGTCGAAGGAGAAGGCCGGAATTTCGGCCGGAAAACCACCCAACTTTAAATGGCCATAACTTTGTCAATACTCAACGAAATCAAGCAAGACAAAAATGAAAGTTGTAGCCCTTGAAGAGACGAAGAGAATGGTACCTCACACGACGTCTAACTCGCCGTGGTTTGGCCGAAAAATGCCTCGAAAGCAGTCGGACTCGCCGGAAACTGGGTAAGATTCAAATGAGTATAACTTCTTCAATACTCAACGAAATTAAGTGAAACAAAAAGGAAAGTTGTAGTACTCGACGAGACGAAGAGATTGATACCTTACACGCCGGCCAAATCGCTGTGGTTTGGCCGGAAATGGCCTCGAAAGGGGCGGTGCTCGCCGGAGCTTACTCCGTGCCGTCGAACTCGCAGGGCAGGGTCCGGGGTTCGTTGCGAGCCTCTCTTCGATGGTGACTCGGTCCTAGTGAGTCCAGGGGAAGAGAGAGATGCGAGAGGTTGAGGGAGAGAGAGAGACGGGAGAGCTGAGAAGGAGAGAGCTACGGGAGGGAGAAACGAAGAAGAAGAAGAGAGAGATCAGAAAACATAAAAAAAAAATAAACAAGGTGGGCCCACGGGCTCACCAATTAAGGCTTTAAAACAATTTTAAAATATAAAAGAGGGTTGGGGTGTTTCAGTTACAGTCACAGAACAAAGTGTGATGCTAAAAACTCATATTTTTGTTCATGTTTTGTACAGGTATGTTGGATTCTACAAGGGAATACAGAGTGCAGGGGCAGCAGTTGCTTGGCAAGTCGATACACGCAAGGCATCCTTCCTCTCCCAATTGGTTACCAATTTCGCGCTCAACACCGTGAGTTATCCGCTGCTGCTGGTTCTGATCTTGCTGGCTGTGAAGGATGAAGGTAAGGCTGATGTGGAGGAATTTACCAAGGAGAAGGTTGCTGAGCCTGCAGCCTCAGAGAAGTGATCATAATGATCGTCGGCCTAATTAGCAGATCAAATTAGTCATAAGCCATCTGAATATTTGATTTAATTACATTCATACAATCGAATCTTCACGAATTAGTGTAAATTATGTACCATGTTCAAATTGTCAAGTATTTTACTGAGTAATCAAAGTTCACGTTTTGATAAAATGTTGGAATGATTAGTTCCTGACCACAGGCTTGCTTCTTTCATGCTTAGAAATTCAATGATCTCCAGTTTTCAAACAGGCTCGGGCTCCTAAGGCTAAGGGAATGAATATTGGCATAGGTCAGTTGCCCAGTTGCACCCTGAGTTTGAATCCGACTCTTCATAGAAAGGAAATGGTGGTTGTAATTAACATTATCTGCGACAAATTTTATTCTTAAAACATAGATGGTTAATATATGATTCTGGCATATACATATAGATTAATTAAAATACAGGATTTTCACTACTTTTGGAGTCCCAAAAATTCATCAGATACAAAGTGCGCCAATATCCATCGTCAACACTGTGTTGTTGCACTTCATGGCTTTAGGGTTCTTGTTTTTTGGGATACATTAATTAATGCATAGCTGGATTGGAAACGCGTGCGATGCGATTAAACAGTGACAAGAGGTGCATCTTTAGATTTTAGCCTTGTCCTCTGAGGCGACAGGAGATGCTGCCTTTGCTACATCCCCCTCTGTTGCCTTTGGTTTGATATCCGCCGCTGGCTTCTCTTCATTTGCCTTCGGTGCAGGCTCCTCCACCAGCTCTTTCTCCTTGGTCTCCTTCACAGCCTCAACGAGATTGATCTCCGCTAATTGCTTGACAGCAACTTCCGCTTCCTCTTTTGGCCTCTCGGTTGCTACCACCTCAGCCTCTGCCGCAACAGCAGGGACAACAGCACGTGCGGCCGCAGCCTCAACTTCCTCTTCCTTTGGCTTTGAGAGGTCTATCAATGGTGCTTCATTGGTGGTCTCCTCTTGTTTTGCAGCCTCGGTGGTAGTGGCAGTGGTGGTAGTAGTAGTGGCCTCACCCTCCTGAGGACCATCAGCCTTCTTGGGGCTGGTGGTCTCGCTGGGGAGGGTCTCTGGGCGAGGGGTGTCGAACTCCTTTGGCTTGCTCGCACAGCCTCCCATGATTTGATTGGGTCGATGGGACGAGTGAGCGAGTCTCTGGAGTTGGACGCCGGGGTCCTGGATTAGGTATTTATCAAAGGAGAGGAGAGTGGTGTTTGAGGCTGAGGGAAAATGTTTTAGGACATAAAGGGTTCATATAGTGGAAGATGGGTCTTATGTTTAGGAGAAATCGTTGGTCATCAGCCTGGCAATTACCCGCAACTTGGTACCAACATTCTCTTCTATATAAATATTCCATGACTTTTTCAAACCCAACAACTCTATTTCTCTGTCTCCTCCGATTTTCTTGCTGGGAAATTAGAGGATGGTGGTCCTCCAGTTCGTTAATATCGTTGGTCGTTTTCCAATTTTGTGCGGCTGCCCCCTTCACCAAGTGTCCCTTGTTCCAACATTTTAGATCAACGACGCCTCCAAAAACAAAACCAATTAACCACTAAACTGAAATTATTAAGAAAATTACTTGATATATATACATCTCTAATAAAGATATGTATAAACATGTTTTGTCTTTAGCGGAAGAATGTCTACTTGAGGATGTAAATGTGTAAATTTGGTCTCATCATATTGAAAAAAATATTTGTAAATATACATGACTGTTTAATTAAAAGAATGAGAAATTTAAGAATTAGTCAAATGCATAATTGATCTCGGTGCTTAATTTAGTATTAGAAATATGATCGTTTGATTAAAGGGATACACTTATCTAATTAGCTGACTTAGCTCGTACATAAACATAATATTAGCAATCTATAAAGCAGTGTGTTTTCTTCGTTTCTCGTTAATATAACGACATGTTTATACTAAAAGAAAAAAATTAGGTTAAGTCACACAATACATCAATCGTAATAATCAATTATCGAACTTAAAATCTCTTAGACCATAATTCCTTCGAGTTTTTGGAAAACTAAAAAGAAAAAATAGTATACTTGGTAAAAAGAAATGGCATACGCGCCAAAATCCTCTATCATTACACGTAAAAGTTGTAATCAAGAAGCGGGGACAATGGCTGTCCCAAAAATCCGGCCGATATCAGCGTTCAGTGTCCAAATCCGTCAGCAGCAAAGACGACACCGTAGATGCACAAATCAAACTCAAAATTAGGAGGCACATTACGCGTCCGATCTTTGTTCCCTTCATTAAACACGGAAAAATTAGGGATCGAACTGGAAGTTAAGCTAATCATCTCCCTAATTATACCAGAAAATGGAGGGGATATATTGAGTAAGTAGTCAAAAGGGAAGAAACATTCCCATGGTAAACTCAGATTCGGGAACTTCATAATTAAACCGCAAAACCTAACCTGACCTGATTTGGAGAATCACATCTCTCAAATTTGGGGAAGGTTCAGGGAGCAAGAAGAAGATCAACAAGGATTTTTGGGGAGCTGAGGTGAGATGATTTTCTGGGAAGAAAGGTTTTGCAAAGATCATTTTCTTTGCGAAATATAAAGGCGAGCTTGACTTTGCTTTTCTTTCGGAATTCATCGAAAGAAAGGAAAAAGCTCGCCTTTGCGGGGTAGATTGATCTAATGGAAACCCATTTCGCAAAATCGGTACCAGTCCCCCTCATCCTCCTAAGCCTCTTCCCAATCTTTGTCTTCTGTTCCTTTTCCACGGTTGAATCCGACCACGAATCATCAACGATCATTAATCTCCGATTGCCCTCAGATGCCACGTCCGCGGATCGATGCAGCGCACAACTGGAGTCACCCTTGTCCCGCCCCATGTGTCCGGTAAACTGCTTTAGGCCCGACCCGGTGTGTGGGGTGGACGGGGTGACCTACTGGTGTGGGTGCCAAGAGGCACAATGTGCCGGTGTCAAAGTGGCGAAATTAGGGTTTTGTGAAGTTGGCAGCGGGGGTTCTGCCGGCCCTCTCTCTGCTCAGGCGCTGCTTTTGGTTCACATTGTTTGGCTGATCGTCCTCGGCTTCTCGGTTCTTTTCGGGCTTTTCTGAGTCGACAAAGACGACCTAGTCGACGATGATGATTTTGCTGGTTTCTTGGTTGTCAAGAAAGCTTTAATCTTTTTAATTTCTTGCAATGCAGAGACCATATCTTTCAATTGTGATCAGCAACATAGAGACATACAAAGGACATGAGGACATGCGTGTTGTGCAAGAAATTCTTGATCTTTTTTGTATTTTAATTAATTTTTTCTTGATTAGGTTATCTTTGATATGGTAACGGCCTCTCTTACTGAAGATTCTTTGATTAATAGAGGAGGATATATACAGATACAAGTTTGTGCTTACGTTTTGATCATTTGTATTTGTACATGCAAGAAAATCGAATTAACGGCTATTTAAAGAAAAAAAATAAAAAAATTAGCCAAGTTAGCTTGGATTTTCATTAAACATTCGTCCCTCCTTCGTTGAAATGAAAATATGCTCATACTTTATGTGAAAAATGCAGATGAGAATTTACGTCTGCATGCGTTAAGAAAAATATTATAAGCGATTTAGAAGCGGATTTAGCATTTACCAAGTTCACACAATTATTTGACAAGTAACACGATTCGATATGCTTCATCCATTTAAAGTATAAATATAGTACAAATTCATTCAATCATTTCTCTCTTCAACCTGATCCCTCAAAGAGTGAATGGATGTTGTATCCGCCGAAAGCTTATCATCCTCTATTACTTCACCAGCATAGACAAAATTTACACCAGGCCAAGAAGCCTATTGGAGGAGTTTAAAAATGCCACTTTGGTAGCTATGTGATATCTGTAATCTGGTGCTCATTTGGTTATATGAATTAAATTCGACGTTAATTTCTACTGTATTCATTTTGGATCGGAAGAGCTGATCGATCGGAGTGGCATTTGAACACGGAATGTCACCATAGATGGAGTAGAACTTTAGTGCTCCAGGCCTTTGATCTTGTCGAGATAGTACTGCATTTTTTGAGTATCTTGAGCCGACAGATTAGATCCAACAAGCAGCTTGTGCTGTTCAAATTTTGATTCATCACACTTCAATGCGGTTTCTTTACAAGCTTTGATACTTCCTGATACAAAGAAAACAAAAGAAAACATTGGTATTTAACTTTCTTTAACAGATGGGAAAGAAGGCAACTATGTTGTGTCTTTGTGATGACAGTAACTTCAGATTAGCTTAAAAAATGAACACTACGAGATTAAATGTGACCTCTTAACCGAGCACAGTAACTGAATTCAAGAGTCAAATGAATAACTTAATTGTAAGGTATTGTGCATTTTCGAAACAAGACTTAATCTGTTGCAACTCAACTCACCGCTTAGGTCCAACAAATTAAATAGAACCGGGCAATCTGCAATACTCCTGACCATGGTAATTGCAGCCCACACTTTCTGATACTCATCCCTTGAAGCTCTAATGATACACATTCTCGTAATGTCATTCACATACTTGACTGCACAAAATTACAAGGAGAAATTGAGAGAGGCCATTTTACGGAAAATTAACTGCAAAAGCGCATACTACTTACCTTGGAATGATCCAAGTGATGAAGCCAGACCGCACTCCCCAAAATTTACCAGAATGCTGTCTCGGATAGCTTTCATGACATTGTACGAGGTAATGATAACAGGATCTTTTCTCACCAGTTCTCTATTAGAATCCAAGATAACCTCCACTACCATATACCTGTTCTTAAATCCCACCATGATCCTTTACCTGCTTACAACAAAACCACATCTGATATATCAAATCTAATAAGAATATTAGATAAAAATATCATACGAAAAACTTAGTAGCTAACTTAAACTGTAATTTCAAATCTCAAATTCAACAAACAAGTAACTTCACAGCGAAAATATGTTCAAGCAATTAACTTTTTGATCGAATATGAAAGATAGAGATCGAAAACACATGCTAGAAACCTAAAAAATCTTGAATTATCAAAACAGAAACTATTGGTTTTTTTTCTTTCCAGAATCCTGAAATTGCATACTTTCACGGAAAGGTTATTTCTTTGTGACCAAAAGGTCACGGTTCGAGCCATTAAAATAGTCTCTTCGCAAAACAAGGACAAAGCTGCGTACTTTCTCCAACCACTCGCAAAGCGGAGAGCTTTATTGTCTTGGGATCGCTCTTTATTTTAAGAATTTAAATCATGATAATACATACAAAGATTATACACATGAAACATCTATACCATGATTAACATTAATTGAAGTATCATACTATTATCAATTTGATTAAAAATAAACATTGAGGGGAAAAAAACACAGTCAATGACAAAGCCGACAATTTCCAAACTAATTCTTCAGAAAGGTGACGAATTTAAACAAAATTTGAATAATTTTAAGCAGAAGAGATATAGGCAGACCTAAAATTCGAGTCTGAAACTGATATCCGAGCGCAGGGAGGAGCAAGCGTGGCGATTCTGAGACCGTAACCCTAGCAAACAGTGTAGACAGGGTGAGGAGCGAAGAGCAACGGAGCTTAGCCGGGTTGAAAAATGGTTTTCGGGTCAAGATCCACAGCTTAAACCCAAAAGGGCCGGGGTGAATTTGGGCCCGTGGGAGTTCGGAACAGCCCAGCGAGGAAGACGGGGAGAAATAGACGTGGCGAATGGTGGTTCGTGTAAAAAGTCATAGAGGGAGAGAGAGAAGAGAAAATTTTAGTTGTGACGAGAACATGATTAATACATCATATGTTTTTATGTAAGTGATGAGAAATTTTATTTTTTAAATTATTAAATTTTTAACACACATTTCACTATTTATATAACGACACATGATGTATGTGACGATCAAATTGAAAAATCTTTAAAAGAGAGGGAGAGCATTTGAATCTTCAATCTTTACGAAGAAGAGAGAGAGACCGTTGGAGGCGGGACCGGGAACACATGACACTCCGACCTCGAGCTTCACATTTTAATATATATATATATATAATTTTTTGGATTGTATTTTTAAAACTATTTAAAAACATCAAATACTTGCTACATAGTACTACGATTTAATGTATTTCTTATTTTTTTAGAAGTGGGAAATTTTAAATTCGAATATCGATAAATTTGATAATAAAAAGAGACATGTGTTACAGTATCGTTGATTTATAATATTATGCAACAATAGAAGGTGGATCTAGTATTTGTTTAGAGAAAATAGATAATATGCTTGGATTATCCTCTTTTATAGGTGAACCCTTTGAAAAGTCAAGTCCACTTGAGAGAAATTGGGTCGTACTTTAAACAGGAAAAAAGGGGGCACAAAGTGAATTTCAACCGCAATTTACCCGAAATTTCACTCGTATTTCATTTGGGAATTTGGCGCTTTATCAGTTTGGGTTAGTTGGGTTGGAGTTTTTGGATTTTTGTCCTCTCCTCTCTCTACAGTACCTACAACGTCAACTACTCCACCCCACTTTCTCTCTCTCTCTCTCTCTCCTCCCTTTCTCTCTCTACTTTTCTATATATCAACCCCCCACACTCACAATTTCTTTGTTAGCTTGCTAGGCATTTTGGATAACGAGAGAGAAAGTCTGAGTCTTTGAGAGAGAGAGAGAGAGAGAGAGATTGGTGGGGAGTAGGTGGTGGTGCTGCTGGGTTGCTGGGTTAGCGTTGAAGAACAGCGCAAGTGAGTCATTTTCTTCTTTGTTTTCTATTTTTTCCTGGAATTTATTAGCTTTGTTTGAGATAATTGCTTGTATATAATTATGTTTTATGATTGATTAATCGGGTAAAACAAAAAGTAAATACATTTTTTCTGTAAATTTTAGGGGCAGTAAATTAAATTGTGTAACTTTACATCCCACATTGATACATGCATCAGATCTGATGAAGAAAGTGAGTTGTTGGCTTCATATGGAACATGATCGGTGTTTCTGTCATGTTTCTGTGATCTTGTACATAGTACCTTGGTTTTTTTTCCCCTTAATTAACAAAGTACCATGTTTTTTTTTTTCCTTAATTAAAACAAATGTTTTGAGTAGCTTGATTCTTAAAACATTAAGAAATGCAAACAAGGTTTACGTGGGACCATGTTTGCTGGTGGAATCTGTTGAATTGACGTTCCGAAACTCATCAATTCGCAGTTGCAATGGAGGTGGATGGCAATTCTGTGGTGGCAGGACCAACGAATGTTGTATATCTGTCGACAATCTTGGGCCGTGATGGGTCAAATCCTGTGCACAAATGTGACTGGAAATGTCAGAACGAGCACGTCTGCGCGAATATGTACCTCTGCAAGCTAACTGGAGCCACTCACATCTGTGACAAAAACTGTGATCAGAGGATCCTGTATGATAACCATAGCTCCCTTTGCCGGGCAAGCGGAAAGATTTTCCCCCTTACACAAGTAGAGGAACAGGCTGTGAGAGGGGTCCGGAGGAAGCATGAGTCGGAGAACTCTTCTGCGGACAGTTGCTCTTCTAAGCGCAGACGGGATGCCCAGCTCCATCCTTCTCCCTTCGAGCGATCCTTCACTACTGCCAGTCTGATCTGCAGCAAAGTTGGAGATGGCATGGATATGAGCTAGACTTATATAAGATAAATGAAAGACCTTTATTGCTTATCTTAATCTTGTTCCTTTTAAACTTTTCCCCATTTTCATTTCGTGGAACGGAGATGGACGATGAACTTGATGAGTACTTTAAGTGGCGGACCTAATGTGTCCTACCCGTCTGTAGGAACAATCTATATTTGTAGTCCTGTTTACTGCAATTTAACTCCTCCATAAGCTCTTGACTTTAAAAGAATGTTCTTTAGGGGTGATCAGGGTATGTTTAACTGCTTAAGAATCTTGGATTCAATTCTTATTCTTGCCAGCCTTACTGGTCAGGAATTTTGGCTCTATTTGCTGCAGGGTGCTTTCAGGTCGTTTTTACGACTTTTGTCATGATTTAGCTTTGACTTCTTTTAATTTATGATGTTTATGTCGTCGAAAGGCAATTATTTGTATTAATTTGGATCTGTAATATTATTGGTTCTTGTTCGCTACGATTGCAGGCAGTATAGATTGTTGTTGGGCTACTTTTCCCTAGTTTAGTACAGGTTATGAAGGAGTAATCCGGATTTCACTTGTTTTATATGTTTGCATCATCTACATTGTTTTTTAGCTCTGGTTATTTGATCGAATGTATCTGAAATTGGTCAATTTTGCAGGACTTGAAGCATGTGCTATCGAGGAGATATTAGATATGCTTGTTAATAATGAATAATGTCTTTTTTATTTAGAAATTTTTTGATATGGCTTCTTATGAATTTTGTTTTGTTTTCTCGTGTAGGTAATTGTATAATTTCTTGGAGGACAAAGCTACACCTGGTGATGCTGGAGAGTTGAATGAAGTTGTAACTTACACAGGCAAAGCTACCACGTGCAGAAATATGGTAAAACTTCCAGAATATGGTAATTTATCAATCCCTTCGATTTGCCTTGTTGGTGAAGTACAATACAGCACTGTCTGCTCAGCCATCAAAGCACCTGGTAGCCACCTTGAACTACTTTTGAGTCGCATTAGATCCATCTTATCTTGTGCTGGTGGTTCGACATAAATTGTGTTAGAGTTGTCTGGCCCATGCCTATTTGGGTCGTCAATGTTTCCGTGTAAGGCAAATCCCTCTGCACCGGCATGTTTGAAAGTAACTGTGCTGATAAGGTAGAAAGTGTATCGAAAGTTGTAACCAGGCAGAAGTGTTGCCTCCTCCAGCCTGTTTTTAGCTTTCACTGAACCATTTCTAGGCTACTTGTAATCTTTTAGGTTACTGTTAACTTCGAAGTCCTTTTATTCTAGACGAACAGAGGAAAGTCCTCTCGTTGCTTGTAAATTTTCTAGTGATGCCCAGATGTTTTTATTAATTTGGCATCGTCAGTTTGTAAAAACATTGCGAGTTTGTAATCGACACAATTTATGAGCAAGGAATTACATGTTCATGTTCATTTTCATGGTCAGTGTTTCCGTCTTCTTGTTCTTTGGCTCGAGCTTACTGATCAGACACTGCCTGTATACATGTAGAGAGATCGAATTCAATCCAAGTGTTGAAACAGATGTTGCTTGTTCTCTAAGACATCTTCGAAAGAATATCGTTTATTTTCCTCGAGGAAGATTATATGATTTGGAGTTTGATTAATCCAAGTTTCTTCTTGGTAGAAAGAAAAGGAATCGCTTCTTGAAGAGGCCATCCAAGATAAAAGAAATCCTAAACCCGAAAAGGTCATCTTGCGGCTGAGATTGCACGTCTCCTTCCCTCACAGATTCTTCCAATCCTTCCATAAATCCCATTCCACCTGCAAAGCCAAACACTAAACCAAAACCTATGAGCCTAGACAATGCCATTTACGACGAGACCTCAAACTTTTCTTCGCTTCTCTTACATCCTCGTTCCTTTTTTCATCTCTTTATCGTACTCGGCCACATTCACTATAACAAACAACTGCCCGGAAACCATCTGGCCCGGCACATTAGCGGCTTCTGGCACCCCTCAGCTCCCAACAACGGGGTTTCGGTTGGACCCCGGCCAGAGTGTGAAACTTCCTTCTACTCCAGGATGGTCGGGGCGTATATGGGCTAGGACAGGTTGCACATTCGATGAGCTGGGAGCTGGCACGTGTCAAACTGGCGACTGTGGAGGCAGGCTGGAATGTGGTGGCAGTGGTGCCACTCCACCTGCCTCGCTATTTGAGATAACTCTTGGCAACGGCAATGGTATAGATTTCTACGATGTCAGCATTGTAGACGGCTACAATCTGCCCCTCATTGCCGCCCCACGCGGCGTGTTTGGTGCATGTAATGCCACCGGCTGCGTTTCGGATATCAACACAGGTAAATTAAGGTCTTGATCAAGTTTTAGTTTCGTAATTTTTCTGGCGCCAAATGGTTCAAATTTTGAAGGCCGAGCGGCAATGAAACACGCATGCAGGTTGCCCGAAAGAGCTTCAGGTGGTGGGAGGAGGAAGCGAAGGGAGCGTGATCGGATGCAAGAGCGCCTGCGAGGCATTTGGTTTGGACCAGTACTGCTGCAGCGGACAGTTTGCTAACCCGACGACATGCCAGCCTTCCAATTATTCCACCATTTTCAAAAGAGCTTGTCCAAGAGCTTACAGTTATGCTTTTGATGATGGCACAAGCACTTTTACATGCAAGGCTTTTGATTACGCCATTTTCTTCTGCCCCAACGGCAACGGGTACATTTTTTCTCCTCCTCATCATCATCTTTCGCATAAATTCAACAACTGCTTATTTTCTTTTCGACTCTCGGATTTCACACGAAAAAACATCCCTGATGCAGGATTAGAAACTCAGATGATGCGCTAGCTCCTCCGAGATATGAAGTGCTTGGCAGTAGGAAGGTTGTGTCGATGGTTTATTCTTCTTCAAACAGGCTCTTACCAGTTCCGCTGCTAATCCTTCTTCTCATCGTCTACATATTATCTTGATCGTTTGAAAGCAACTGTGAAGCCGGGAGTGTTGAAGCAACATTGTAGACGAGAACCTCCCTTGTCTATATGATCAAGTACATGGGATCGGAGGGCTTCCACAAACAGAGACTTTGACAACTTACTTTTGAGTCTTAGATCATTCATTCAGGAACACCAAATTGCATTGAAATGTAGTAGATCAATCGTTGCAATACAATACTTGTATCTAATCATGAACAATGGATCCTACATGTAAAAATTTCAAAGGAATACAGGCCACCAATCGGCATTGTTATACAGCAATGGTCACTAAATACTCCATGAACCAACTTGAAACAATGACAGTAATACGATACATCCGCGTATTATCAATCCCTTCGAAATGGCATATTATCGGCCTAAATCAGACACAGTGGGCTGCCACTTCATAGAACTCAAACCTTGTTATCTTGTGATTACGTCTGTTGAGCTGCTACATAATCTGATCCGCTAGGTATTCTACATCACCAATCTACTCCTGTCGACTATGAGAACTAATATCCCGATTTTGGGGCAGAATAAATGATAAAAAAAATTGTGTCCCTCATTTCTTCCCCTTAGCTTTCTTGGAAACTTGAGGTTTCTTTCTTGGTTTCTTCGCTGGTTGTGGCTTCCCTCCGGCAGGTTTAGCTCTCTTCCTTACAACAGTCTGTCGACAGAAAACTTCATATCATCAAAAAATTCATTGCATTTACCCAAACGAATTAGAAAAATTAAGGTTCTTAAACAGACCGATGCTTTCTTAGCCTTCGAAGTGGTTGCCCCCTTAGTTTGTTCTTCAGCATCCTCGTTTTGATCAGCTTGTTGAGGAGTGGCTTTAGGAAGTTTGTCACCCTCATCTTCTGAATCAAACGAGAAACCATCTAGGGTTCCTACTCATTCAAAATGATGAGATGTTGAGGAAATTACTGTTTCAAAACTTTTAAAGAGAAAATGGAAATAAAGAAACAGCCACCACAACGAAAACCAACCTTCAACCATTGTTTCAGCTTCATCAACATTTGATTGTGGTTTCAGCTGAATGAAGTCATTCATGATAGCTTCAATCTGCTCAAGGAATATACAATTCAGAGTTAAACGATTCCTTTTTCATTGAGTTATCCAGTTTATGCTTTAACTAACCTTTGCCTCCGACTGACCAAAGCTAACCTGAACAAAAAAAAATGTGTCATATCACATCACTGTTATAGTGCATCTGATTTCGTTAATCGGAAAGATAATTGATTTCTGCAAGGGACCATGTAGAGACAAGAGCTTACAACACAAAATGTCCTGGAAGGAACTATTGTTGTTTTGTATATGGTTCCTGTAACGTTAAACCAAAGATAAACTAATCAGATGTAGGCAGCTAATGAAGAAACATGCGGCACAATAAGTTGCACTGACAAGGCTGAACAACCACCAATTTGTTTATCTATATAAACAAGACACACCTTTCAAATCCAGGTACATTTCAGGATCCGCAGATTTGGAATCTGAAATAATTACCCGTCCTACAGCACCCATATCACCACTCAAATCTATGGATTCTCCTTCACACTCAACAAGTGCCTATACAAAAAGAAAAAAAAAAGCATTTCTTTTACAAGGGAAAGTAATTGGGGAGGTAAAACACCACGCTATAGAACAATATCTCTTCAACATTAGTTTCTACTTTTGATAAGAGCGCTATCTTGCTGACTATAGGTACAACCTATAACCAAGTGAGAAGAACAATGTCCTAATGTACCTTTGAGCGTTGGACTTTTTCGGAGAGCACCAAAGGCAACCTTGAGGTGGAGACCTGCAAATTACATACAACCGAAGCAACTCACTAGCTATAAAAAGATTCTATAGGAAATCATTGTTGCTTATATGCTCTTACATGAGGCTCAATGTGCTTGCCAGATGCTTCTTCCTCTGCAACTTCCACATCATCACTGTTTCCTGAACCAAAATTTCTCTCTTAAAAGTCTATAAACCTCATGATCAGGGTGCTAAAACTTTCAACCAAACCCTCCGCATTACCTTCTCCTTCCTTGGATATCTCAAGTTTCTTCTTTTTCAGGGGTTTCTGATCTTCTACTTTTTTCCTTTGTTTTGGAGAGTTTCGTTTTAACTTCTTATCGGATGGAGACTCTGCAGCACTTTCCCCAAGAACTTTACCCGAATTCTCGTCTTCATCAGAAAGTTTAGAAGATTTATGTGGAGACAATTCTGGGGAATCAGTTTTATCCTCCCCCGAAGGAACGCCATTCAGTGAAGCCTCGGAATCTGAGGATAATTCCACCGATGAATGAGTTTCCGGTACCTAAAATCAAAGAAAACCTTGCACTCAACACCCCAAAAAAAAAACAAATGAAATTTACGAAAAATACAAAAGTAGAGAGAGATATAAAAATCCAATCAAATCCCTAATCCGGTAAATCAGCTAAGCAACTTTAACCAGTAACGTGAACAAGATATACCCATCAGGGCATGAAAGCTTCAACTTTTAACCCTAAAGAGGAGGAATGAAAATGAGTCTTCACCTGGAAAGAGCGCAGCCAATCTGGCGACTCCTCCCTCGACGAGCTCATTCCGGCTCCTCGAAAGCACTAAACTTTGATTCCTCCTCCTCCTCCTCCTTTCCACCTTCTTGCATGAAATTTGTTAAAGCATTTCATCAAACGATTACCGTACAGGAAAAGGACAATGTAATACAAAATTAACATATAAGATGAGCTGATTCGGTAGAATATTGCAGGGTGAGAATCCGTATGCATAAATGTGAAGCTAAAGAATCAGCAGCAGCCATGCTCACAAAGTGTTTGTGAAAATGCCAACACCACAAACCAGAAACTGGGCATAAAACTGATATCGAACTACATCTGTGAAGCAAATAATACAAGTATCTGGAAGTGAAAGGAAGAAGGTACCACGATGAGACGCCGGCGGCGCAAGAGTGAATCAGACGGCTGCTAGCCACCGGAGCGTGATTCGATTTGCGCCAAAAGTATCTAAAATTTGATGTAATTTTCATTTGAGGTCAATGTCACCGATAGTCTCTTTGAAAGAAAAATGCACATTACCAAATTTACGTAACAAAATATTATGTTTACTTATAAACAATATAATTAACAATTAAGAGTCATTCAATAAATTAAAAAAAAACTAATGAAAATGACTTTAAAACTTTGTCCAATATCAAAATATGTAGTTTTCCACTTTTTACATTACAGTCTCAATCAGAGTAACAGGCCTTAAAGGGGTTTCTAACGGGCAAAGAAAAGAAAGACCTATACACATCCACTCCTTTATGCCTTCTTTCTGAAGATTCATTCCTTTGGCACGGAACCTTCACCCAATCTTCAACCAGGTCAGGCATACTATGTTTGATGGATGAAGCATCCCTTCTCTTATAAATATAAAGAAGACTGTTCGAAGGTTGAATTTACTTGCTTGCCTAGTATCACAGAACTAGGTCAGCTGCTGATGTTTCCTTTAACGATAATGACAAAATAAAGGGTAAAGTGAATAGTACTATAATTAACTTTTTAGTGTAAAAATATGATTTTTCGTTAAGATGAACAATACTGTGAGCTTTTCGTTAAAGTTCCCTAAATTAAAAGTTTATTCAAGAGCATTGCTAATTTTATAAGAAACGAGTTTGACCAATTAATAGTACTCATACAAAATGAGTGACATTAAGTACCAACGTTCATTTCTGCAAGCTAATGAAGTAGTTAGTTGCAGTTTGTATAGGACACAGGGCTGGCTTGGTATTGTTGTACTTTGAAAAAAAAAACTGCTTGTGCTGTGAGAATAAGTTCATTTTTGCTGTTTCACGTTTTCAGCTTTTTTTTCATAAAAAACTGTGAAAATAAATTGTTTTTAAGTGTTTACCAAACATCTTTTTGAGTTTAACTTTTTTTTATATCCACTTTTTATAAAAACACCTCAGTACCAAACCAGTACAGAGTATATAATATCATCGTCTTGGTGAGACAACATCACATAAGCCTTCTCCGAATGTAAAGAACCATCAGATGCAAAATTGAAAGATGGATGGCAAAGCTTATGTGTGGGTGTATAGATATATAAGCTCTGAAAGCATATTCAAAACAATATACAGCTCTATAATTATGGCTCTGGTAATGCAGATGGAGATAAATGTCTTCAAAATTTTACTAGCTAATATATACACACTCAACAAATTTGTGGGGTCTTATATTAGGGTAAGAAACAACCATAAACAGCAGAAACAATAAAAACTAAAACTAAAAGCAAATACAAATGAAACTAAACCTGAAGCCTAAGAATAAAGAACAATACTTGACTTCTCAAAGATGAGTAGGAATTCCTACTTAAAACATTTGTTTTAATCACAGAATTTTGTGCTTATGATCAGAACCGTTTATACTACAAATCACATTGTAAAGATCGTCTCTGCAAAAAATAAATTAAAACTAAAGATCATTTAGTCAATCTATCGTAGCAAATACATAGACGGTTCATAATGTTTTTACCAATACTGTTCGTTTGTTTTTAAATAGTTTGATGACTAAACGACCTTAGTTTTAATTTTTTTTTTTTCAGATGCGATCTTTATAGGATAATTTATAATATGAACGGTTTTGATTATAAAGACGAAGTTCTATAAATTGACAGCGAACAATTTTAAAATTTTTTAAACAGAAGTTCTTACTAATCTTTGAGTAGCTAAGTATTGTTCAAGAATAAAACCCCATGACAAGAAAATTATCGACTAAACTATGCCGCTCCAGATTTGACAGATAAGATACAAAATCCGACGAAAAATATGATAACAAACACTCCAGTTACCGCCCCACGCGTCTTTTTCCGGCAACTCTCGTAACTAGCTTCAGCCGCGAGGAGTAGAGCCTCCAAGTTTCTGTAAGTAATGGGCTCGCGGCGAGACTGAGCAGAACGGATCACTTCATTCTTATAGTAACTGTCGACATTTTCCATGATCACATCAACGATTTCGGTCTCAGGAACAGGAGAACCAGCTAACGCTAGTTCGCGGGCAATGGCATTGACGCGAGAAAGAAATTCAGCAATCGACCGGTCCACATGAGTAGTACGACGAAGATCACGGCGGAGCCGCGATACATGTGTCTGACTGGCTGAGGCAAACCGTTCTTCCAAAGTTAGCCAAGTTTTGTGAGCTGTACGGTCCTGCTGAGCGATGCAGCCAAGCACATAAGCGCTTAAGGTGCTATCGATCAAGGAAAGAGCAAGCTGGTCCTTTTGGACCCAATCTTCGAAATCGGGGTTGACAGTGTCGTTGGTTTTGATTCTGTCATCGTCGTCGGGGAGAAACTGAGGTGGACATGGAGAAGAACCATCGACAAAAGACATGAGTTTGTGACTCTTAAGCACGGGAACAATTTGGGCCAGCCAAACAGGGTAATTGTTGCAGTCGAGTTTGACGCTGTTAACGTGAGAGACGTTCGGAAGATCACAAGCAGTGGAAGAAGAGGAGATAACCATTGGAAAATTAAGTACGAAACAGAAGAGCAAAGTTTGAATGTCAACTGAATGAAACTTGTAGAAATATGAGTCCCTGTATTAATGTTCAGAAAATATTGCAATATATAGGGTTATACTAAACCCTATTTAGGTATGAATTTTACACTAATTATTAAAAATTACATTCCTATATTACATGCTAGATTTAGGTAAGAAGATTCTGAACTAATTCAGGATAGTCTAATAGGGAGTCGTGTATCTCGTATAAATACTGCTAATGCGTTTTGGAGAGAAACAAACTCTCCGACGACAAATTTGTTAAAACGGAAAGAATTCATTCATATTAGCATTTGCATATACACTTTGTGTGTATGAACATATTTTTTTTAGAAAAATGAGAAGGAGAGAGGGAGAGAGAATGTGGGGGTGGGGGAGTGGTAGGTTTTTGTTTTTGTTTTTGTTTTTTTGGTTTTTTAAATTTTAAATATTGAAGATATTTTAACATCATCTGTAAGTGAGATTTCTAAAAAAAAAAAAATGAACCTGTGAAATTACATTGTAAATTACCAAAGTAAATGGAAATTTTGAGGTAAATTTTTTTTTTTTAACAAACGATATTATCTACCCGAAAAGAAGATAAATCTAATAATCTACCGCAACTAACGAGGGTTTACACAACTGTTTTGACGGTGGAAGTTATCTTTTGGGGGGCTTACTTTTGCCAGGTCTAAGTCACAGCGCTTAGGGCAGGGTTTTAGGGAAAGATAAAAGAGTGAGGAAAACAAAGAAACCTCGTTATCCATCCATAGAGAGGGACTGTATGCTCCATTAGCATTTACAGAACCAGAACAAGGAGAAAAAGCAGAAAGCGAATTGTGGGGAGTCAAATCTTGCATGGAACAAGGTAAACAGGGAGTTATGGTGGCGAAAATGGTGCCTCCTCAGAACCCAATAGAGCAATTGCAGGCTCGCTTCAAGGAGCTGGAGGCTGGCTTCAGGGGTTGGCTGGCCAAGCAGTCTCTGCCCGTCGAGGCCGCCGTCGTCACCCTCACCAGCGGCGCTCAGGGCGCCGCCATCGGTGCCTTCATGGGTACTCTCACCAATGACGTGTCTTCCTCTCTTCCCACTCCTCCTCCTCAGGCCGGCCTTAACCCACAAGCCATGGCCTCTTTCAAGCAAGCTCAGGTCTCTCTCTCTCTCAAATTTCACTCTATTTTCGCTTAAACTACGAATTGCCCTTTGTTTGGATTGGATTTCTATTGGGAACTGCGCGGAGAATTTGGAGAAAGATTGAAACTTTTGCGCACCCCATTTGGCATTTTGATTTGATGATTAATCCCAATATTTTGTTTCTTGTTTGTAGTAATTTTCAGTAATTAAACACAGAGAAAGTTAATTTATTGGGGAAAAGTTATTGCTTTGTTCTGTGTGTTTGCTTACTGTGATTGCTGTCGGTGCCGGAAAATGCTATATCTTTTTCTTCCTCTCGGAGATTACCTATCTAAAATTTGATTCTTTTCACTTTACATGCGTTAGTACTTTAATTATTCGGCTTTTCACATATAACCCTTTAAAATATTACACTTCAAAGAAAAACACTTAAACCCAACCTTGCTTACATTGCAATGGGAGGACACTGAAGAAGTTTCGCAACGAAGAATCAACTGAAGTATTTGTTCTATGAAACTTATAGTTGTCAGGGTGTTTTTCTAATTTACTATTATTTGGTAGTTCTGTTAAACATTTGTAGAAGTTGAAACTTGTTCTTGTAGTCGTGTATTTTAGTATGAACCCCAAACATTCTTTAAGGTTCTCAATGGTAACAGATAAATTTTGAAACATGGCTACCGTTTGAATTAGTTTGAGCAGTTGCTCTTACTTGGTGGAGCTGTTCCGCTGATATACACAAATTGTTTGCTTTGATTATAGGCCCTTGCTGGTGGTCCGTTGGTCCAAGCTCGCAACTTTGCTGTAATGACTGGTGTCAATGCCGGCATATCCTGTGTCATGAAAAGAGTGAGAGGCAAGGAGGATGTCCAGTCTAGGTGAGCGTATTCATTTGTCCACACTGTTTGGTGTTTATAAATTTCCAGTCACATTCAATTGAGATTATGATTGCTTTGATGAAGAATTATAGGCAGTGGTTAACAACATTGAAGTCGGTGTGGATACCTGGTCTCATATGGCCATATTTATTCTGTTTTGTGACTTAGCCAAAACCATATGAATTGTGAAATAATATTAGGGTAACCTTTCTTTTAAAATTTATCTTAACTCCTGTCCTATGTGGATGCTGCCTTGCTGCCTTGCTGCCTTTTAGGCTGTATTTAGGTCATGTGGAGTAAGGAACAGACTTTAATGGATTGGTTCATTTGGTAAAATTGAAACTTACTGTGAGGGTGAGATGCGAATTCTGGGTTCTTTGCCCCTGTATAAGCCAAGGGCGTGCCACCACTGCCTAGATTTTCAGCAAGTCCCTAGGAGATCTCCTGTCGATTTATTTCTTCCACCCCACCACTCCTTTTTCTTTCCCGTGAAAAAGTGTTTCTTTATCTAGAAATGGATCATCTATCAAATTGTTCTTCATTTATATAACTACTTCAATGTGCCGCTATTATAGATTTCATGTGTTTCTGTTCCAAGTGGCCTTCGTTTCTTTGTTTTGTGAAAACCCTATTTTTGTTTCTATGTACTGCAGCATGGTGGCTGCTTTTGGTTCGGGAGCCCTGTTTTCACTGGTGAGTGGCATGGGTGGCCCCAATCAAGCAGCAAATGCAGTTACTTCTGGACTCTTCTTTGCACTTGTTCAAGGTGGACTTTTCAAGGTGAGACTCCCACAAGATATGATTTATCAGTTTGGTAATAGCTGGAAAGTGAAGTGTTTTCATTTTCTAGTCCTTAGCTACATGATTGCATTGCGGTTTTGGGAGACATTAGTAAAACAAACATGTCATTTGAAACGCAATGAAGCAGCTGAAAATCTGGAACTCACTTCTTCTTTTCTTTCGAAAATACCAAATGTAAATGAAGGTGTATGCGGTTGCATGCTATTCCAATTTCATAGTTCTAATACTATGCGACCTGTATGAGTTAGTACTGCTTGCATTGCATGCACATTTGTTTGTATCGGGGTCTTGTACTTATACGCACTGAAGGCACTTTTCACATGGTTATGCAGTTGGGACAAAAATTTTCTCAACCACCTACTGAAGATATCTACTACGCTAAAACAAGAAGCATGTTGAACAACCTTGGCCTCCAGAGTTACGAGAAGAATTTCAAGAAAGGCCTATTATCCGACAACACTTTGCCTCTGCTCAACGATAGGCAAGTAGCAGGACTTTCAAATTCTTTATCATTCCTTACTATCATAAAAGTTACTTTTTATGTCCGTATTTATAAACCACTTCAATTAACGCCATTCCGTTTGTCCTGCCATTTCGTTTCAGTGCTCTTAGAGACGTGAAAATCCCTCCCGGACCCAGGCTTCTCATTCTTGATCACATTCAGAGGTACCATTCATGCTCCATAAATACTTATATCGCACCCGCAAACTTGTGAGTTGGTTTGGATTATGACTAAATTTTTGGTTTCAGGGACCCGGAGATAAAAGAGAAGCGAGGACAGAATAGTTGAAGTGCGTATTTGTCGATTTAGTCTGCATCGCCATCCTAAAGGAGAGCCCTTCCATCTCCAGATCTAAACCTTGGACTGAGAAGTGAGATATGTTTTGAGTTGAGATAGTGTGATTTTGTTGTCCGACTGTCCTTAAATATTCAACTGCTACAATTTGCTTAGATTAAATTAAATGATTGCATAATTTTTCTATTTACAGACCAGATACAAACACCAAGATATAATGGTTAAAACATCGAGAGTATCCCATTCTCGGGGTATCTTAAAAAATCCCGAGTTCCAACAGGCAAGTTGATCAATCCAAAGTTTTACAATGCGTCTTCCACCGGTTTAGTGGATGATTGGATTTGCGTGTTTTGAATTAAACATTTCAATGGAGTCGTTCATAAAATCGTACTCTTTGATCTCGTTGGATGCATGAAGTGAGCGTATCTTATTGGTTACCGGAACATGTGTAGTAATATGCACTAGTACGACATTACACATGGGCGTTGGAGATGGCAGATGTGGTTTCACATGGACACCATTGTCTTCTTTGTGATCTTTTCTTGCGGAGGTAATTGCTTGCACTGTACGTGTAGCTTCGCATCGCCGTTGTCCCGTCCTTTTCTGAATCGGATAAAGGTGGAAGCTGAACGCACATGAAGTAAGAAGCGGAATGCGGAGAAATGCGTAGCAATTATGTTACACAAACACGTATGACTTATGAACAGAGTCTGAATTGCAAGATGTCATACGATCACGTATGACAGACGAACGTAGTGTTCTTATATTGTATCAAAAACGTTACTCGTGCAACGTTCATATGGAATGAGAGAAACTTACTTGCAATCGAAACGTCACTGTCACTGTCACTGTAATGGTATCTAAACCCAACTAGTGTTTGCTATAACCGTATTCTATTCCAATAGAGTATTGTTTTATATTGTACTTATTTCATATGACAATGTTTAATTAAATTGAGATATAATCACAATAATGTCTCAATTACATAAAAATTGAAATATGAAGAGCAACTTATATGAAACAGGTTCACCGCTACATAACGTCTCGATTCAATAATATATTGTCATATGAAGAAAAATTTACACGTAGTAATATATTATTGAACTGTGATATTATTTGACGGTGAATCTATTTTATGCAACTAAATAGGAAAAAAAAAAGAGGATTAGGCAAGAGGACGTAAATTGGAATGGAGTGTGGACCCATGTGGCACCATCTATGGCTTTCCTCCGGCTTCGTTTCCACCGTTCAGTTTCAGCACCTACGGTCGTAAGACCGAAATACCCTCTTTTGAATTGTTATGAGCACGTCAAGAGATCATTGATGTGTCTTCTGTCATGCCATTACCGAAATACCCTCTTTTTTCAGGGAGTATGAGAGACATTTACATTACACGAAAACGTTTTTTATGGTAATGTTTAAAACAATTCACATGTCGGTACATGTTTTGGGATTTTTATATGACGTTGCATGGTGTATTTGACATTGTCATCTTGATATTTCCGGTTATTGTAACTATTTCGGAAAGCATATAGAGAGATAGAGTTGGTCAAACGGAACAAACAATTAGTAGACTTTCATCATTTTTTGCATGAGAAATGATAAGGAGACTCTCAAAAGTAGAACTCTCCATGAACTACCTGTCATCTCATATCTTAGCACATTATTTTATAATATTGATACAAAAATTAATGTTAAACTGTGAGGTACAAGAAAATTACTTATTTTATTGTGATTGTGATGTCACCCTAGAGATATTTTTTTCTTCCCCATGTTCATTTCGGTGGGGGAAAAAGAAAGTCGCAAGTTTGTCCACAAAAACTATTCACCTTTCACCCAATTCTTTAATCTTCACTGAGATCATCGACTAACCAACCAAAATCTGGTGGTACCATTCCATGCACCAACCAATCTACCCCACAATTTGCTCTCCTTTGCTCTAATTAATTCAATTACTAATCATAATCAGTTAATTACCCTACAAAATTAATTATTCTCTTTTGTTTACAACCTTCAAAGTGACATATTCTTCAATGTATCCGAAAAACAGACCGATATGTCATGTTATTATAAAAGTGGAGGAAATGTTTATTTTCTTTTTTTCTTAAAGTTCTATCACTAATATAATAATATATAATGTATGTACCCGTATTCTGAACACATTGAAAAATCTCAGTCACAAACTATTGTGGCCTCCTCACTAAATTTAGTGTAAGTTAATGAAGATATCCCATTTCAGCTTAAACCTGACGAGTTATCCAATCCAATGTGATATAATCGACACCCAATGAGCATTTTAAGACTATCAACCGGACGGAGAAATTGCAAACACCAAGAACAAGAATTGCAAAACAATATTGATCTCTTCTTCCCTATATATTTGTTTTCCTTGAAGGGCAAGAAAATGAATCGAATGATTCAAATCGTCAAACAACATAATAATACACAACACGTACACGCCCAAATTACAACGAAAAACTCGTCCCTAATTACAACCAACAACACAACCAAAAACAGTTAAAGAAGAGGAAGCGGTTAGTAACTCAAGTTTTAACCAGGCTGTCATTTGGAAGCGAGTCCCGGCGGCAGGGCAACGGCGGAAGCCTGGAGGAGGCGCTGGGCCTGCGAGAGCTTGTCCACGAGGGCCAGAATCCGGGCATGATCCATACGCGCCTGATCGACTGCCTCGGCTTCGAGCTCACCGAGCTGCGAGCAGAGGCGCTCCTCCGCCTCCTCGGCGACTCGGAGCCTTTCGCGGGCCCTCTGGAGCTCCGCCTTCATCCTCTCCTCCCTCTCCTGGCTCTTCCTCAACTCCCTCTCCAATTCCTCGTTCCTCTGCCTCAGCAGCTTCTCTTCTTCCGCCGCCGGCTGTTGCTTCGTTACCGCCATTTTTGTTAGACTCGAAGAAGCTCACAGGTCTCAGCTAACGAAAATACAAAGTGTTTTGTGAGTTGTGGTGCGCAGAGTACGTTTATGGAAAATACAAAGTGTTTTGTGAGTAGCGGTGCGCAGAGTACGTTTATAAAGGCCAACAACAGGTGTCCAGGTTCAATGGAAATGCTTTGGTTTCGAATTTGTGACTCTGCTTACGCATTTGCATCTGTCATCCTAACTCTTTGTAGTGCCAAAATTCTATTTTATTTGAGATGCGTTCGTATGCCAGTACTAACTTTTATTATATTGAATTGGACTTAAAAGTTAGTGTAATTCCATATCTATTACGTGCATGGACCAACTTTAATGGAATGATATGTCGTTAAACGGTAACCTGATGACAACATGATGTTAGCTAGCCGTTTCTAGCTGGCGTCATACTGACGCCAAGTAGCCGTTGGCATTCAAATGGGCTGAGCTAGAGGATTGGTAGAATGTCAAGCTTGACATTGTGGAGCAGGAGGCCTGGCAAAATATCAAGCTTGACATTTTGGTGCTGGAGGGCTGGCAAAATGTCAAGCTTGACATTCTGGCGCTGGAGGGCTGGCAAAATGTCAAGCTTAACATTCTAGCACTGGGGGGCTGGGCTAGAGGACTGGCTGGCTGGCTAGAAATGGGTAGTCCGCTGGCCTGATTTGGGGGTTTGGGCCCGGTGGGGCCCATAAGCCTTTTGGCCTAACCCTCGGTTGGAGACGATTTTCGTGTCATTCTTAACTATTTTTAACATTATGGTCCTTTGATCGGGTCGGTTGGAGATGGCCTTAGAGATGAGTCATCGAGCACGTTCAAATATTGGCCCAAAAATCGATGACCACCATATGAGCTCATAATGTATTCTAATGTTTCTAGCCGACAAATCTTGATTATTAATTTTTAATTAAAATTTGTACGATTAAAAACTTTGAAATATAAGATACCTGAAGCATAATAGAATTTGTATGTGGTTATCTCCGAGTAACTAATCATCTCCTCAATTAGATATTTAGTAACGTTTTTTGTTACCAAATTGGGGTGTGTTATCCACACACCTCTTTTTACTTCTCTCACACCTCTTGTTAATTTTTGTCATTTGATCTTCTTCAATTCATCCGATCCGGCAGCCAAAAATTAAAAAGGTGTGAGAGAAGTAAAAAAATGTGTGTGGATATCACATCCCTACCAAATTATATGTAAATACAAACAAATAACAAAGAAGATTCATTTGGTTAACGTCAATATAGCTGACCAAATTTTTCATTGTCATCTCACATTATTAATATTGACGTTTTAAGTGTTTTTAAAATGATTGAAAGTGTTTTAGATTAGAGTACTTTTGGAACAAATTCTTAGTAAAAATATAAGTAAATCATAAAAAAAAAATCACTTTTGAAACACAAAAACACTTTCATTAAAAACGCTTTCAATTATTTTAAAAACACTTTTAAATAAATTGTATTAGTATTAGCACTGTGTGTAAAAAATGAATTTTTTTTTTTTTTTGAAGGAGCATCGTGGCCTTTCGTGGTTGCATAAGACACTTGATTGACAAACTAGTGGGCGGGCCGTCCTTATCTTCATAAAGTTGGACTACGCGGTAAGCATGCTGCGACACGATGAATATTCCGAGTGAACGAATAAATGTTATTAATTTTTCGATACATACTAGATATGTAGTGTTTCAAAATTTTGTGTAAAGAAATAGAGTTATTTAATTTGTTCTATCCATTTGTCGAGTATTGTCAAACATTTTTTTTTTTAAGGAAACGATAGCAGTTGTATTTCAATAATAAGGCATTACAATGAATCAAAGGAAAATTAGGGAAAGAAACAATCCTCAACCAGTATCCATGATAGTACTAGGAGGAGATCCCAACCACTCACAAAATTGATCCACAGATAAACCAGTACGAGCTAGCCTATGAGCAACCCCGTTAGCTTGCCGGCGAGTGTGGGTAAAAGAAACTTTAGTGACTGTAGAAACAATGGCCTTGATGTCTTCTATCACTTGTCCAATGGAAGATAGATTGACAGAAGAATCATAGACAATCTCCACAAAAGCGAATCACTCTCACATAATAAGTTTGTAAATCCCCTTTCAAATGCCCAAATCAAGCCAACCCGGACCGTCACAGCCTCTGCTTGGAGGGGTGAGAAGATATCAGAAAACTTCTCACATTTAACAGCCAAAAAACCTCATGATTCATTACGAACAATCAAACATTTAGTAGGCATGAAAGGGCATGTACCAAAAATACAGGTGGTCGTAGGACCACTTGGTTCCAATGTCCATCCGCCATTATGAGCATTGTACTTCATGAGTTTATTAAGTTGAATAAAGGTATATTCCATCTTCTGTCCATAATTTAGACAAAAAAAGAAAGTTTCAGATCAAATTACTTTGCAAATGTGAACAAATGTAATCTAAAACATTAGATCTCCAATATTTACCGACGATTTATTCCATGTTTACTTTTATTTATGTGGATGTAATATGAACATAAATGGTAAACAAATGAGTACGTCTTTCTAAAAGCTGATTATTTTTCGCTATATTATCTTAACGAGTAGTGCTATTCACAGTATCACACGCTTATTTTTACCTCCCTCATACTGTTGTTAATTTTTTTCATTTATCTTGTTCAATTTATTTGATATGATAATTAAAAATTTAGAATGATACGTGAGAAATAAAAAAAGTTGTGTGGATAGTATTATTCCGTCTCAACGCGGGTCCGTGGAAGGTTTGTGGCCATTCGTACCATTGTCGTCCTTTTAATTGTGACATAAGTGGTATTTCGAATTGGACCAACATCCGGTGCCAACTTTTGTTTGTCAAATCATTTTTTAAATTAATTACTTTAAAAATTACGAAAATAACGATTGACCTCGAGTGCTTAGTTGCTAAGTATATTATTTTGGCCAACCCATCTAATCACGCTAGCGGCTTAAAGAAAGACCAAATTTATGAGCAATTAAACTAAAACCACACTCATATTGCTAACATACAATTTATGAAAGAAAATTTTCGATGTCACGGAAACACAGTCTTCAAGACACAAAATTTTATAATAAAAGTGGTTGGATACTAAAAAAAAAAAATTTAATCACTTGTATTATGACACTTTGTATACTAAACTATATTTCTGACCGTTAATAGAATTAGTTGGTGTCGGTGAGAGATAAAATTAAAATGAATATTTGGCACCCTGACGATTAATCATTCTAATCTTCCCTTTACTATGTATGATTTTATGGATTATGACATGCCCTCCACCCAACAAACACAACTTGCCATCATGTGCTATGGTCAACTCTTGCTTTTTAAAGCCCGATGGGCCCCGTGTAATAATTAAAACTAGAAGCTCGTTTGAAAATGTTTTCGGTGAAAATATTTTTAGAATAAATTATTAATAAAAATGTAAGTAAATTTTGAAAAAAATACTTAAAATGCTTCTTACAGAAAACACTTTAAGTATTTTTGGAATCCAAAAATATTTTTTCTAAACTCGGTTTTAGTTATTTCAAAAGCACTTCCAAACAAGTTTTAAAACTAAAAGAGCACAGATTATTTTAAGTTGTTCAAAGCATTTTCCTTTTCATATATTTCAAATACAAAGAGTAAATATAAAATAATTATCGCTCTAAAAATGTTAATTTTGAAATGGTTAACGGACGTTGGGCCGAAAAGACGATACGAGATTAAACTCCCGTGCAGTTTATGAATTTGATGGATTGGGCTTACGAGTTCGACTCCCCAAATGCCCAATATTATTTTCTTTTTTGTCCTCATCTTGAGCTTAAAATTTAGGAAGTTTTAACAAAAAAAACCCACGATACTGTTTACTTTAACAAAAAATCACATTTTTACACTAAAAGATCAAACCTGTTACTATTCACTTTACCCTTTATTTTGTCATTATCATTAAAATTCAAAGTTTTCAAACAATTTTTATAAATTTTCCTTAAAATTTAAAGGATTTTTAACTCAAATAGTCAGATTAATATAATTCTTCATTTTAGTCATTCAGTGTTTCTATTAAATAAAGATAAAATCTCTATTTAATAAATTGAATGCATTTTTATCATTTAGTCCTTATATGTATTTCATTGAAAGATCAAAATGATTGATAGTAGACAAACTCATACATCACTACTTCTATCGATTTTAAATCTTAAAACTCAAAGTAAAGAGTTGTACCAATTTTAAGTACCATTTTGGCTAAAAAGAAAAAAACATACCTTAATTTTAATATAGGAAAACTAATGAAAATAACTTGAAAACTTTGAGTTTTAATAATAAAGATAAAATAAAAGATAGAGTAAATAATACCAGAGTTAATTTTTTAAGATAAAATATAATTTTTCAAGATAAAGATATGATTTTTCGTTAAAGTGAAAGTTATCAGGAGTTTTTATGGTTAAAGCCTCGTAATAAATCGACCATCATCTTTCGAGTTCATCCCCCTTCTCCCCCTCCGCCTACAGTAGTCAGACCACTTGCAATGACATAACTCAAATCAAATGATTGAGCCATTTTTTTATTCATCAAAACTTGAAATGTTTACTTAAAATTCAAAACAATCAAACAAATTGAGCAACAAGAAGAAGAAGAAGGGGAATACGTGGGCTCTCTCTCTCTCTCTCTCTCTCTCTCTCTCTCTCTTGCATTGCAGAAGAAAACTCCAAATTTACCATCACTCTTCCCTTTCAGTAAGTTTCCTGTTTCCGCATCATTTATTTTTCTGATTACGTTTTCAATATCATCTGGGAAGATTAGATCTCTCGTTTTTAACGTAATCTGATTATTTATAGTTTGATTAAGATTGTTAATTTATTACGAATTTCGTCATCTTCTTGTTGGATCATCCGAGGACCCATTTACCCGATATGCTTGATCCGTTACTTTCAGATGCTTAATGGGTCATTGAATGCTTTGCATGTTGAATTTTGGATTTGGGTTTTATTTGGATCATCTGATTTTGCTCCATTTTTGTTTCTTGCATTATCATCTTGGTCAGTTGTTGATTTAATTTTGTTCTGGCACTTCTGAAGTACTAACCTTTGGTTGAAAAAGGTTTCTTGAAGTGGGGGTTTAATTTTCACTGCTTTCGTCTGTTCGTTTAATCCGATAATTGCATTGGTGCACATCAAATAATTCTATAGTTTAATGCAGGATCGAGACTTTATCCGAATTCATGTTGTTGTTTTTGAGTGATTTGGGCAAGGAGTGGTTTTTGTGGGTACCGGTTGCTTCTGAGTGAAATGCTGTAAAGAGGGAGTGGGACTCTAGTTAAAGATTTAATTTTGAGGAATTATGGACTTTCAGAATAATTCTCAGCTAGAATCGGGGAAAATGGAACAGATAGTTTCCCAATTTCTGTTGAAGAGCTTGCATATTGTTTTGGACTCTAGGATTCCTTCTCTTCACCCGCATGATCGCAGCGGTGACCTGTCATCTGCTACTCGAGTGAGAAGGAGTGACAAGTGGTTTAACTTAATACTAGGGGACCGCCCTGCAGCTCTTGAGAATTTGAATTTTTGGCACAGAAGTGTAATGGATCCGATGATAATTGACATAATACTTGTTCATGGAGGACCTAGTTCTTCTTCTGTTGACAATCTGTATGTGAATTCTGTGGAGGGGACATCTGTTGAGACAATCATAGAGAGGTGGGTTGTCCAGTATGAAACTCCACGGGTTGTCGCTCCTCAAACTGGTGACACTTCGGCCTCTTACAAGAAGACATACAAGAAGTCCATCATACTTTTACGTACCCTTTATTCGTATATGAGGCTTCTTCCAGCTTATAGGATCTTTAAACAGTTAAGTACATCTAGTCAGACTTACAATTTTGATATCATCTACAAGGTGTCTTCACTTAGAGATCCATTCTCAAGGGCGGAGGAGGAACTAATGGAGGAGCACAGTTTTGCTCCCGTAGAGGCTCATCCTGGCTGCCTTTCTTTATCTGTGACTTACCGTTCAACACTAGCTGATTTCAATCTCGAGCCTTCATTACCAATGCCACCGAGGATAATTACTGATTATGTTGGTAGTCCTGCCACGGACCCCCTGAGGTTTTTCCCCTCATCAGAGAAGGGTTTTAGTGCAACTTCCTTTCCGGTGGGAGGAGCACGACCGCCATCTGGTGCGCCACACCAACGCCCACACAGCTGGACAAGTGGCTTCCACAGGTCACCCTCCTTTGTGCACAATAAACCCTTAGTTGGATCTCCACCAGCATATCGTGCATCTCCTATGTCATATGATGTTGGATCTCCTCCTATTGATACATTTGCTAACAGAGGTCAAAACTTTAGACCTCTAAGTCATCAAAGAAATATGAATTCTGATGAGTATCAGCTTTCACCTCCATTTTCGGCATCCCCATCGCCATCTCCCCCAACATACTTATCCAGTGGTAATTTCAGTCCTATGCAAACTCGAATTCGTTCAGGAACTGCTCCTGTAAGCATCCCCCTTCCAAGGGGGGGCAGAAGCCCTAGATACTTATCCCCCAATTTGTCTGATCCAAGTAGAAATTCTCTTCCTCCTTTATCATCCAGAAGCACAAGAAATGATCATTCCTCTCAAGAGTCTCCATCAGGAATCAGGGCAATCAGAAAATTGGAGGTTTCAAGGGCTGGAGAGACTCACCCTGGAAATTCTAATCATTACATTGGTCAGAAGGTAGTCCTTGTTTCCCGATTAAGCAACCTCTGGTCTTGAAGTTAATTGTTTCTCATGGTTTCTAGTAACACCAGTTTTTGTTTGTTTCATAGATGACGAAAGACAGCAAAGATGATTCAGGGCGTTTCTCAGGATTGTTGTCGTCTAGTGGCTCACCACGTGTTGGATTTTCTAGAAGCTCGAGTAGACTGTCTTTCCAGGACGATTTGGATGATGTTGAGTTCTCATGTCCTTTCGACGTGGATGATGTTGATACATCAGATTCTCAAACCAGGTACTTAATAATTTTTATGGTGTATACTTTTTATTCTGGTCGAATCTTTATGCTATATCTATATATGTAGTCATGGCCCTTTTTTGATCGAATCTTCCAGCAATTGTATTATATTAATTCCACCACCATTGTTGTGACTACTTTACTACATGCATTTTTTATGCTTCTCACCTTAATGTTTATTTGCTTTCGGCTTCTTAAATTGCTGGGCTTTATGATGGATAAAAGAAGCATAAAAGAGAACATAGTTTGGTCTATTTCTACCCGGATCCCTGTGATTAAGTTAAAACCAGTGTGTTTGTGTACATGATCTATCATTTGCCTGGTTCATCTCTTGTAACGGAATTCACTTTGTCTGCAAGCACTGCACCCAAAATCTGATATACTCGGTTCTATTACTTTCAGCTCCATTAGAGATTGTTACTGTAGTTTCCTTAACTAGAATTTTTTATGGTAATGTGCTATGGTATGTTGAAAAACGTAAGAAATGGAAACATATGATTACTATAATTGACGGGTTAATTACTTTTAATGACTTGAATTGACGTTTCTTTTTTCTAACCTTATCGTATACACTTGATCTGAATGTACATTTGGGATATTGCTTGCTGCAAAGATGCATAGCTTGCTCCGTATCATCTTATATTTCTCTTTTCACATTTTGGGTGAACAGTGACTGCAAAAGGCCTTCAGAGTTCACATCTCAGTCACTGCCAATGGGTAGAAAATCACAAGATGCTGCTGTCGGCGTTCTGGTTCAGATGCTGAGGACAGCTCCGCCTCTGCGCCAAGATTCAAGTTGTTACTCATCCCAGTCCGGGAAGAATGAGCATGAGGGAGGAGTTGCTACGGCTTCTGGTTTCTTTATGCCTCGGAAGACATCTGATGCACTGGAGGAGCTCAGAAGTTACCGAGAAATGAAAGACCTTCTTCTCTCTAAAAGCGGAATGAGGGTGCTTGCCAAAGAGGAATCATAAAGAGTCAGAGTTGCTGCAAGTATTGCCTGAGTTGTGCGCCATTGCCGCGCTATAGTTTCAACGTCTTAGAAGAAAAAACATACATTTTCATGTGAATAGAATGAATGGAGGACTAACAGCCTGTATATATCATGACCTAAAACTTAGTTATTGTCGTTAAATCTGTTTACTGCGATTTTAATGGCCGTTAATGTTTAGAAAGTGTTTATACCTTATGTTGATCTCTCTCTCTCTCTCTCTCTCTCTCTCACACACACACACACACACACGCACACACAGCATCCGAGCAAAAACTTAGAATTTGACACATTTGGATAATCTTTTTGACGATGGAAAAAAAATAACGGAATCATGCAGCTGCAGGCTTTTGCTTAAACAATGATTTTGAAAGCAACAAAATTAGAATCAATAACAAATTAGATATTGAAAAAGAAAATGGAACTCGAAGGAACCGAATTAGGCCTGACAATTTCTTGTACGATCTGTTAACCCGACACGAAAATAAGAGGTTTTGGATCAACCCGTTAACGAGTCGGGTCGTTATCGGATCATCTGTTAAGAAACAAATAAGATATCATTTGTAAGATTTAGACATTAAGATGACAATTTCTTGCATTACCTGGTAACTCGACACAAAACGACATGACCAGTTAACGAATCGGGTCGTTATCAGGCTACATGTTAAGATAAAGAGTTAAAGGGTATAACACGAAAACAACACAAACACGATAAGCACAACCGTTTGCTAGGTCTAAATTGAACTCTTAATTTGCTGAGCTATTTAAATTGACAAATTGACAAAGAAGATGGGCCAAAGAAATAATTTTGGACCCCAATTGGCAAATACATCAGAATTCAAATACGACAAATGACCCTGAGGTCCGTACGAGAATAAGGTAAAATAAGTACAAAATAGTAAGGGTATAATTGACTCTTTCGGCTGCGGTATCTTTGCGCCGCCGAATATTCACTCTCACGTGAGGTGTACAAACACACGTGCGTGGTTGAGAAAGAAAGAGTAACCGCGCTGTTCGAGCAAGAGCAAAGCAAAGCGTGCGCACCGGCGGAGGCCCTCGGAGTTCTTCAGCAGCTCCGCCGCCGTGAAAGTAGTGTATCGGGTTGATAATCCCATTTTTTTGGTGGATTTTTGATGTGTTTAAAATTGTGATTGTTGAATTCGAATTGCAGGCGTGCCAACGGTCACTTCGAGGAGGTTGAGGATGATGAGGTCGATAAGCAACTGGCGAGGGATTTGGAGTTTGCCCAACAGCTTGCTCTCGCTCCTTCTTCACCTCCACCAGCCATGGTAGTTACTCTTTTACTTTCTCCCCTTACTCTTTTCGGAATTGCTTTCGAAGCGCTGAAAGTGTTTTTTGACAATCAAAAGCGCTTATGATGGAAAAGAAAAACCATAGATTCATAGAAGCACTTATAGCAGAAACACTTTTGAGCAGAAGTGATTCCTACAGAAGCAGTCCCAAACAAGCCCTTATTCCTTGCTCATTGAAAGCATATAGGATAAAAGAACAGATTTTTATTCGTTTTTCTCAGAAAATATATTATTATTTTTTGTTTGTTATGTTCTTGTTCTTCTTCGTTCAAGCTGTAATCCGAAGTCAGTCTACTAACTTGTTAGTTTCGTATTGATATGCTTTGCAGAAAGATCAAGCAATCGGTGAATTGCCATTTTGGAGATGTGATGCAGAAATTAGTATGGGGGAAAAAGTTTCTTGCTTGATTGCTTTACAGACTAGGACTACTTTCCACAAGATTGAAGGTGGCTTAATGGCATTTCTTAGAGGCTGTTTGGAGTTAGAACATGGAAATGCAACCACCATTTTGTCTGGTTATATTGATCAATTTCAGAGCATTCAATCCGAGGACAAGGGGTGGTGTTGCGGGTGGCATAACATCCAAATGCTTAGCTCCCACTTGCTTGTGCAAAGGCAAGAAGCTTGGGAGGTTTTGTTTCGTGGTTCAGGTTTTGTTCCTGATATCCCATCACTTCAAAGGTGGCTTGAGATTGCTTGGGGAAAGGGTTTTGATACACTTGGTTCGGATCATTTTGCTGAGAACGTTTATGGCTCGAGAAAATGGATTGGAGCTACTGAATGTGCTGCCCTTTTCCGTTCTTTTGGACTTTGAGGAAGGGTAGTGGATTTTGATCCCAAGGAACTTGAATCATTTTATCCTTCTCTTCCTCGTTCAAGTCTTGGGAAAGAGATGAAGACTCAAGAGAATACATAATGGCGGAAAGAGGAAAGCAATCCAGGTTCGTGGCCCGTTGGATAGGTATTTGTTGGTAAGGAATCATGATACTACTCAAGCAAGTTCCAGTGGACTTGAAAAGTCGGGATGTTCTAGTATCCAGCTTGGTGACTCTATGGGTAGCCCTAGTGATGAGAATTCAGGAAATAAGTTTACAAGGAAAAGCAAGGGTCATCAGGTTCTCATTGATTGGATCTGGAACTACTTTTCTGATAATAATTCCACCAAATCTGGCAATCATCAGGTCATTGTCAGTGACAAAACGTAAGTTTCTGTTTTGATGAGTAGCTATAGTACCAAAAGTGCAATATGCATAAAACCACTACGTTTTATAATTTGGTCTAATTTGTAGAGAGGTTTTTTGAGCAGACCCTTGTACTTCCAACACGATGGACATTCGAGAATGATTGTTGGGATTCAAGTCAAGGGTCAACGTAATGGCGTGCAGCAACACAATCTCTTAATATTAGACCCTGGCCATGTAAGTTGCCGCCTGTTTTTATGATTCCGTGGTGCATCTTAGGCTTATCATCCTTTATTTTACAATTCACTATCGAATACAATTGGATTTTCACTCTTGTGAGTTGTGACACATAATTGCAGAGAACGGCAGATCTGGAAAGATCACTAAGAGAAAAAGGTAGGATGGCAGAAGTTTGTAAAACGAGGGGTTCAGACACTGAAAAAGGCAAAATACCAGGTAATGACTATTTCAATCTTAAATTTGCCTTTGGTTTTGATTACTCTCTAGGACTGGATCTGGTGTAACGGGTTTGTTTCAGTTGTGCTATATCGATCCTGGAGTTGCAAGCGGGGAGGAAAAGGGGTTGCTTAAGGCAATGGAAAGTGTCTTTCTTGAATTCTAGAGGAACCTGTTGTACATTTGACACCCGGGCAGAAGCTTTTCCAGTCGTTTTTGGCTAAAGGAACAAATAGTTCGCGTGTATACAATGAGACAGGAAAGAGACAGATGAGATACGTTTGGGATCAATGCACCCTGAAAGAGAAAATTGAAGGTTTACCCCCACCATTCAAAAGAAAATTTTGATTTCTGAAGATATTGCGGTTGCAGTTTGTGTTGTGCCTTGGCCCGTTCGTTAGTGCGGAAACGAGATTCAGATTACAACATCACCAAATCACACTCAGTTGAACAGAATAAAATACAAGAAATAAAGACACCGAGAAATTTACGAGGTTCGGCAAAAATCATGCCTACGTCCCCGGAGAAATATTGCTCTTCACTATGAGAATAACAGTACAAGATACACATGAGTTAAATCGACATAACCCAATCCCAAACCCCTTGCACACCCATTCATAGAATTTTCCAAGAGCCTCACTCTACCCCAAAAGTTCTTTCACTAGAATACTTTTCACTCTAGCTCTCTTAATTTTCTCTCAATCCATGTTCAACCTTTCCCATGGCAGAGCCAAAAGCTCTCACCATCTCCTTGGATGCTTCCCTTATGCAGCCTTCTCCCTCGGCAAGCACACATAATGCAAGCATTTCCTTGCATTAAATAAAGGCCAAGCCATCATCACATTTCTTGCATAATGTTCCCAAAGTCAAAAGGCAAACCCACTTTTGCTTTTACTTTGCAGCACTTGTCTGCAACTTTCATGCAACCCACACCATGTGATATTTCCACCGAAAGCAAACACAGGTCACTTCATTATTGCCAGCTCAAAATATGAGCCAATCACAACAGTTTTTTTGTTGACCTCTGATGTACAAGTGATCTAGAATGATTGGTTGGTTTTGAGGAAATGCGTTGCTGTTAATGGATTTTGTATGTGCAAGAGTGCTAAAGAATCATGGATCCAGATTTTTCTACTATTCAGTGGCCAGGGAGCTGTGCTGTTTGGCCAGCTCTTAATCTGGGACATATTGGTTATTTGGTGGCTGACACAATCAGGCAGCATGGAAAGAGTGCTAGAGAGGTCGGGGATGCCTGGAAGATTTGGCGGCCGACAAAATCATGCAGCATGGAAAGCACCTTATGCTTGCTTTCCGGTGTAAAACATACCTTTGAGGGTGAGGAATAAAGCTTGCTGGAGCTCAAGAGCACAGACTTATACTCTTTTGTTAATGTTTTTGGATGGAAGGACTGCTTGTACCCTCCACTTGGTTTGCGAGTGTATTCTCTTGTATACATACATTGTACCCCTTGAGAACAAATTTACTCATTTATCAATATATATGATGTACTGCTACATTTGTGCTTCTCTATTCAACATTTATTGTCATGAAAAAAGGCTTAAACTTGAAGCTCCTTTAGATATATATTAGCCCTAAATATTTCCTAAGAACCCTCGATGCATGTATGTGTTACTCTTCTCCCAAGTTCTGCAGCTGATATAATCTCGAGTAAACTCCTTCTGATGCTGTTATCAGGGCTGAGTGTGAACCTGTCTCCACAATCTTGCCTTTATCCATGACGACAATGGTATCGGAGTGTATTATTGTGGAAAGCCTATGTGCAATTGTAATTTGTGTGGTTTTTGACAGACTTCTCAAGTTTATTGCTTCCAATGCGCTCACCACGGACTGCTCAGATTCAGCATCAAGGGCACTGGTTGCTTCATCGAGGAGCAGAATTGCAGGCCTCTTTAGCAGTGTCCTAGCTATGGCTATTCTTTGCTTTTGTCCTCCTGAAAGTTGGCAGCCCTTCTCCCCAACAACAGTTTCATATCCGTCAGGCAAGTTACATATAAATTCATATATGTTTGCTTCCCTAGATACCTCCACAATTTCAGCTTCAGAAGCCTCCTCGGTCCCATAGCAGATATTGGCTTTGATTGAGGAGCTAAAAAGAAGAGGCTCTTGTTGCACTAGTCCTATTTGTCTCCTCAGCCACCTCAAATTGTATTCCCTTATCTCCTTTCCGTCGATGAGTATTCTTCCTTCCATTGGATCATAAAATCGGAGCAGAAGGGCCAGTACGGAAGATTTTCCAGCTCCACTTGGGCCAACAAAAGCAACCTTTCTTCCAGCTTCAATTTGTAAACTGAAATCGTTCAGGACAGTTACTTCCGGTCTTAAAGGGTAATTGAACTTGACATTCTGAAATTCAATATCCCCTTTAATTCTGTCAGGATTTGAACTTTCTGGTGTATCTGGTTCGATTTCAGTTTTGCGGTCAAGGGTTTGGAATGCAGGAGTTAGCACACCGATGGCAGAGATGACAGTGGGAATCAATGTCCATAGCTCTGTAATTGAAGGTACTGTGAGAGAAAAAATCTGGTAGGCTCTTATGCCATTTTCAAAGCTTGCTTGGTTTTTATCAACCAAAACTGTCGTATACCACAACGCAACAGCATGCGCAATGTTCCATAAGCAAAGGGAAATACCCTGAATTATGCCGTACTTGATACTTTCTCTCCTGCACCTCTTCTTGGGGTTTTCTAGAGATATTCTGGCTTTTCTGAGTATATGATCTTCGTGACAGAAGGATGCCACAGTTCTTATGTTGGTTGCAGACTCAGAAGCAAGAGTAACAAGTTCAGCATGTGCAGCAGCTGCATCACCCGAAAACCCTTTGGCAGACTTGGCTTGAACCAAACCACCAATGAAGTGGCAAGGCATCACAGCCCAAGCTACCAATCCCATTCTCCAGTTAACATACATGCTGACACCTGTTGCAATCAGTATGGAGGAGATGCACTGAACGATGACAGACATACGATCAGCAATTATGGTCTTCACCATCGAGGTGTCATTGATGATCCGTGAAGTAAGCGAACCAATGCCGTTCTCAGGTTTCTCATACCATCCGATTTCATTGCGTAGTACACCTGCATGATTTCAAAGGAACGGGTTAAAATTTTTAGCTTTCTGATACATAATTAAAGCAGAAAGATTCCACCTACTGATATGGAAAACATGAGATGATTGTGTTGGTAGTGTATTACCTGAATAGAGAGCGAGTCTTAGGTTTGTCATGGCCTTCTCTCCAATTATTCCAAACAAGTAATGTTGCACGGTGTGAGAGAACAACGAAAGAAATCCTAGTAGAGAGAAGATGATTGAATATATTTCAACGTGCCTCTTAGCGTCTGGCTTAACGTATTTTACTCCAATAGTTATAATGAAATACCCAAAGACAGGCTTTGATATGCCTGAGAAAGCTGCTGCGAAGGAACTGAGAGCAATCCTTCCGAGGTCTTCCTTTTGCAAGCCATACCAGATCCTGAAGAATATAGCTCTTTTGCTTTTTTCCAGTTCTTCATGCTTGGGAGACTCCTTAAGATTGCTGTCAGGCTCCCAAGGTTCCTTGTCTTGTTCCATCTCTTCAAGCGAAATCTGTTGTTGCGTGTTTGTAGGTTCTTCAGAGGTACTAGTTTCTCTGTTATTCAGTTAACGTTGTAGTATGGTTAGATATGTTATTTTTGTCTTATGCAGATTACATGAGTAACAATTAATCAAGGGGGATTTTAAGGTGTGAATTAATAACCTCGAGTCGCGAATTGGGTTGATGTTCTGCATAGAAAACAAGTTATTGTAGAATTTGCTGCTGTCAAGCAAGCTGTGGTGCGTCCCTGTTTCTGAAACTCGTCCATTTTCTACCACAGCAATCATATCTGCATTGATAATCGTTGAGAGCCTGTGTGCGATCAGGATGACTGTCCTTCCCTGCATAGCCTTGTCAAGGGCATCTTGAACCACCTTTTCTGACTCCGAATCAAGAGCACTCGTGGCCTCGTCAAGCAGAAGAATTGGAGGATTTTTTAGAATTGCTCTTGCTATGGCGATTCTCTGTTTTTGCCCTCCTGATAACTGGACTCCCCTTTGTCCCACCTGTACCCCATTTCAGTCAAAATGTATGAGTTACCGTAATATCGTCCATAATCCAAATTTTCAGTTAATTCGGATATATGGTTAGAGTAGCTAACCTCTGTTGAGTACTGGTCTGGAAGTTGGGATATGAAAGTATGTGCATTAGCCATGACTGCTGCTTTCTGGATCTCTTCATCTTCTGCATCCATCTTACCTACTTTCATGTTGTCGCTGATGGATCCTGCAAACAGTGCCGGTTCTTGCGAAACTGCTCCTACGTTTTTCCTCAGGAACTTCAAGTCAAGATCCTTGATGTTATGGTTGTCGATCAGAATCTCTCCTGAGGGTTGCACTCGATGATCAGTGATTCAGTGTTAGTAAATCAAGCAACCATTTTCAAACATTTAATTTGAGGAGAGGTAACAGACCTTTTAAGGGATCATAGAATCTTGCAACTAGGGAGATGATTGTACTCTTTCCACACCCACTGCTCCCAACAAAGGCTACTGTCTTTCCTGCTGGAATCGACAATGAAAACCCTTGAAGGATGGCTCTGTCCGGCCTGGACGGGTAGGAAAAGTGCACTTCATGGATGTCAATGTTGCCATGAATCTCCTCAAGTATCTTCCCTTCTGAATTGTAGCTTATGACCGGCTTTCTATTGATCACTTGGAAAACTGCAGTTCCTGCAGCTGTTGCCTGATTGAAGATTTGCATGTCCGGTGCAGCATAAGTCAGTGATCTGAAATTCAAACCAAGTTGGGTTAGTTCTTTCAAAGAACTTTCCGCCAGTCATGGATTTTGTCACATCCTGACCCGGGGTGGATCACTTCCCGGGCCCGTTCCACCACTGTAGCACAATATTGTCCGCTTTGGGCTTACCATTCCCTCACGGTTTTGTTTTTGGGAAGTCACAAGCAACTTCCCAGTGGATCACCCATCCTGGGAGTGGTCTGGCCTCATTCTCGCTTAACTTCGGAGTTTCTACAGAACCCGAAGCCAGTGAGCTCCCAAAAAGCCTCGTGCTAGGTAGGGATGAGAATATGTACTTAAGATCATTCCCCTGGGAGATGTGGGATGTTACAGATTATTTTTACTCTGCTTACTTACATAGCTCCAAATAGAATGCACATCACTGCTGCTAGAACGTCTCCCCCGCTTGCTCTCTTGGCTGTGACTACAACAGCACCAACCCAAATGATGAAAGCCCAAGAACCGAAAGACACAGATTGAAGCATTCCTGTGCCAACTCCCTTTATCAGAGCCTCTCCTTTGCTTAGCAAATACTGTTTTGCCATGCAATCCGAAAAGGACTTGATCGCAGAACTTTCTCCAACAAATGCATATACGGTTTTGATTTGAGATATTGTCTGTGATGCAGGAATATGATCAGTAACTTAGTTCATTTGGATCGTTTTTTTTCCTTGAATTAGATTTGTTCTTTGGCTCAAGTTACCTGTTCTACCATAGCCGTAGCGTCTGACTGGTAAAGCACTCTAGTGGCGGAGATGGAGTTCATTTTCTTTGTGTAAGTGCCTCCGATTACAAGAATCAAAGGAACAACCACCAAGGTCAGCAGTGCCACTTCCCAACAGCATATGGCAGCAATCAAAATTCCAGAAAAGAAAGTTGCCAAGCATGACAGAAAATGCCCCATCTGTGAGTGACCCGAAATTCATAGTTAACTAATTAGCATATATTTTGTCATGAATTTAATTTGTCAAACACGCGCTCACGTACACACACACACATTTATGAGCAAGGGCAGTGGCATTTTTGTATACCTTCTCTCCAATTGCATCTTGTATGATACTCATGTGGTAACTGATTCCGCTGATGATTTTTCCACTGGTTAAATCTGTATCAAAAGCTCCAATCTCCTGGCTAAGGACAGCTCGAAGATACGCCAATCTTAACCGTGCCACTTGCCTTTCACTCGAGTACATCCAGCACCCGATTTCTGCAAACTCCAAGCAGCAGGTAAAGTAACTAATTAAACAGATTATCGGCTTTTATTATGTTTCCGCTACGTAGATCATCATGGTAAACTCTAGGAAAGTGATCCCGATCAAACCATTTTGGTAAATATGGTTTCATCGCCCCGATCCCCCTTAGAGTAGTCACCCATAAATGCATGGAATATAAATTGCAGATAAAGAATACGAAGTTTACCAACTATTCCAGCTGGAAATGTGGCGAAGGCCATGTACCACACGTACGGAATAACCTGAAGAACAAACAACGTGAACAAACTCATGAGAAGCATGGTTTTTCTACTTTTCTGCGTTTGAAAATTTGCTGTTTTAGCATGGAAGCTGCTTCAAGCACATGATTAATGAATTGATTAGTTTTTAATTACATATTTATACCTTCTTCAGGGCTTTAACCATGCCTTCAGTGTCGTTGATATTGCTTCCAAACGCATTGAGAGCTTTTCCGAGCAAAAGATATCCAACTGGAAAAGCCATACCATGGACAACAGAACCCAACGTCCCCAATAGCATCATAGTCCAATCCAGCGCGTCTGCATAGCTCAGCAGCTTGCTGAATCCCACAGTCTCGGCTATGACAAGCTCCGCCTTCTCGTTCTCCACGGTTGCTCCTTTCTTTTTCCCCATCTGCATCAGCTTTTCACGTTTTCGGGCACTTGAGTTAGTTAAAGTTTCACCATTTGCATGCCTGCGTGTTTCGTTATATATGTTTACAATCGTTGCAATAAAATTGAAAGAGGTCTGCTTCAGCTTGGCTGCATGCCGATCACTAGACTGCTTAAATTATACAAAATTTATGAAAACAATACGTGTATACAGATGCTCAGAAGGTATATCTCGGAATATTCCACGTCGAAAACCAAGTAAAAAAACGTCCTGGTTTCTCTTCTTCTTGGCTGCATCTTAGTCTTCGATTCCTACGACGTGCATAGAAAATGCAGAGGGAAACAAAGATACTGCATGGCAAAAAGTTAATGATTTGTATATAAGTTAAACCCTGCTAACTCCTGAATCATTATTTAACGATTTTCGAACGTTCATCTGAAAACGAAATTGTTATCAATGAATTAACAGTTACCAATATTCTTAATCTGATGCATCGAAAACAACCGGAACCGGAGGCTGACGATCGAACGGATCAAAGTCGGATTTGTTTAATTTGTTTGCCTTGTATCAGCTAGAATCTGGATAAGTAGGTTAAGTTAAGATGGTGACATTGTTTAATATTCATATGTATTTGATTGAGAATTAACTAGTAATTAAGTTAATCCGAAAGCATATCCAACGGATATTTGTATTTGGCTGGCAAAGTCTGTTTTTGGAGGATTTCACTGTACTAGGTTTGGTCTTATAGACGTTTCCGAATTATATAGCGGACGAGAGTAACCAGTTCCTGGTTTTCAACGTCGATTTTTTAAAACATGTAGGTTGTAGCATGATATTTATGTCTGATGCAGTTAGGTTAAATGCTATTTTTTTTTTGTCCGGAAAGTGATTTTCGCACTTCATTTTTCTCTTACAATTCATCCTCTCGTCCTAATACCAATATTCTATGACTGAAACTTTGTTGATTTTCAATTTTTTATAGAAGTTCCTAAACTTTGTACACGTCACTATTTCACTATTAATGTATTTCCACGTCAGCTGTTTTATTTTTTTCAAATTCAAATAAATAATTTGTATCTTGCGCTCCCCCCTCTCCCTCAATGTTCTTCATGTACTATGTAATGAATACAATATTTATTTTTTTACTTGTAGCTTATGTACCCGTAAGTCGTCAATCATTCAAAATATACCCGTATTATTATACACATACTAATATGGGTACATTAATTGATTATATGTATCCATATTATGTATGTAGGAATCTATAGATATACATTCTTTTGAAATGCAACTATACATTGTTTCTAACGTTTTTGTCTCTTGGGAGGCTTTTACATGCCACAAAATGTGGGACTTCAAATCCCCTTAAATTGTGGAATTAATTTTAAGTTTCATATTATGTTAGATTTTTCATAACAATTTTTGCAAGATTTAATTGCTTAAATGATATAAAAAAACAATTCTAAAATAAAAAATACACGTGGCATGGTGTATTAAGAGTTTAGGACGAGAATAAAAAGTGTATTAAGAGTTTAGGACGAGAATAAAAAAACATAAAATACAAAGTTTGAGTTGACTAGAGATCACTTCCAAAGTGTCCCATAAATTACAGAGAATCAAGACCCGTTTACTTACATTTTGAGAACGAGTGATATGAAATAACAGAAAAATGATAATTAAATTGATAAATATTCATTCCTCTGCGAGTAAACAAAGACATTCTCAGAAATTAGAATTTTCATAAGGATTCATTTTCATAAGGATTCGACGTGATCATGGAGTGCCGGCTGTCGACTACCTGACGCCCTCCCCCTCCTCCTTTATCCGGGCTTGGGACCGGCAATGTAAAATTACATTCTCAGAAATTAGAATGATTGACGATATTTTTTTTTCTCAATTAACAAAACAAAAATCAACATCGGAATGCAACAATCAGTTTTTTGTACTTTGTATTAAATAACTGGTTGTGCTATCCAAACACCAATTTTTAATTCTCACATCCTCTCAATTTCCAGCCATCAGATCGAATGAATTGAAGATCAGTGGACAAAAATTAACAAGTGTGAGAAGTAAAAAGAAGTGTGAACAGTACTACCCTAAATAAAAAGGCAGGTGGCATAACTGTCAAGGACTAACTCAATGCTTCTGAAACAATAATATACAACGCCAAATTGACAAATAATTGCAGTGAAAAAAATAAGCCAAAAGCAGAGACAGTGCTACATCCCATGAAAAAAACCTCGGCCAAAAATTTCAGGATCTAGGAAATGGTCTGTACTGAACTGGTACTAAATTAAATCGTCGACGACGACGACAACGACGACGCAGCCGCCTATTTCCCCGATTAAAAGCTTGTTCTACAATGTACAAATGCCAAATTGCTCGAACACATGCTCCCCCAAAACTCTGCCACAACATCGAAGGTTGCAATGAGACGCCAGTACCGAAGCTGCAACTGAACTTGCACTGCACCACCTCCCGGCCATTTACAAGAACAGAGGCGTGACAAGAAATCCGCTTCCTATTCGCATTAACTCTTCCTCTTAAAGGGGTTCGATTGTCCCACTTTTTAGTCTCTCCATCCGAGCCTGAAGCCCGGATAATGCCCTCTCATCCATAGGGAGAACCCCGCCCTGGAGGGGAATCTCTGATGCACGAGGAATCTGACCGGAGAGACTCTGGTTTACGTTGTCATTCACATAGATTAGTGGCCTAGTTTCTTGATCCGGGTTCCCAGCAGCCGCTGCCAATTGCATGCTCTTCATCCTCTCTCTAATCGCATCTAAGGTTCCGTTGGTCACTGCATTTTCCAAGATGAGTTCTAGTGTAAGGTCATTAAGGTCAACAAAGAAACAAGAATTGACAATGCACAAGGAAACAACGTAAAAAACAAAATACAATTACCTCCACCAATATATCTCTCATTCCTTTGGTCTACCAATGAGTTTTCGGTGAGACCTCTAGAAGTAATGGCATTATTAAGCCTGTTTTCTTCATCATATGATGGCGGTAGATTAAAGCTAGTTGGTTCGGATTTCACATTTAATGATTTTGAATCAAGCAAGGAGTTTGTGTGTACAGGGGACAGGGGTGCAAATTCAGGAGAAGAAGCATTTAGAGTAGCTGGGGGAGGAGTCGGCATTGGCAAACTTGAAGGCGTCCTTCCAGCTGCGGCATTCTTTTCCATCTGTGACAAAGAAAATGATAATTTATTTCTATGGCAAGGAAACCTAATTTACTTTTTCAGGAATCATTAAGTGTGTGCCAGAGGGAACATTTTGCCGGTGATAACGATGATACCGACCTGCGCCAAACCATCTCTAATATATGTCCGAAAAGCCTCGCTAGCATTTTGGAGTTGAGAGAATATATCAACCTGAAATAAGTATTACAAACTTAAGAAACAGAAGATTCATGCACAGAAATCAATTGCATGCCATGCAGGGGGCAAAAACCTAAATCACGTCAATAACTCCTAAAGACCATTGACACACATTACTTACTCTTGGGTATAGTTGGGTTATGCGGTATAGTTCATACAGACCAATGGTGCAGGTTTGCTTGTCGCCAATCTTCTTGAATATGGCAGCAAGTTCTTGCTGAAAGAGAAACAGAACCAAAGAATGAGCATAAAAAAATTTAACCATTTTAGAGACTCGTAAACAGACTGAAATTGTGAGGAACCACAAAAGAATTTACCGTTAAGTTTGATAAAGATAAACTAGGTTACAATATTTACCTTTAACTGTGCATCAGCAGAATGTGTGGCAGATGAAGGATTGTTTGCTGCTGAATCACCCCAGTGAGTTTGGCCACCAGACCCAGTTGATGTCAGCATCCTTGCCGCAGCTAAAGTCTGCCAGGTTGTAGCAAAAAAAGGAAATTAAGGATAAATCGAAGTCCCTGTATAATTAGAAATAGGACTGCAGAATTCAGTTATTACCTCAAGATTAAGATCAATGTAGGCAAGAATGATTGGCTGCGGTTTTACGTCTATAGGAACCATGGAAAGGTGACCTTTAATTGCAGCTCCACGAAGCTTCACAAGCTCATGTAGAACAGTCTTCACCATACGCAGTGGTTTGTCATCAGCACCAGCTCTGTAATGAATTTATTTTTCACAAGTCAGGAGAGAATAACATTGCATGAAAATGACCAGGACAGGATGAGGCGGGGGTTGGATTTCAGGAATCTTTTTAAACAATACCTTCTCCTAATCTCTTCCATCCCTAAGTCTTGTAGGTATAAATGGATGCTTTGAAGGATACGGTCCAGATCGACATCATATATTGTGCTTTGAAGAACCTGCGGCAGAGAAATGCTGATTTAAGAGAAACCTAAAGATTATCGAACACAAAGATTATGAAATGGCAACAAAGAAAGAAAGACTTGACGTATGCAGGTGCATGTGGGATACTTTTTTCACAGACAACACAGCTCATGAAAAAAGAAGCTGAATAGAAGGCCACGAATTCAGCAATACCTTTGTAAGTTTTATTAAACATTTGACAACCAAATCGGAGAACTTCTGGTTTCTGGAAGCAAATGATTCATTGGATGCAGGTGATGGCCATCTTGAGGGATCTAAAGGGCGTAAGAGGTTGATGAGAACAACAAAGGACGAAGTCCGATCTGCATTATCCTGCAAGAATACAAATGACAGTTATAACTGATGTAATACCAAAAATTAACATGGGGAAGCAAATGCAAAAACAGTTAGATATTAACCAGAATCTTTAGCATCAAAACATTCAAGGCTTTCAGGAGTTGGCTGCCATCATCCATATGGGGAACCCTTTCATCCAAAAGCCACAGTAGGAGCTCAGTGATTAGACTGTCAAGAGTACTTTCCTTGACAGCATAAGCAAGTCTTTTATTTTGAAATGTCTGCAAAGAAGTCCAAAAAATCAGAATGTTATGAAATAAGTTCGTAAAAGGTAATAATCTTTTACATAGTACATTTGGATCACATGAGCATGAATGAAAACCAAGGCAAGAATTTGATGGTATGTTTACCTGCATAAGAGTGTTCAAGACATATTTACATGACCTAGACGAAGCTCCCGTCAAACTGAAGTCAAAAGTCTTTGCTACCTATTTGAAGAATAAAAGGACGGAGAAACTTCAATAAACACCAGAGTTCGACAAGTCCAAATGGAGAAGCATCTATAATGAACTGTTACTGTACTTGCCTTATTTGCCAAGCAAGAAACAAGTCTATCAGAATCCCGCACTAGTTCATCCATAGCACTGCCTTCTGGATCATTAGTCGCCTGTGCCAACTCATGACACACAACTTTCATTCCTTCAACTGACTGCAGTACCAGAAAACAGAAACAAAGGAAAAAGTGAAAGGTGGTAACAAGGAAATATGCACAAGAAAGAAACAACTAAATTAAGATATGAAAACCTTGACCACAGTCTACGTCCCTTTGATTATAAGTAATAGATTGTTATCACATCCAAACTAAACGAGATAAGTTGCATACCTGCTCAGGAGAACCAAAAGAAATGATATCCAAAGCTTCATTCCAGTCTGTGGGGCCATTGGCACTACTGAGTACATTGGGTGGCACCAGCTGCCTCTCCATGTGAGGCTCAGGATGGCCATAGTTTCTCCTAGAAGAAAAATATCAACATATCCCACAAATTAGAGAAGTAATCACACTGGAAAACTAGATGTACTTGTACGAGATATAGTATATAAAAAACTGAAAATTTTGGGTATACCTAGAAAGCATTGGACCAGAAACAGATCGTGCAACCTCCCCGCTTTGCTCTGCTACATCCAGCCTATTGACAAATACAGAAAGATTTAAGTTTACATAACTTTTATCAAGCAATAGACTGGGGTCAGGTCATGGGACAAATTTTTTCACAATTCAAAACACTTATAAGATGGTTATCTTCTGAAGGAAGAGAATTTTCTGATTCTCAACCTGAAATTTTCTTTTGACTGAGATCTTTCGGTACCTAAAGTTTATTTGGGTACGATTTCAGAGAATACAAGCAGCCATTAACGCTTCAGGAAAGTTGGAAAAACATTATTTATAGTGATTTTTCATTAAAACAATATGATATCCAAAATCAGCTTCAGACCTGCAATCTTTAGAAAAGCTGATATGAATACTGATTTGTCGTATAAAGAAGCTTTAGGTTCTTTATTTGGGTACTTTACCAAAAATTAAAATGCTTTTTTGCTTTTCGGTAATCTTTGCCATCGGATTTGAAAGAGCAAACGGAAAATTTAGAACATATGACATTAACCCTCAGGTTGAGGTTCTCAGCTTAACCCTCAGGTTGAGGTTCTCATCTCACATCAATCTGCCAGTCTTCATTTCCTTTGGACTTTGGATGAGAAAGAGAGAGAGAGAGAGAGAGAGAGGAGGTGCTTAAAATTCCAAGAGACATTAAACTTTCTTGAAACAATAAAATAGATGCACAGTTAAGATGATGCAATCTCAACCATCCAAAGTCTTCAAGTCCAATGATATAAGAAGTGAGCAAAATGTGTACCTTGGACCAGACCCTGGACTAGTACATTACTTGTAATAACCCTAAAACCTAACAGTACAATTTATAGCAGTAGCAGTTCATGCAATTTAGTTAAAGTTTCCTATCCAAAACGAAGGATTCCTAGTCTGCTGTGTTCCATATTTCTAACTGAACAGATAAGTGATTTATACGTTCTCTTAAAGGAACTATGTAACTTCTCTATCTTCTATTAGTGTGCAAAAGTCAGAGCAAAAGCATATACCCAATTTCCCTGACAGAACGCCTCAGAGAAGCCCTAGCTTCGCCAGGCTTTCCTTCCTTCCTTTTCTCCATTTCTCGAACCTATAAAAAAAATTCTAATTAAAGGAAGAAGAAATAAATCACAGTACCTAGACTTAATTGAGAACATAAAGTTCGGCAAAAAAAAAAATTGAGAGCATAAAAATATAGACCTTCCACTTAAATCGATCATCTAGCATGCTTTTCTGAGCATCTGTTAACTTTCCGACATATCTCCATATGTCCTCACCTAAGGAAAGGATAAAAAAAATTGCTTGATGAGAGAACATATCATGTCAGTAAATAACCTTGGGCACATATTAACTATTAGTTTAGAATTACGACCGACAACTTTAGCTCATTATGTGGCATCATGACATACCAAGAATCTTATAACCAGTAGCTAGCGTATTTAAAGCAGCTTTCCTAATTTCACCATCTCTTTCTGCTGTCAAGCTCGCAACAATTTGCAAGGACTTTAGTTGTCCACTAATCTGTCAGAAAGATGTAGATGTAAGTATCCTCTAACACAACTAAGAAAAATGTAGTGTATACATGATTGGATATAAAACAGACAAGTATGCAAAGGCTTACCTCAGCTACATGGTGATCAATCAAATATCCAACAAGATCAGCACACTCAATTCGAGTACGGTTGTTCTTAGAACGCAATCCCTCCAAAATATAAGGGAAACTTTTTGCAGCGGTATATGCCTGCACAATTTGTTTGGTCAACTCCCGCATTTTTTCTCGCACTTTCTCAATGTTATGCCCGAGCTGCAGCACAAGATTCAGCATTTCTGTCAGTGAAATTCCATTCAAGCCTTCTATTAAATACAAAATATTCAAATCTTCCAAAGTCTGGCAATTAAAATAGAAACCTTCTCTATCAAGCATGGAAAAAATATGGCTGCTTCTGATTCAGTCAACATGTATGCCTCATCCCTAAATGTATCAAAAAGTTCTGGAAGAAATTCCAACACCTGTAAATCAGAACATATGTGGTTAGGATAACACACCTAGAAAACCGTAGCACTTAAAAAGCAGCAAGGAAAGAAGATTGAACGAAAATAAATAGACCATACCTTTAACAGGCATGTTGTGTTCGATTTACAAAATTGTAAAACAAACCACCTTAGCAGTATATCCAATACTTCAATAATTTCCTTTTTAATGGTTGGAAGTGCCTGGAATGCATACACAGAACATTGGTCAAACTAAGCAGGCGTATTTGATACAAATTGGGATATTAGGAATAGCAGAAAAATACCTTCTGTAGTATCTCAAGGCCATCAACTTGCTTCTTAAAATCAGTAGAAAGAAGCCGCCTATGCACATCCTCTCTAAAGTACTTCGTCATATCATTCTGCAGAAAATGCATGAGTAAAATTCTTTCATAAATGCAATGACAATGGAAAACACAAGTTAGGTGAAATCTGCACAAGTACAAACCTCAAGATCTTGAATCTGTTCTATCCGAGGCTCTTCAAACTTAAACTTCTTAGCTACCAATCGCTCTCTATCGTCCTGCAGTTCAAATACCCATTCATCAGTAGACTCAAGATTAGTATACAAGTTCAAATTCCATGCTACCACCATATGTACCTTAATTGAATCTTTAACATTTATCAAGGCCTGTGACTGCACAGCTATATCTTGGACGGACATCATTGAATTTAATCCCTTTGTGGGAATGGTCCTCTTTTCAATTCAAAGGACAATCAATTAATATGATCATAAGAATAACGAGAAATAAAAGAATAAATGCTATCAACTACATCAGAGGGACGTACTGAAGTAGCTTTGGCTCCATGCTTCAAAACTCCATTGGAAGCAGGCTTTCCAGCCTTTGTAATGCTTTTGGAAGTTGGGGCCATCGATATTGCTTTGGCTGACTCAAAAGATTCTAAGCGGAAACCATTCAAATTAGTTCAATGCATTACAAGCAAAAACACCAGAGCCAAGAATTTGACAATCACACCTTGAAAAGATCCATTAGGCTTCAATCGTTCAACAAGAGCTAAAGTTGGCCCATGAATATCTCTCAAAATCTTCTCAACCTAAACAGTAATATAAACAAATAAATGAGAAGATATCAATCAATGGAAATGTGAAAAGGAAAAAAACGTTGACCATAGTTGTCCAGCACGCTTACCGTTTCTTGCCCACTAACTCTCAAAATTTCAGAAACACATGTCTCTGCTGCTTTACGAACATCTGAGGATTTATCCTATAAAAGATTCCAGACATTCAAGTGATTTCAGCAGCGAGTAATATGTGAAAGCACTTAAGCTTATATAAATGTATTATCTTATGTACATGTATGTATATGTATATATACACATTTGTGTGTCCGTGTCACACAGAGAGTGTCTGTTTAACTTAAATTTTTTACATCATTGTAAGATGTTTTCAATGTGTGCTTTGATGGATGGACAGGGTTAAAATAAATAAGACAAGAATTTCTTATGATAAATAACTCATTCTCAATTACAATTTACCGTCAAAGCAGAGGAAGCTGGTTTCAAAAGATGAGCAGCATCAGAGAATTCACTTAACCCAGAAAGCTGTCTTGTCAACCACTCGAAAAGATCTTTCCGCCCTTCTGCACCAAGTTTGGCATCTGATATAGCTGCTGTAATATAAGGAACCTACAACAACATACTGTTACACTACCTGACATGAGACTCAAATTCCAAAACACGAATAGAGATAAAAGAGTCACCATTTTATCAAGATGAACAGCAGAGAGCCACGAGTCTAAAGCAGTTAAAGTGCATTCTCTCATATGCTTCTTATTGTCTCCTAGACATTTCAAAACATCCGACAGAAAGCCCTGCAAGTAACCAATTAATGCAAAAGTTCAACTGTATTAAAAACAACAAAACAGATGCGTCATGGAAGTAGTTGTCAATTTGGTTATAAACAAACCTTGCTGAACTTTTCAACTGGTGCGCCCATTGCAGAAGCAACATGACCAACAACCGTTAAGGTTGCAGCGACCAAGTTCTTATTGCTATCATATAAGCGCCCCCTTAAGGCACCAAACAACTCCGCTGGCAGTCAAACAATAAACAAGTTCTCAAGAAACTGAAAGGCAACTATTCTGTACATAACAATACATAAAATATATATATGGTTTGTACCAGTTCCAGTTGGCTGGATGCGCTTATTAGCCTCTTCTAAAATCTTATCGACGGCTTCTATTGACTCCAAGCGAACCTGGAAGACCCAAAAAAACACACACTCAATATAGCTTCTAACAAATGACAACTTTCTTAAAACAACCATTATACACAGCATAAAGAAACAACATAATTCAAAAAACAAGACCTTCCAATCAGGACTCTCCAAGCTCTTCAGCAGAGTAGGTGTGACCTTTCCACTAATATCTTCACGTGGAAGGCCATCTAACCCGCCTACAGAGACAGATGAAGTAGATTCCGTTGCCCTAACACTTCTCTTCAGAACCACAGAAGCACCCTGGAAAATAATAAAAGACATGAGTTGCCAATAAACAAGAAAGACTGATGTACGCAACTTTGACTATCATAAGAAATACCTCAAATGGATTCTTTTCATACTCCGTGTCCAGTGCACTGAGTAGTGCAGGTTTAACATCAGTAAGAAACCCTTTAATATCTGAAACATAAAGATAATCTTAGAAATGCCGAAATGAAGATGACGTATATGGAGAATTCTAATTAAAAAGACAAGTCACCTGGACCAACAAATTTATGTATAGCACCCAAAAGCTTAATAGTAGAGTTCCTAGTGGCAGCAACACTGGACTGAAGTCCAGTTTCTTTACAAAAATCAATCAAATCCTGTAAAACATAATATCCCCTTTATGTAAATAAATTACTATTGATGACTGGAACTGATGGAAGAAAACAAAATCAGCTAAATCGGAACGGAATCTAAAAACCTTAAGTTTCACATGTGAGACACCAAAGTCCTCAACTGCCGAAACCATCCACAGTACTCCCTCGCTGAGAACCTTAGGGTTCTTGTGCTCTTTCATAATTTTATAAAGCTACAATAAGCAGAAATACCAATCAATCATTGGAGAACAAGCAAAATATAGTGCATGCTCATGGGTATACGATTAAGCATCCTTGCTTCAGGAAAAACAGAAGGCATCCAGAAAAACGATGGCTATTAGAAGAATCAAATCTGAGCTTACTCTTTCAAAAACTAATCCTGGACCTATTGCTTCAGAAAAAGCAGTGAGGCACTTCATGGCATGAGTCCGAGTCTTGATATCTGCAACCCGTTCACTAATACCTGTTAAAGTGCACAACACCATTAGAAGGTAGATTTGATAACCGTATCGCTCATCCACAAAAAAACCAAGGAGAGACAGAAAGCAAACAAGCGCCAATCCTGATGTCTAATCTAAATTAAAGAAAGCTCACCCAGAAGACAAAGTACTACACATTTCTTAGGAAACTTCTTTGCAGTGGACGCCATATAGGTAATAACTTCAATAACCTGTTGCTGAACCTGCATTACTCAAAATACGTGTCTTAATAAATTTTACACCAAAACACTAATAAAAAATAAAAGCAAGCAAGAGATTATTAAATTTGCCTAACAAACTATTCAACCATAAACTACCTGAACATTTTTTTCACTCCAACCAGGGACAGCACAAAGTAAACGAACTAACATCTCAATTGACAGGTCAATGTCCTGTAAACCTTCTACTTGCTGTCTAAATGAGGATATGGCTGCAACAAAATCAAATCATGATTATAATAAATTCAACCCGAATATTGCATGGAAAACATGGGAACATCAACCGTGTCAATTGACCACCAAAGACAAAAGGCAAACACATTAATCAACAACAGGACACAATCAAAAGTATTTTACCATTGAAGAAAATACTAAATATACACACAATACAATGAAAAAAAGTTCATGGAATTTCTGAATTTAAAGTATCATATCAATTTATGCTACTCAATAAGAAATGTGTCCTAGCATCAATGAAGAAAAATCTAAACAAAAAATAATTGAGTCATTGGTACTGGTCATGGTAGCTTTCCTACTAGCAATATAACTCATCAGCATAACATAACTTCAAAAGGCTAAAATGGGGAAAACACGTAGCTTTGGTACCTAGATCATGATGTCAATTCCTACTACCAGAAGAAAATGCAAGAAGGTCAAAAAATTACTTAATCTAATACTAGGAATACATACTATACATTTTGACATGCATGTATCCAGAATGCATTGATGAGCAGATCTTAAACAATCAATGCTGGCCTAAAATAAATATTTTAGTGTAAATATAACCATATCTACACATGAAATTTTTTAGAAACAAGAGGCATAAGCTTTTAATGTCATAATCAATAACATTAATGAATAAGCTCATCACCAACCTTCAAGCCGCTCTTTCCATGCGCTACTTTTTAATTGAGAGACAGTTTCTTCTTGTATAAGAGAGCCTAATCTGCTTTCAATCTCTTCAAGACTCATTTCTCCTGGCTGTAACATTTCACAGACCAAAGGTGCAGTAAAGAAAACATCTTTATTAATGTTCTAGGAAAAGAATCAAAGAGCATGTTAATCAAAAAGTAAGTACCTCAACATCTTCAGGGGTTTCAACTAACTTAGAAGCTTTTGGCTGCACAGTTGCATCTCCTTTCTTACTGCCACCCAATTTAACAGATCCCGCTTTTTGTTTTGCAGGCTAATGAAAATATCAATGTGTCAACCATGAAACATAATGATGATAATTTATCCCACATAATTTCAAAAAAGGTAAACACAGATTAACAAGTTAGAGTGAAAATGAACTCACAGCTGCTTGAACAGGCCTCTTCCCACTAAGCATGCTTGCAGCTGACCTTCGAACAAACGCACTGTCCGTAGTCTGCATACAGTTTAGTCAACACAAAAACCTTTAGGATCAAAGTTAGTCTGGTGTCCAGAATGGTTATGGTAATCTAACAATGCAAAAGATGTAACAGGATATATTTATTTAAATAAGAGCAAAAAGACAATAGACAATAGAAGGCATTCCGACAACCAAACTGTAGTGTGTAATGTGAACCCTAAATTGACAGACAAGAAGAAACCTACCTCCAAAGAGGGTGCAGTCACACCAGAGCTTTGGGCTGTAGTTGGCATATCATGAGGTGTAGAGCAGAGTGAGAAATTGGAAATTTAAAGAGAAGTAGTCATTAGAAGTGCCAAAAAAGGAAAATGAACCTGAGTTTGCAGTAGTGGATGCACCACCTTCAGAACCCATAATCATTTCAGAGAGCTTCTTTCTTCTGACATCATCAAGTTTCTCAAGTGACCTTTCCAAGGGCCTCATACCAACCATCTAAAGAAAATGGACATGGGAGATATGAAATTAATGTCAGTATTTGCTATCCAAGCATAAAACACAAAACATAAACCGGTTTAATGCATTGAACATACTACCTTAGCTATTGCTGTCAAAGCTGAAAAGGATGCATCCCTCACTTCTGGGGTTCCATCATTGAGGCACTACAAGGTCCAGATTGTTTTGTTTCAGCCATTGCATACAATTACAAAATTGAAAGAAAAAAAAAATAGCAATGTATAGTTTAAACCCTGCTAAATGAAATTGTTCTAAAAGGTTTGCACCTATACTCATTTTTATATTTTAGTAATGTATCCCAGAGGATTGGTTTTGTGGACTGTTCTGGATTGGCTTAAACTGACCAAACAAATCATAAGACATGAAATTCCAACCCCCCATGCAATAAATATAGAGTTTTTTCTTACTTTTTTTTTTTTTGAACATATATGGAAGCATTGAGCACATAATATTCATATTTCAAAACATTACGAAAATATTAAAACAGAAAACAAGAAAAAAAACCAGCAGACAACAAAGGCAAGTGCACACTGACCTCCATAAATATAGGAACGTAGTCCTTGTGTAACTTTAAAACAACAGCCTTGTTGCTTGTTTCAATACAAAATGTCACCCAGTTCAGAGTCAATGAACGCACAAGGGGTACTTTATTTTTTACTGCTGTCTTAATATCTGCAATGAAAAGCATTCATCAAACATTAACCTCAAAAACTGCATAAACAGTAAATTAAGACAACAATCAATACCAAGAAGTGATAGATGATGTCAGAGCATACAAATAAAATACACAACGTGAAAATGATGCATAAATTACAGACTAAAACATAAAACCCGCCTTCAGCAATGTCAATGAGATTTAAGCAGCCAGCAGTATGCATTGCTTGAAGAGTTTGAGAGAGTGCCTCAGTCATAGTTGGCTTTTTTTCTTTCAATTTTTCCTATACCAAACAATAAAGAAAGGTAAGTATTGAATCATAAATATCTTCTAATCATCACAGATGATGTAGAATAAAATAAACTTCATGAGCTAAATCCTCAGGCTGTGTTTGGAGGAGAGATTTGCAAGTACCAAGGGATTTGCAGTGCTTGTAGATATAATGCTTTAAGAGGGATTTGCAAAGGACTACTTGAAAGAAGTCATTTGTAAATCCCTTGTTTAAGTCTTTGTAATGTGTTTATCCAAAACCCCTTGGTACTTGTGAATCTTCATCCAAACATAGCTAAACCCTCATGCAGTGCAGTTTAAATCCCTCTATCTAAAGTTTAGTAGTTCATCTCAGACAAATTTACCCAAAACCCCTTCATACTTGCAAATCATTCATCCAAACATGGCCTCAGTGAAATAAATTAATCAAGACAAAATATTGTTGGACCAAAACCATCATAATACATGACCATGAGAAGTAAAGGGAAAAGGTAATGAAGCATGCCAACAAGCAGAATAAAAGCTTTCCACTTCGAAACATCAAAGCAGGCATGGCAATATCAAGAGTGCAAGATATAAAAAACCACTTGAAATGCAAAGCTTCAACTTAAAAACTGAAAAATAATCAAATAAAACGAATATAGACAATAGGCATGGCAGTAGAAGTAACTGAGCTCTGGGATACCTCATAAGAGCCATAGTCAGATTTTCTTTAAACACATTTCAACATTAAACTAACAATGAACCTTCAAAACGGTATAGGAATAAACTTACAAGTAAACCTGGCAATAGAAATCGTGAACTTCCAGAAAAATGAGTCCTTAGACCCTTAGCAAGATTACCAATAGCTTGAATAGCTTCAACTGCAACAGCTATGTTCACATCTGTTACAAGCTGCAGGAGAAATATAGTTCATTGAGAGAAATGAATTGGGCAGAGATAAATCACTTACGTACTAAATCATCTGTACTGTTCTTGTAAAAATAAAACATCCGTACCCATAGGCAATGTAAAAAGAACAATGTTGAAGCGAGCAGAAAAATACTTGTTTCAACTAAAATACACAAAAATACCTTCTTTAATGTCCGACAGATTTCTGTAAAATCGCCAGGGGCAATTCTTTTAGTTGAAGCAAGCTTGGTTAGCTCTGCAACAGCCTCCTTTCGCTCTGACCACTTTGTAGCTTTCTAGAACACAGTGACAATATTGACAGCAATAAGCAGCTAGAAGAAAGCATGCATAACTTAGATCACCTTTTCTGATGAATGTAATATTAAATTCACATCCACTATGAAAACAAATAATTCACGTTCATTATTGAAAACAAAAATAAAAAATAAACTGCATTTTAAAATAGAGAGATAACACTGACCACTCCGTCCCAAAATCCAGACTTCTCCAGAGGAGTCAATATATCAACCGGATCAACAAGCTCATATTCATCTATTTCCTGAGGAGCTGACAATCAAGATACGTTCAGATAAGACTGATAAAATATATAAGCACAACAGATAAAATAGTGGCACTAGAATGTCTAAAGCAAAACATATAAAATTATTCTCTCACTGCAAGAAGATCTACATAATCTACCAAAATATCATTTGCGAAATGGTAAAGCATCTAGAAGTAGCAAGAGTCAATCACATACCATCTGCTGCAGATTCCTCCAAAGGACCAGGGCAAACTACTTCAGAAACAGCTTCCTTTTCTGGCTCCTTGTCTTGCTCCGATCTAATAAATAGAATTAAGATAATCCAACATAAGTTATAGCTACATAGATGTGTCCTGCCTACAGTTAAAAACACATTTAACAGCAGACTTTTCACCTGATTTTGCGAGATGGCCTGGCTGTCCCTGTAACATTTACAAGCTCAGCCTCCAACTCTTTTTTCTTCAAGGAAAAAGGGGGCAATAGAGTTATTCATTTTGCTAAGAAAAAAATTAACAAAAAGGTGCACGCAACATATAAAAATTTATCATACCATTGTATCCCTCATCTTCTCAAACAATATTGATTTAACAGGGTCCTTTCCTATCCAACGGCAGAGCTCAAGAGTAAGCCCTTTGGAACATGCACGAACATTCTGATCTTGATGGTCAAATAATTCGGGGAGCATCTTCAAAATCCTTTTTGGAGGAACAACTTTTGCGCCAAATTCACTATAACAGCGAGTAATAATATACACCAGTTAGAAGAACAAGTAAAAGACTAGACAAATAGTTTTCAGAAAAGAAATCTTGTGAAAAAACCTTAAGGCCTGAAACATGACATCAATTGCAGGCACAACAGCTTTGGAAACTTTGTTTTTTATTGCCTTCTCCATAGCATCCTACAATAAACCGCAACCATTGTAAATGTCCAAAAACTTGCTTCATCAACCACAGCAAAGAAAAATATGATTATTCTAAGATTTCACTATCATGCCAAACACAGTACACAGAAATCAACAAACAATTATAACCTAAGGCACTAATCTTGACTTAGCTTACTTAGCATGGCTCCAACCCAACAAGACACACTCCCTCTCTCCCTTCATTTCTCTCACCTACAGTCCGTGCATGCCTACATACGGACCAGGAGTAAGCAAAACTTCCAACCACAAAACTGGAATACCAATGCCCTCATTATGTTACATGCAGAAAGCCCTCTGCTTCTAAATTTTAATAATTTACATTTAGCTCATATGTTTACATTCGACAAGTCCTTCATGCCAAGACCAAAACTAAGAAACAGCTACCGGGACTAACCAAATTAACGGAAACAGCCACCAACTCTTCACAACTTACTGCCGCTACTACTAATACTACATTCTATGAGAGTTCAGTTGTAAACTATTGCAACTATAAAAAAAATTCGAGTCCACACTGAAGCGTATTACCATGCAAACAACCAACCCAAAAAGCATAACTTACCAAGAAAGCGTCCACGGCCTCCAATTCAACCCAAAGCATAAATGCAGCTTGAGCCTTTTCCACCGTCTTCGGCCTACCAGTGAGGCATTTCGCCACAATGGCATCACAAACTTCCTTGGCAAATCTGCAAGCACGCGAACTTTAAAATTAGCAATTCGAACAAAGACTTCTAACAAAACAAGTTCAAAAAACAATTAAGAAAAAAATAAACCTTCCGGCATCAGCATCCGCAGCTCGTAAAAATGCAATCAATGCATCGAGGGCCTTCTCTTGCACAGGCGAATTGGAATCCGCCAAAGTCTTCCGAAAAAGCGGACCTAACCAAAACAACACACACACAAACAAAATTACAACCACTCCAAAATAATGCAGACCAAGATTGTTCACAACCAGTAATTAAAAATTAAATTAAAACAAAATTAAAAACACACAAACCCCACTACCCCCCGAGTGTAATATCTCACCAAATTCACGGAGGCGAGAGTCTTTGGGATCGGCAACGGAGTCGCAGAGAGCGGCCAAGTCAATGTTGGCCTCGTTCCTCACCTTCCAGTTCTTGTGGAAGAGCCGATCATCCCACGGCAGTTTCTTCGCCTCCTTCAACAACTTCTCCTCCTCCGACATTTCTCAAATCAAAAAACCGAAAAATCTCCGTGCCCAAACAATCTGATCCGCCCAAATGCAAATGCAGAGCGCGCAGGGCCAGATCGGGATCCAGAATTTTTGAAAAAGCAATTCGAAGAACAAAACCTAAAAAGATATTGTAACCATAGAGTGTAGGGCAAGAGAGAGAGAGAGGGAGTGCCCAATCGAGGAGAGAGAGAAAATGACGCACTGTTGCTGTTTGGCTTTATTTGGACGGAAAGGGATCTCTCCGTTTCCTTCCACCAAAGTTCACGGATCGAGATTAGTGGTTTGATCAAATTTCAATGGTCTGAATCGACGAGATAGAGAAAATGATGCATGGAAAGGGATCTCTCCCATTCCTTCCAATAAGTCCACCAAGGGTGCGTTTGTTGAACTGGACTATCTCGGACTGGACTAGTTTTAGGAACTAAGCTGGACTGGCTTAGACTAGACTAAACTGGACTAACTTAGTGAAGCGTTTGGTGCAGTATCGGACTAAGAAGCAGAATAATTAACAAACTCTAAAATTATATTATTTAATCCCTATCTTTTTTAATATGTTTTTATAAATTATCAAATTATAATATTATACTATTTCATCTATATGTTTTTTAATACTTTTTTTTCTTTTCTTTTCATTTTCATTTTCTTTTTCTAGAATTCTCGTCTCCTTCCCCAAATCTCTCCACTTTCCCGTCCATCTCCCTCTCAATCTCTCTCTCTCTCTCTCTCTCTCTCTCTCTCTCATCAGCAATTCTATTCTTTTCACACATTCTCAGAAAGTCGGGTGAGGAAGTCGACAAGTATCCGACGAGTGAGGAAGTCGGGTAAAAAACCCACCTCACCTTCAATTCGATTACTAATCAGTCGGGTGAGGAAGTCGACAAATATCCGACGAGCGAGAGAGAAGGCAGTTTGGTAATTACTGGACAACCATGGCAGCAGATCCTGTATCAAACAACAAACCACCGTCATCTTCCAAGGCCCCAGATCTAGCCAACCCAGACTCTTCTCCGAGCTGGAGCCCATCGATTTGAGACCCGTTGGGAAAGTTGGCGAGCGAAGCAGACAAACGAAGAAGACAAGTGAAGCTGACGAACAAAGTCGGTCTTAGCAGTCCTGTTGTTTTCGGGAGGTCTCTGTAAGACCATCTAAGGAGGTTGCTAGTCGAGGCGAGTCCCTCGTAGTACCATTAAAAGTAGTCCGTGTTCCAAACAAACACTGGACTATACTCCAATCCAGTCCAGTGAGACTTAGAGAAGCCAAACAAACGGGCCCCAAGTTCACTATCCGAACCGTTAAGAATTCTTATTTATAATCGTTTGATCAAATTTTAATTGTTTTGATGGATGAACTTGCTAGACTTGATGAAAGTGATCCGGTGAGAATCCTTTCCTATTTAGACGGCTGAAGCGTTACGAGGCTGCCGTTCCAATTTTACTCCATTTTTCCTTTTCAAATTTTGTCACCGTTTGACAATCGATGGCGTTTGGGCCGTCCGATTAAAGTTGCCCGTTGAAGTGTCGCCATTTTGACCTTTTATTTCAAATTAAAGGCCGGCATTGCGGGAGATTCCGGCTACGTAGTTGTGAGCGCGACGCAGTGGATCGCTGTCTGGTCCGGTGTAATGTCGTTTTCGCTTATTCGAGCCTTAACGACACGAGACCGTTCACAAGTCCCCCACATCAAACAAACAGTCGGCGAAATCGAACCTTCTCTCTATTTGGGTTGGGCATGTGGTTTTGGATTTAAGGCCCATTAAGCTTCAACGGGAAAAGGCCCATGGGTCTATGAATAAAATGGACATGGATACTATTCATTGTTGTGTAGTGGGCTGTAACGTGAGTTTTTAATCAAACGAGGAACATAGATACCATTAATGGCCGACCACACTTATTTTTGTTAATTTCTCAATTTCGAGCGTTAACATGTATTCTCAAAGCTTGTAATTAGTTAAACGCCATGTCAGTAAGCCAAACATACTTTTTACTAGTTCACCGAATCACCATAAGTTTATGAAACAAATGTAATAGTTTTTTCATACTAATAGATAAGTAGAAAACTTGTAAAAAGAAAGTCAAAAGTTTAAAACCAATTTATCGCTGACCCCTAGTACCGTAGTACATATATCTTTGTACAAAATAACATTCTTTTAGAAAAAAAAAACTTACCAAATTTAGAATGAGTTGAGAAATTAATGATTTCAGACAAATCATAAGAAAAATTGCTTAAAATTGTATTTCATATGACGAATTTAAAAGTATGTATAAGTTCATATACATTTCAAAAATTGTCACCTAATACCAAATTATTCTAGGTGAAAGGATGAAAAAAATTAAGGTTCAACTATAAAATTATTTAACAATATGATAAGTATTCAAATTACTTACAAGCACATATAAGAATCCTTATTTTTTCGATGTAGGATTGATACTCTCAACCCACTCCACTTGCTACGATTTTTCAAACCTAACATGAGAAACATCACAGCTTAATTATAAGCTCGTACAAAGGCCATCTCCTTTGATTAATGTAGCGAACAAAGCGGGGCACTTGAACTTCACCCGCAAGACAACCTGCATTGATATTACGAAGAAAGTTGAGATTGTGGTCTCTCCTTTACTCAGTGCGATTGATACTCTTAACAGAGGGGATTGCGGATCTCGGGATACAAGTCGAGTGCTTTAATTGTCCAAGTATATCAAAACCCCTCCGTTTCCTCGCACTCCCTCCTCCACCCTGCCCAAAATACCCACCCACCACACTGACTCACTGAGCTCCGTCGTCTCCGGCCGCCGAAAACCGCCGGTGAGCTTTGCTTTCGTCTTTTGTTTTTCTTCCCATGCGATTCAACTCGTTTCAATTTTCCCCTGTTCAATTTTCTTTTTTTTTTTCTCGTTTTCATTTTCTTCCTCTATTTGTTTGTGATACAATATTCGAGAAGCGTTTGAGGAACGATATATTGTAGATTGTTCATAGTTTTGTTAAGCGATATCGTTTAGTTTGGCAATGTCGCTAGGGTTAGTGTTTATCATGGATTCAGTTGTTTCTGTTATTGATTACTGATTATGCAGCTAGGGTTTATTTTCTTTTGGGTTGCACGATGTATTTGTTTAATTTCTTTTGTGTTGTATATAATGTGTACTGGGTTTTGTAATTTTTAATTGTATAATCTTTGAAATTTCATTTTGGTTTCTTGTTAGATTTGGATATAAGTAGGCAGTGACACTTTTCGAGTTCGCAGCGGACAGCACCCCTTCATATAGCATCGCCAAGATGGCGAACTTAGCAATGACCGGTATACTGGAGAAGGTATGTTACTTTTAAGATCGTGTTTACATGATATGCACTAATTTGTTTGTGGGAGCATGTTTGTTGGTGAAAGGAAGATGAATTCTCACCCGTTATTTCAGCTATGATGTATGTGTTTATATATGTTTTGACTTGTTTGAGTTTGTTTTACAGATGACTGGCAAGGATAAGGATTTCAGATATATGGCTACTTCTGATTTGCTGAACGAATTAAACAAGGATAATTTTAAAGCTGATTCTGATCTTGAGATAAAGTTGACAAGTATTATTATACAGCAACTTGATGATGTTGCTGGTGATGTATCAGGGTTGGCCGTGAAATGGTATGACCCATTACACAAACAGTTGTTTTTGCTCTTATCTGTTGGTTACACCATGCTTCCTTTAATTCGGTTCACCATTCATTGTTGTCATTGTTGTGCACGTAGTTGTTATATAAATGTTGTTGGTGAATTGTAATAAAGAATCATACAAAATTATAATGCTTTCTTAGTTCTTTGCTAGTAAAGTAAACTTGTTTAAATTTTAGATATATTGGCACAGTTTGTAGGTTGATTAATAGAATGTTCTGGAAGTCTGAAGAAGTTTCAGGCACGGATGCTTTCAAGTATCATGTCCTTAATTGTCTGACTCACATCTCCAAATTGAAGTGTCCTAGTAATAAAAAAAAACTAGTCATGATCTTTCTTTGACGTCTTATCTTGTTTTGGTTTATAATGTCTATAAGTGGAATATCTGGAATAAAATTTTATGATATGGAAATGCTGCAGTAGAAGGTTTATGCAACATTTAATTTGATTCTTTGTTTGTTATTTTTATGTGATACTGCAGTCTCGTTCCCTTAGTTAAGAAGGTCAGCGAGCCACGAGTTGTGGAGATGACAAATAAGCTTTGTGAGAAATTGCTAAAGGACAAGGAGCATCGTGATATTGCAAGCATAGCTTTGAAGACTATTATTGCTGAAATTTCTACTCAGTCTCTTGCGCAGTCTATTCTTCTATCTATTTTGCCACAGTTGGTTAAAGGAATTACTGATCCAGTGAGTTAATAGATCTCATACTTGTTACTTTATCATAGATACTTTTCCCTTTTGGGTACTTACTCTTTCTATTATTTAATAAGTTCTGCACTACTAACTTGGAGACGAAGTAACTAACGAGATTGATGATATGCACATGCATTCTACAAATTCACATCCATGGTGACCTTAGATAAATTTGAAATTTGTAAGTAGCCACACTTTGGAAAGTGTGAAGGCTGTGTAAACAATGATAAGGTTTTATAACTTTGCAGTTTTACTATCACAAAGAATTGATGTGTGTTTATCTCGGTATTTTATTTTCTTTTTAGCAACTGTGTTAGTAGAAGGAGAATTGGTTCTGCAGGCTATGTCTATGAAGAAATGGAATTACAGAGTGAAAATTGGGGTAATACCTGAAAGGGAAAGGAAATGAGTGATTAATATCCTCTAGTTAATTGATTTGTGATCTCGTTTGAATAAAGGCTCATAAACTAAGAATTAATTCAATAAAAAAGGGATTATTCAGGTTATGCTATCTTTCATTTCATCTGTTGTCATCTGTTTTGCCATTTTTGCTTTACTATTCCCAGATGCCGACTTTGGTTTTTATTTCTGATTTGTTGTGCTGTAATCCCAGGGAATGAACCATGAGATAAAATGTGAATGTCTTGATAACTTATGTGACGTTCTTCATAAGTTTGGCAATTTAATGGCAACCGACCATGAGCTGCTATTAAGTGCTCTCTTGTCTCAGTTGGGCTACAATCAGGCCAGCGTGAGGAAGAAAACTGTGTCATGCATTGGTAAGATTCACCGGTTCTGTTGTACTCCCTTATACTTATAATACTAGTTCAAGAGAGTCGTTTCCTTGATTACCTCAACTTTATTTTGCTTTGCCTGAAACAAGTACAAGTTCTTAGGAAGATCTGAAGGCCCTTTGGAAAATCTATTGACTTTTGCGACCAGTCACAACTAGTCTGTTTATACTATTTTGGGTTCTTCTTATTTATTTCTGAAATCTAAAAGTTGTCCAAGCTTAACTAATCATCCTTTCCAAGTAAACATGTACAAAATACCATGTATTGAGAAACCTGTTTGATTTGGTGCTACCATGCTACAATAGTTCATTCTTGTGGAAGTTGGTATTAACAAGTTAGATGCAGCTTTGTATTTTTATGTTCCATAAATAAAATAGTTGATTAAACCGTACAAATTGTTTTGCCTTCAGCATCTCTTGCTTCGAGCTTGTCTGATGATCTGTTAGCAAAGGCAACCGCTGAAGTTGTCCAGAAATTGAGAAATAAAGGCACAAAATCAGAAATGACTCGTACAAATATTCAGATGATTGGTGCTTTAAGGTGAGCTTTGTGGGTTTTAATGAAATGCCTTTGGTTCCATTTCCCTGTTTATAGTTGAGGTAATAGAGGCTGATGTTATTCACTTTCAAGTGGGGAGCAATGTATGGCCAAAAATTGGGGTACACGACTGTTCCCATGGATATACAAGCATCTGCTTTTAGTCTTAGAGTTAACTTACTTTTGGTAACTAGTTTATATCACTGTGTGCAGTCGTGCTGTTGGATATCGTTTTGGACCCCATCTTGCTGACACTGTCCCAGTGTTAATTAATTACTGCACAAGTGCATCAGAGAATGACGAGGAGCTTCGTGAATACAGCTTGCAGGTACTGTATATTGGTTCTTTATTGTTTTGGTATTTTTCATTTTATTTCCAGGATTATATAAAAGGTGTGTGCATAATAAACTGATTTTATTTATACTATATTTATAAATTTGGTTTATACTCATATATGATTTTGACTGCAGGCATTGGAGAGTTTTCTGCTTAGGTGCCCCAGGGACATTTCCCCCTATTGTGATGAAATTCTTCATCTTAACTTGGAATATCTAAGTTATGACCCGAACTTCACTGATAACATGGAGGAAGATACTGATGATGAAACTCATGAGGAGGAGGAAGATGAGTATGTGTGTTTGAGGTTACATTTGATTCATAGTCACAGAGCAAGAGCTATACATAAAATTTCTACTTATTCTGGCTTCTTTATTATGTTGTAGTGGGAGTGCGACAGAATATACAGATGATGAAGATGTCAGCTGGAAAGTTCGAAGAGCAGCAGCTAAATGCTTATCGGCAATAATTGTATCTCGTCCTGAGATGCTTTCAAAGCTGTATGGGGAGGTATCTTTGAAATAGCTCAATTATGTTAATTTTTCTTTCACACAAAAGTAGTTGCTTGCATGATTTTGGTTTTCTCTATGATATTATTAATATGTGGGTTTCTGCTTTTCTGCAGGCTTGTCCAAAATTAATTGACAGATTTAAAGAGAGGGAGGAAAATGTCAAGGTATGCCAGAATGAACATCTGTTAGTTTTCCCTTGAGATTCATGGGGCTGGTTGTCTGATATTATTTCTCTGCAGATGGACGTTTTCAATACATTCATTGAACTGTTGCAGCAAACTGGAAATGTTACTAAAGGACAAAATGATATAAATGAACAGAGGTAACTTAGTTGTATAATTGTGTGTTATCCTATTGTCAAATCACATGCAGTTTGTTTTCGTTCTTACCTCTTCTCTAGTGTTTTCTTGGACGAGTATGATTTTAGAAATTTTAGATTCTTAACTGGGGAATTGATTATTAAAAAGGCTGTGTATAGTTCTCATTACTGCTTTATTTTGCTCCTTCCACAACTTTAGGGAGATCTGTCAGCAACTCCTTGGGCTCTCTATTTCATTTTTCCCATTGCTTGAGTTGCATGGTTTTTCTGGTTATCAAGAATATATGATGTAATAATGGTCAAATTATTGGCATATTTTGCAGTCCAAGATGGCTACTGAAGCAAGAAGTGCCAAAGATCATCAGATCTATAAATAGGCAGCTACGTGAGAAATCTATCAAGACAAAGGTAAGAATTTCTGATGCCCCTTTCGGGTGGGTTCATTATGGGCATAATATGAAGTGAACTATATAACATTTATCTATTTGCAGGTTGGCGCTTTTTCCGTTTTGAAAGAACTTGTGGTGGTCTTGCCAGATTGCCTGGCGGATCACATTGGCTCACTCATTCCTGGAATTGAAAAAGCATTAAATGTAAGTATCCTATTCTCTGAAACTGGAAGTTTACTCCTTAAAGTTTAATACAAGTTTCTCTAATGCTGATATTTGTTCTCTTTAATTTTGTTTTAGGATAAGTCCTCTACCTCCAATTTGAAGATTGAAGCTCTTATATTTACAAGATTGGTGTTGGCATCACACAATCCTTCTGTTTTCCATCCTTACATCAAGGTAAGTACAGTAATTCTTACATCAAGGTAAGTACAGTAATTCTTACATTTATGCTATGCTATGAATATGCTGATATGATACATTATGATAGTGAGAAATAGACCACAAGGTGCACTTTGTGTAGGTATGGTGACAGTATCATTTATAAACTGATATTATTGCAGGCTCTTTCTAGTCCTGTTTTATCTGCTGTGGGGGAGCGTTATTACAAAGTCACAGCTGAGGCATTAAGAGTGTGTGGGGAACTTGTCCGTGTTGTTCGCCCAAATATTGAGGTGAATTGATTGGCACCCTGAGGAGGCTTGATGCATTGTCAAACCACTCTGCTTATATTATTTGGATTTTTTCATGTAGGGAATTGGTTTTGACTTCAAACCTTATGTTCATCCAATATATAATGCCATAATGTCACGCTTGACAAACCAAGATCAAGATCAAGTCAGTATAATTTCTCGTAGATTGTACTTTACGAATAATTCATCTTAAATGTTTTTGTCTATATTGTTGCTCATGTCTATTCTTATTCAGGAGGTCAAGGAATGTGCTATATCTTGCATGGGTCTAGTTGTGTCAACATTTGGTGATAACCTTGATGCTGGATTACCTGTATGTCTTCCTGTTCTTGTTGATCGAATGGGAAATGAGATTACTCGACTTACAGCAGTGAAGGTAATTTGTTTGCTCACTTTTGTGATTATGTGCATGTTCATTTTCAGGCTTTCTTCTCTCGAGACATACATACGGGGTCCTATATTTCAATGTTTGTGTTTAGTTATTAAGGTCTTAAGTGCTTTTCTTCCAGGCATTTGCTGTCATAGCTGCTTCTCCACTGAAAATAGATCTATCTTGTGTGTTGGAGCAAGTGATTGCAGAATTGACTGCATTCTTAAGAAAGGTGCGGTAATTTGTTTAATTTGATGTTGAATTGATAATCTTTTTACAAATAATTTTTATGACATTTGCTTTAGAACCCCCCAAAGGTGTATGGAATTTTTTCTGACATTTTGTGCTATTGTGGAAATCAGGCTAATCGGCCATTAAGACAGGCAACATTAGGGACCTTGAACTCCCTAATTGTTGCTTACGGCGACAAAATTGGTGCTGCAGCTTATGAAGTTATTATTGTAGAACTTGCTACACTGATAAGGTTCTGTTGTTACTTCACCATTTTGTTTCTTTTTGTTCTTTTTATAATATCGTGTGATCATTAGCTGGGTGATTTAGTTTCTGAACCCTAGTTTCGTTACCCCTTTACAGTGATTCGGACTTGCACATGACGGCCCTTGCCCTGGAACTCTGCTGCACCTTGATGGCGGACAGGTCTAGCCCAGTTGTTGGTTTGGCTGTTAGAAGCAAAGTTCTTCCGCAAGCACTAACGTTAATTAGAAGCTCATTGCTGCAGGGGCAAGCCCTTTTGGTAAAAAAATTTCTATCTGGTGTTATGATATAGAAACTTTGCACATGTTTGAAAACATTCTTCGCTGAATTATGCAGGCATTGCAAAACTTTTTTGCTTCCTTGGTGTATTCTGCAAATACAAGTTTTGATGCCTTACTAGACTCTCTTCTTTTGAGTGCTAAGCCCTCTCCTCAGTTGGGTGGGGTTGCAAAGCAAGCTTTGTATTCAATAGCTCAATGTGTGGCCGTCCTTTGCCTTGCTGCTGGTGACCAGCAATGTTCATCTACTGTGAAAATGCTCACTGAAATTCTCAAAGATGACAGCACTACAAATTCAGTAAGTCCTATTCGGGAAAAAAAGAGGAAATATATTCAGTTAAGGTTATATTCACAGATGACAGTGATTTGGTGGTTGTAAGCAAAATGTCATTGTAAAGTTGACGTAAACTAATAGATTTTAGACAATTTATTAGTATTCGGTCATCTTTGTTGATTGATTGTAGAGATCCTTGTAAAGATGGCGGTGGTTTGGGGTAGAATGATGGGATTTAGTTGATTTATTATTATTTATTACTATAATTATTTTTGAGCCCAGTATAATTGCTTTCTTTTTCTTATGATACAGGCTAAGCAGCACCTTGCTTTGCTGTGTCTCGGGGAGATTGGGAGGCGGAAAGATCTAGGCTCCCACAACCATATAGAGAATATTGTCATTGAGTCCTTTCAATCTCCTTTCGAAGAGATCAAATCTGCCGCCTCCTATGCTCTTGGCAATATTGCTGTTGGTAACCTACTCAAGTATTTGCCTTTTATTTTGGACCAGATTGACAATCAGCAGAAAAAACAGTATCTCTTGCTTCATTCTCTGAAGGAGGTGCATTCTTCTGAACTTTAAAGCCTGATTTTGTTACCTGTATTGTCTGTTTTGTCGTATTTAAGTTTGTATTCATCCATTTTGCAGGTCATAGTAAGGCAGTCTGTAGATAAAGCAGAGTTTCCGGATTCCAGTGTTGAGAAGATACTTAATTTACTTTTTAATCACTGTGAAAGCGAGGAAGAGGGTGTTCGCAACGTAGTAGCTGAGTGTCTCGGTAAAATTGCACTTATCGAACCCGCAAAACTTGTTCCTGCACTTAAGGTATTTGATCAAATGACCCTGTGCCCTCTGCATAATCTTTATGATTAAAATATTTGATGAGTTGCAGTTTCATATCTATGGTTTCTAATCCTAAGTTTCTATAGGAACGAACAACCAGTCCAGCTGCTTTCACAAGAGCTACTGTTGTCATTGCAGTTAAATATTCGATAGTTGAGAGGCCGGAGAGGATAGATGAGATTTTATACCCTGAAATCTCATCATTCCTGATGCTTATTAAGGATCATGACCGGGTAAGTCTTAGATTTCTGATGCTTGATATGCTAAATAAAGTGCTTGAGTTAACCATCTTTTAGTTTTTTCGTTTCCCTTGATTGTTGCTGTTTTCAGTATTGCGTTAGCTGTTATGTTCTTGGTTGGTTTGGACTTTTAGACTTTGTGGTGACTGATTTGGTATGGCCTAATGCAGCATGTGAGGCGTGCGGCTGTGTTGGTTTTAAGTACATTTGCCCACAATAAGCCAAATCTGATCAAGGGGCTACTGCCAGAGTTGTTGCCGCTTCTTTATGATCAAACTGTCATCAAGGTTGGTTGAGTGTTCTGAACTTTGTCCCTGTGTTATGTGGTTGATAGACTGCCTTTGCAGAATATAGGACATCCATGGTATTACTACATTTCTAGCATTATTATCTGTCTTGCGTAGAAGTCCGAGTTCCTTTTCTTCTGCTGTCATTTGGTTTGCATCAGTCGATCTTGGATGCTCAGCACCATCTATCATTCATTCATTTGTTTTACCTTGTGTTAGCCATGGGTTGGTCTCTTATTTCGCTTGAAAATCCTGGATGCAGAAAGAGTTGATCAGGACAGTTGATCTCGGCCCTTTTAAGCACATTGTAGATGATGGGCTTGAGTTAAGGAAGGCTGCATTTGAATGCGTGGACACATTGCTGGATAGCTGTCTTGATCAAGTGAACCCTTCGTCTTTTATTGTTCCACATCTTAGATCTGGTCTGGATGGTGAGTTTCGTTTTTGTTCATGCATTTTTGAAGATGGATAGTTAGCATGTGATGCTTATTAAATTTATTACCTTTTAAACTGAATTGGATTCGCTTTTCCAGATCATTATGATGTTAAGATGCCTTGCCATCTTATCCTCTCAAAGCTTGCGGACAAGTGTCCATCTGCAGTACTGGCAGGTCAGTTAATTCACCGATTTTTCTTCCCTGAGATTCAGAAGTTCTGCAGTTTATTTGCAATCTAAATATTTCTATCCTTCAGTGCTGGACTCGTTGGTGGATCCTCTCCAAAAAACTATCAACTTTAAGCCGAAGCAAGATGCTGTCAAGCAAGAAGTAGACCGCAATGAAGACATGATTCGCAGCGCTCTGAGAGCTATTGCGTCCTTGCACCGTATAAGGTTTTTTGCCCTTGCTTTATATTCTAGTCCATCTGTACATTCTGCACGAAATTCATGTTTGTTCTCCTTTCCTTACTCTTCGCGTATGCGTTTGTTTTGAACTTATGACATTGAACGAACCTTGTAATGCTTTTGTTATATGTTGTTATCCTGCAGTGGCGGAGATTGCAGCCTTAAGTTCAAGAACCTTATGAATGAAATTTTAAAATCTCCAGCGCTCGGTGACAAGTACGTTTCTATCCGAAATGAATGACCTGCCTGTCTTGGCGTTGTCTGCAACTAATAAAAAGAAAAAGAGATTGTATCGCTATCATATCGTTATTGGACATCTGCGGGCTTAAGCTTTTCTGCGGCGGAATACAAGAAATAGAGGGAGGTTGTACGAACATGTTCTCTTATTGTAGCAATACCGGTTATGGTTCTTGTATAGGTTTAAAGCAATTGCGTGGTTTTGGCCTTCTGCAACCGTATTTTTGTAACGCGATATCAGTATCAGTACCGTCTTTTTGTATTCCCTTGGTTAGCATCAAGATTGCCGAATTTTGCCTTTCCAGTAGGAAACAAGTTTACTACTGAAAACACGCGTATTGGTCGGATTTGCAGAAGGAGCAACAATGGAGATAACAAGCTCTTGTTTAAAGACGAAAAGCAAACTTTGGTCTGGACATCAAGCATTTCTAATCTCTTACAGATGCGTAGTTGGATCTTTACCAAACCTGCAAAAGCTATAGTTTCTAAATATTCAAACTCATCGTGTGATGCCGGCGCTTCTTGCATTACGTCATTCGTATTGCTCTTAAGATTGGTCCATCAAACGAGACATTCTTCACAAAATTCAGATGATGATGATACAAGCTAGAGTCTCCGACACAAAGGGGGATTTCTTGTAAAAACGCGACAATTTATCCGAAAGCAAAGATCGACACAAAGGAAGCACCAAAATAGCTGATCGATGACCAAAACGGCATGATTGCACAATTCTCACAAGAAACATATGCAACGATCGAGAGTACGTGATCTTCCTAGTAGAGAAAAATACAAGAGGCACAATTTACAGAGACACGAAAGCAAAGAACCAAGACTTTATATCGAAATAAATGGAAGGTAAAAGCTTGTATGCCTTCTCATTACTCTATGTATGTAATCTAAAAGTCTTACCATACACGATCTTCCCCCACATCTTGGGTTTCTCTTCATTTCTCCTCAAATTCAACATCAATAATCTCCGGCTCGGACTTTGACGAAGAAGAAGGGCCTCCTCTACCGTCTCTTGAAAAGAAGTCTGATTTTGGCTGCCACACGGTGTTTCCACAGCCTCCACAACGGATTACTTGGTTCTTGTAACCAACAAATTGCCTCTTACAAGCCGGACAAGCGCCCTGTCCAAATTTCGCACAACAAACACACTTAGCCATCCGAATAGCGATCCAATTGATTGTGTTCCATACAACGCACTCAATTTAGTTGAAGACTAGCAGATCGCTAACATTAACACAACAAACATATGCAACTAGTAATACCTTAATAACAAGGCTGTTGGCAACCGCTCCGATGAGAAGAGGAGCAGCAAACGGCAGAACCCAAGTAGCGAAAATCAATATCCGAAAAAGCCATCCGGATAATGCAAACCACAGGAAGAAAATTGTCTTCAAAATCATTCAAAACAATGAAACAGAAATGCGAATTAGTCGAAAACGAAATGATTAACAAGACAAGACAAAATCTTTGCATAATTTCGGAATGTGAGCTCATACGCTTACCGCAAGGCTTCTTCCCAATGGGGCCTCCATGAATTCAGAAAGCTGCTTCCTGTACTGCACGGTTGCCAAACACCGAACCAAACCAGAAAATTCAGCAAACATAACAACATGTCGCGTACATGCATACTGAAAGCAGAAGAGTAAGAGAAAGAGAATAACAAACCCTAGGCCAATTTCTGCTGAAATCCACGCTGAAGGCGCGCCAGCGCGTTCCAATCTCGAGTTCTCTGTCGATTTCTCTGGCGCGATCGACGGCGGAGCGAGCGATTGTGTCAAAGCGGCGGGAGAGGGCGTACTGACGGTCGAGGCGCTCGGCGGTCTTCTTCGCCTCGAAAAGGAACCGCTCGAATCCGTCGTTGGCGCTCCGCCACGCGTCCTTCGCGAAACTTCCTATGTCGCTGCGCCGGAACGCCTGGATGTTCGGCACCTGGCAGTGGCGGGGGCCTCTTCCGCCGTTGGGCCTTCTCCCCCTCCACGGAAGCGGTACCGCTGCTTGAGGGCACCGAAGCGTTGTCGCCATTAGAGATATGACAGAGAGAGTTTCTCAACTGTACTGATAAGCGGTTTAGCTGAGCGAGCACTTCACCTCCACACTTAACGACATGTCGTTTATTTGTAACAAGCTAACAAAACACACGTTGTCTCGTTTAGTTTCTAACTATTTATGTTAACGTGTTGTTCGCCCCTAAATTCGTCATGGGTCGTCATGGACATGCTGGTAATTTACTCGAACATGAAATTGGCGAGTATACTAGATGTCCCTAGCGGACGGGATTTGAATGATTGAGATTGCGTTTGAGTTCGATTTCTAACCAAGAGATTATGTCATTGAGTGGAAGTGGCTCAAATCAAGGTTCTTTTTTTACCTTAAAAATAAGGACTTTACTTATGTGGAAAAATTTAACAACATGTAAATGACAAGGTTGCTGGAAGTGTAAATGATATAGGAAAGTAAATGACTGGTATTGTAGATTGCTTGTAAACTAAATGACTGAAAATGAGTTGTACATAAATGTATTTATTTAAAGTACAAAACATTTTAAGTACAGAGGGATGCTAAATACAAGGTTCGAGGTTGTTTTCGAGGGATCAGGCAAGTTGCTCTAGTCTTGTAGCAATTTCTGGTGTTTTGGGGAATGACTTTGAAGGTTGTAAATAAAACTACAAGGGAGATCGATACTACTGAGTGAGCAGCAGAGCTAATAAACACGGAAAGTAAAGGGTGCTTGGCTAAAGCTAAATGTCTACAAGGAGATTGAGGAGCTGATTTGAGTAGAGTTGATTGATTGTTTGTTTGAGTGTCTTCCCATCCACTTGCAATGAAAAAGCATGTGTTTGTCTTGATTAAACAAAGCTCTTGGCACATCTCCACCACCACAAACAAATGGGAAAAATATTATTTTAATATCAAACTATCGCACTTGATGCAGCCAAATATCTTCAAAGTTAGCCCTTTTGCACACTAATCCTCCAAATGCTATATTTTACCTGAATGACCCAAATAAGTAAAATGGTGCACATTTTAGGTGCAAACACGTGCTCCTGCACACTGCTCGGTGCCTCAGTCTGCTGACTCTGCTCTCCCCTTGGCGTACTGTGAGAGCTTGAAACTTTGGCGGGGAGAGCTAGGCTACGAACAAGAATTACTGTCTGCGTATGCAGATTTTGATCATTTCAGTCAGAAATGTCTACAGCACCTGTTCCATGTAACAGTTTTATCAACTTTACGTTCAGTGTTTCTTACATGCATGGACGTAAAGTTTTATGAAACCCTGATGAACTATATTATTTTGATCATTTCACAAAACCATGAAACAAAACATGCATGAACGTAATAGTTTTATGAACTTTACGTTCAGGGTTTCTTAAAGCTAGGTTTCGATGCATGTATCTTTATTCCCTTTTATTTCCAGATCCTGAGAAAGCTGTCTCTGCTATCTGTTACAGGTTTACCTACCAAGTAAGTGCTTATATTTGATGGACTTGGGTGACTTGTACGATTCACTTTCTGGTAAGGGGTTTTCGGCAAGGCAGAAGAGATCGGCGGCGTCAAATAACGTTGATGTGTCGTCCTACTCTCGATATTTTGCACGTTTCCACAGAATTCCAGCTCTTGAAAGCGAATCTTCTGATTATGTTCCATGGTAATCTAAAGAGTGTATCTTTTGATACTTTTCTCATAGGATGCCCTTGCTCAATGTCTCATGTTACTCTCTCAAGGACTTGTTTGCCAGTGTGTAACTTATACAGGGAAGAAATGTTATACGTTTTTGGGCAGACAGATGCCTAATTGGCATGGTATAGAAAAACTAGGATATAAGGCCATCTCTAACCGAAGGGTCCAAAAGGCCAAAGGGTCGAAAATTAACCGAAAACCATCTCCAACTGAGGGTTAGGCCAGAGGGCTCGTGGACCCCACGGAATCTGAAAGGGCTAAAGGGGCCAGAAATTGTAGCAATCCTATAACCGACATGAATGCTTAAACAAAAATTTGAATCCAACGGCTAGCTGACTAGCCGTTGTATTCAATTTTTTTGTAATGAATTTTGTTGATGCACAAAACCGGATGGTCTTGGAACAACGTAAATCCGACCGTGGATCTGCATTTAATGTAAATAACACAAGGATTTTATCGTGGTTCACCCCAATGTTTGGGCTACGTCCACACTGTAGTTGATTCTGTTTCTCTGTAATTGTATGGATACAAGTGTTTGGGGGAAGTCCCCCGGAGGAGAAAGAAGAGAAGGGAGAGGAGAGCCTCGGTGGTGTGAGGTCTCTCCTGAATGTAATGATAGCTTCTCTTAGCCTTCTTAGGCTTGGCTCTTTTTCCTCCCTTAGAATGAGGGTAGGAGTCCCCTTTTATAGAATAAGGGGCTCCTCCTCTTTTACAAAGTATGGGCTTTAGTGTGAGGCCTAAATACAAGGCCCAAGGCCCAAATATACGAGGCCCTAAATATGGTATAAACAGTAGTCCCCCAAGTCTTCAGTCAAGAGAGTCTTTTGGCTGGAGACTTGAAATTCAGTCCATGTGTGGGCCGAAGTAACTAAATGTCATCTAGAACTGATGCTCGATATGAGGCGGTGCCCAATCTGAAATGATGTTCAACTAGAAGTAGCACATGTTGTGAGACCGCTTTGCTTGTAGCTTATGTTGCCTTGGTTGGCTTGGCTTGTGGCGTTTGAAGGTGAGGGAGTCCCTTTTATAAAATAAGGGCTCGCTCCTCAATACATAAATGATGGGCTAGAGTTGATGCTCACGGCGAGGCGGTTGCTCAACAGGCGGCGATGCTCTCTAATGATGGTGAGGGAGTCCCTTTTATAAACTAAGGGCTCGCTCCTCGATACATAAATTTAGGAGTGATGCTCGTGGCGAGGTGGTTGCTCAGCTGGCGGCGATACTCTCTAATGGTGGTGAGGGAGTCCCTTTTATAAAATAAGGGCTCGCTCCTCGATACATAAGTGATGGGCTAAGTCCCCCAAGTATTTTTCATAAGGCCCAGTTGAGGCCCAATATATGGTACATAATGTAGTCCCCAAGTCTTCGGTCAATAGAGTCTGTTGGCTGGAGACTTCAAATTGAATCCATGTATGGGCCGAAGTGGCGGTTGTTCGGAGGCGGATTTGTATACCCTGCACTGAAGCTTTGTAGGTGAAGCTTTGCAAGTGAAGCTTTGAAGCTAGAGCTCTGTAAATGAAGCTTTTGAAGCTGATTGACATGAGTGATGCTCATGAATGTTTATGTTGATTGACATGAGTGATGCTCATGGATGTTAACATGAGTGATGCTCATGAATGTTAACATGAGTGATGCTCATGAATGTTTATGTATGATTGATATGAGGGATGCTCATGAATGTTTATGTATGATTGACATGAGTAATGTTCATGTATGATTTGAAGTACTGGGCGTACTTTTGATCGTCTGGTTGGAGCTATTTTGGGCTTATGGATTTTCGCCCTCTACACAACATTCCAGCCCATTTACTTTGGGCTTTGCCGTTTTTTTTTTTTTTTTTTTTTTTTTTTTTTTTTTTTTTACCATCTGATGGGGTTTATACATATTACCCTCTGATGGGGTATTTATTCCTTGCTTTTGCAGTGTTTTTCTGCTGCACTCTCTTTGGTTCTTTATCTGGCAGACATAAGGAATTATAGGAAGATCTTTTGCTTTTCTTCTTTTCTCTTTTCCTTTTCTGTTTTTCCTTTTGCTTTCTCTTTTCTGCTTTGTTCCCCCTTGCTTTTTTGCTTTTTTCTTGATCTCTGCACCTTTGTTGCTCTAGCCTTGCTTGAACCGACTTGGTGATAGCTTGCATCTCTCTCTTTTGCTTTTTCCTTTCTCTTTTGCTTTTGTTTCTGCAGATGTCGTAGATGGCATCATTGTCAAGCAACACAAATACATTGGTGTGCTCCAGCAGAGAATGGGTTGAGAGAATGCTGTTGTAAAGCTCCACCACATATGTAAAAGCCTGGGGAGAAGGGTACACAGTGGATCCCAGCTTGGATTTCTTTGGATTTCTTTGGTATAGATCCATCATTGAGTTCACTAGGCCTGCAGGTCCACACACCACACCTTGTCTGCATTAAAGATTATGTGGTTCCACTTCCAGACGCGCAGAGTTGCTCCGCCTTCTGGTTCTGGTGGGCCCTACGAGACGGAGCACGGCATGTTTCCCCGATGATCACGGAGTAATTGGCATGGGCTCGAACTGATGGGGTTATACAACAGTTTTCCTACGAGGGGAAACCATGTACTACCACGTTGTTTCTCCTCCTCTGACTCTCAGTCGTTCGAGTCGGTGATGTGATCCTCCCGGCTTTCAACGGTTCCTTCAAGATTAAGACTAGCTAAGTAGCAAACCTCTATCACCTATCTCCAACCGGTCGTCGACAGCATCGGCGGAGCAGATCCAAATCCCGGGGACACCACCGGAATACAAAGCTTCGCCGGCCTCTTCCTCTTCGGCTGCGTCACTGGAGACCCCGGACCTGAACATGACAACCTGTTCGACGGATTCAAGATCCGAATCCGAAACGATGACGACGGAGACGAACACGAAGCCAATCCCGATGGTGATAAGGCCGACGGCGGCGGAGGTAAAGTCATGGTTTCTGGGGCCAGAGAGATCATGGAGGATTTGTTGCAGAATAGGGACGACGGCGAGTAAGACATCGGTGAGTTAGCAACGGCGACGGAGCATGACATGTTTCCCCTTTTCGGTTTTATTTTTCTGATTTTTCTGCTTTTTGGGTTTTGTAGAGAGAGAGAGAGATGAGAAAGAGTTTGAGAGGTAGAGGCAGATGCAGAGTCTGAAATCAGAGGCTCAATGGATCTGTTGGAGCACCAGTTCTTCCAGAGCACGGTGTTGATCTTCCAACGACAGCGAGAAGTTACTCAAGTCGTCAATCGCAATCTGCATCAGCTGCGTGTTCGAAGGCGTCTTCAGCTCGTCCGTGAGCTGCTTTATCGCTAGCCGGCGGTCGTTTAGGTCGGTGGGAGACAATCGCTCGACATCTCGCGCCTTCTCTTTCAATTGGACGGGATCGGAGTGGCCCATGGCCCATTGTGATTGGAGTGGCCTATGGCCCATTGTAACATTCCCTCCAGAGAAAAGAAGCCACCGTCGGCGTCAAGGTCAGCGACGGCGGTATCGTCGTCCCGAGGCTGAGTCCGAGTCTAAGCATGCGTTTCGTCTTCTGCACTGGACCACTATACCCTTCCCGTATTGTTAATATTTCGCTCCAAGGAACAACAATCATGGCACACTTTGCTAGGAGTAACGTTTTGGGTTCTTGCAGATTTTGCAGATTCACGATGAAGGTGAAAATTTGAGAGAGAACCGACATGATTTTTTGTGTCGTTTCCCACAGACGGCGCCAAATGTTGATGCACAAAACCGGATGGTCTTGGAACAACGTAAATCCGACCGTGGATCTGCATGTAATGTAAATAACACAAGGATTTTATCGTGGTTCACCCCAATGTTTGGGCTACGTCCACACTGTAGTTGATTCTGTTTCTCTGTAATTGTATGGATACAAGTGTTTGGGGGAAGTCCCCCGGAGGAGAAAGAAGAGAAGGGAGAGGAGAGCCTCGGTGGTGTGAGGTCTCTCCTGAATGTAATGATAGCTTCTCTTAGCCTTCTTAGGCTTGGCTCTTTTTCCTCCCTTAGAATGAGGGTAGGAGTCCCCTTTTATAGAATAAGGGGCTCCTCCTCTTTTACAAAGTATGGGCTTTAGTGTGAGGCCTAAATACAAGGCCCAAGGCCCAAATATACGAGGCCCTAAATATGGTATAAACAAATTTAAACCTTTTCTTTTCTATAAATACCTAAGCCATTCCTACACCATTTCTCACATAATTTTCACCATTCCATACTATCTCACTTCATTCTATTTTTTTCTTATAACTTCTATTTTACAAAATTTGTTTCATATTTTTTTGAAATTCTATTTTTTTCCTAAAACTTTCTAAGTCATTATACAACATTAAATTAAATTAAGTAACATGAAACAACATTAAACAATATGTTTGGCCCTATGGCCCTTTGACCCTCGTTTGGAGACGGTTTTTTGTGACAGGGCTAAAACGAGTCCTATGATCTAGGGGTGGGCAAACGGGTCTAGGAACCGCGGGGCGGGTCGGGTCTAGCCGGTTCGGGGCGGGTACAAGTTTTGTAAACTCAAAACGGGGCGGGTCGAGGCGGGTCCATGTAATTGGCGGGGCGGGTCTAAATTTCTGAAAAACCGGGTACCCGGGCCCGGACAGTTTCTACCGTCCATATACGAAGATTAAATCTCTACCATTCATTACTACCACTCTTTCTCTTAGTCGCTGACTCTCGCCTCCTCTCTCGACTTTTCCAGGATCCAGATGGACTCAGCGCCTACTCCACCGCTCACTCCTCCTCTCGTTGAAGCCACGGCGGTCTTCATCGGTGCTACCCCTACCCCATATTCTCTCATATCAGAGTCGTCACTCCCTTCTCCCACTCGAGTCGAGGCCTCTTGTGAACACCACCACCGCCGTCGAAACCTCCTCCATGAAAGACGCCTTCTCCAAATATTCTGATTACCTCAACAATCTCGTAATCCCTAATTTAATCTTCACCAATTTGCAGCTCTGTGAGCGACTCGAAGGTTTGTAGAATGACAAGCGGGAAAGGGTTGTAAAAGCAAGTCGCGATATCACCATTAATAGCAAAAAGGTCATCTTTAAGGTTCACAGGTAAGAAAGCTGCGACCTTTTGCTTCAAATTTTGTTTCTGTTTTTTGGGTTTTTGATTTTGGATTTTGGTTTTTTTTTTATAATAATTTTATTTATATCATCATTGAAATGATGTTGCTGTGGAATTTGAACTTGAACAGAATCAGTAAACACAACAAAGAGGAAGTTCTGCAGAAAGCTGAAAAGGATTTAGTAGCTGTGAGTCTGCGACAGATCAGTACATTTCCCAGCTTGTTAGAGAGATGCATGCTAAGTTTTTTTCTTCTATTTTAAAATTTGTTGCACCCGGCCCGCTCCGGCCCGTTTCTTTTACACCCGGTCCGGTCCGGTCCCTTCAAAATTGGGCCCGGCCCGGCCCGTGCCCAGCCCTACTATGATCCTTTGGCCCTCGGTTGGAGATGGAGGCAAATATGGTCATGCACTGTTCATTCAAATATTAATTTCTTGTATGACCAGAGGGTTAAAACAAGCCCTCTGGTCCGACCTCGGTTGGAGATGCCCTAAATTACTCGAGGAAAGGCGGCAAAAGCTCTAGGGAGAAGAAGTTGTTACTTCACTTAGATTGAATTTATCTGCAATTAGTTTGGCAGTAGGGTTGTATGGTGCAAAACTTGATGGCACTAGCTGGGTGCCCATGTCCAACTATTGTTTCATATTGCAAATGTTGCATTGCATTCTATGTCACGTTGATCATTTGATAGCTTTATTTTTTCCGGTGTATTATCCTAGTGGTTACGGTCTCTTTCTTCAATCCATTGCGTCTCGGTTTTAAACACTCTCTCTTTTCTAGATCCGCTTTGATCCATTATCTTAACGGGTCACCCAATTAGTTAACATGTTGATTCAAAACATGTTATATTTATATCATTCCATGTCAAGTTAACGAGTCGTGCAAGAAATGATTAAGTCTAGTTTAAATCATTGATACAAATTGAAAAATTCACATACAATTTGGATCAAGTTCAAGTAAGTATACATAAGATATTTCATTAGAGCGTTTCACCCTTCGAAGCGGGGTGAATGGGCTGCCGAAGCCCAAACTAATCTGCGCCGGCCCACAACTGGACAAAAGAAAATATAAAAAATAAGTGAAAAATTTAGCGAAGATCGAGCCCCCTCCAGCGGTTGAAGTAAGGGTATTTTCGTCCAACGAATCCCCGTCTTGGCGCTTCATCAACTTCATCTCCCGCCACAGTGATCGAAGGCTCGAAACCCTCGAGGCAAAAAGCCCCAAAAGCCCTCCAGTAGACAAAGACAGAGAGCTTTACAGGCGACGGCCATGGCGGACGCCCACTTCGAGGTAGGCGACGAGGTGGAGGTCACATCCCCAATCCACAACATGCGCGGCACCACATTCCCGGCGAAAATCGTCGCCAAGTCGAGAACCAAATCGAAATTCAAAGTCGAATACAACAGAGCGAAGGCTCGGATCGATCGCAAGATCGGCGCCGGCCACAAGGGTGGCGATGCAGCCTTGAGGGAAGAGGTCGACGCTGTGCTCCTCCGTCCGCCGCCGCCTCGAGAGAGTGACTACCGGTTCAAATTAGGCGACGTGGTCGACGCCTTCTTTTGCGGCGGGTGGTGGGAGGGCGTCGTGGTCACTGACGTTTTGGTGGACAACAACACGTTCGGGGTTTACTTCCGGTTCGCCAAGGAGAAGTTTGAGTTCGAGCCGGAGGAGCTACGCCTTCACCGGGAGTGGGTCAAGGGGTCCTGGATCCCACCTCTTCAACAAGGCGTAAGTAACATCTTCTTGGTGTTTGATTGTTGCCGGTTAGAGTTTTGAGAATCCTTGTTTTTATGTTCTTTTTCCAATGATCTAGGATGATTTTAGCGACATGTTCCTAATCCTAGTACAATTTGTAGTGACATCTTCCTAGCACATGCTTTTTTTCCCAATGTGCTGCAGGATGTCTCAGATGCCAAAGAACCAGAGATTCCGACGAAAGAGGAATTGATCGAAGGAACAGCGGTTGAGGTTTGCACTGACGAAGATGGATTTCAAGGTGCTTGGTTTGCTGCAAATATTGTCAAAGTAATGGAAAAGGACAAGTTTCTCGTTCGATACAAGGCAATAAAAACAGATGATAACAGAGAGTTGTTGACGGAAGAGGTCGACGCAAAGCACGTAAGGCCTCGTCCTCCAAAAGTTGTTGTGGCTGGAAGTTTCAGTCTGACGGAGGAGGTTGATGCTTTCTATAACGATGGCTGGTGGGAAGGTGTCATACGCAAGGTCCTTCACGGCCGAAGGTACAAAGTTTACTTCAAAGGTACAGACGACGAACTGCTGCTTCAGCACTCTGATTTGAGGCCACGCCAGGATTGGATAGATAGAACATGGGTTATGGCTTCTCAGGTATAACTTCTAAATACTCGCTTTCGTTGATGCAATGTTAAAGCTTGTTTCTTCGTCTGAAGATCTTCCCTTTAGGACCTTACCATCTGTTAGTCAAAATATTTAGAATGTTTCGATATGAACTGCAAATTTGTTTACATCTGGACAAGTTTTTGACATGCTTGTAGCCACAGTGCGCAAACACCCACAATCTAGACATGCTGAATATCGATAAATTACGAGCTGCGTTGTTAAACCTATTCCGCGGTTGAAACTAATCAAAGCTAGATTATTTCATTACAGTTAGTCCTGTGACTGCCGGTGTATCAGGAACTAGGGTGTTATGGCAACTACGAACTAAATCGTGCTATATCTTCTTCCTTTCCACGTTTCACCGAGGTTTCTGGCAGTCGTAACTATTGTAGAAGGGGTGAACTAATTTTACATCATATTTCTATGAATTAGGCTTGCTAACGACGAATTTTTTCAGGCATTGAAGCATTGATCTCTGGTCATCGCCGAAAGCATTACATCAGGAGGTGGTGTACATTTTTGTGGAGTTCTTGGCACGTCTGGTAGTAGACTTCGCAGTCGTCGGACGTGATTTTAATGGCATGGTTCCCTCGTCTTGAAAGCTTAGCCCATGTTAAGAGAGAAGTGGTCAGGAAATGATCCAATCTTAACCTTGGAAACCATTTTTTTTTTTTGTACTAGCGTTATGTTTTTTTTACAGTAAATTATCCAAGTCATTTTTCGTTTCTAGTTTGTACAGAATGAGACTGTTGAGTTTTTGCGCGCGTAAAGGGAATGTAAACCCTTTGCAAGCATTCTACCTCATGCCTCTGCTTTGGTATTGAGATGATTCGGTTTTGCTTGCGTGTTAAGGGAATGTAAACCCTTTGCAAGCGATTCTACCTCAGGCCTGGTTTGGTAATGTAATTCTGAAAAAAAAATGGGTATAAAAAAAAAGCTTGCTTTTTTGTGTTTGGTAAACATTCAGCTTCAGTTTTTTTTCACAATTTTGGATGAAAAAAAACCAAAAACACAAAGCTGTAAAACCCAGCTTTGAAAAATCGGCTTTTTTCATATCTATTTTATATAAAAGTTTATCAAACATTATAATATTGCTTTTTTTTCAAAAGCACTTTTACAAAAAAAAATTACCAAACACCCTGCTACTTTATTTCACAACTGCTTATTCTCACATCACAACAAAAACAACTTTTTTTTTCAAAGCACAGTAATACCAAACCAGCCTTGAGTCCGCATCATTCGAAATCAAATGCATCATGAAACACAATATGATTCTGCAAATCACAAAACCCAAAGTGATACAAAAATAAAGAGCCATGGCAGCATCTCGCTAACTTGGATTAATTAAGTTTACATACTCTGAAATTGGTGTGTTCATGAAACAAGTCCGGCAGTAAACAGACCAAACCCTAAACAAAAATCCTTCCAAAATCAAGCTCTCTCTCTCTACTTCTTCTCTTCCTTCTCGGCCTCTGCTGCCTTCTTGAGCCTGGCACCGACATGGCGTTGGTTCATCCTCTCCACACGGAGTTTGTCATAAGCCTTGAATGATTTCAGCTCATCGGTAATCTTCACAAGCTCAACCGTTGGCTTCTCACGTGCAATTGGAAGGTAGGGAGCATGGAGCTGGGTGGCGTTGGCAAGCTCCTCTGCGGAAGAATCACCAGCCTGTAGCCAAAAAAAAAAAAAAAAAAAACGTATAAGATACCATGCCCACAGATAATCAAATTTTTTAAGATACTCTACATCAACCACTTAACATCACCTTGGTATGCTTAGCACGTCTTGGGAAGACCACTAATTTGGCCTTGTATGTCTTCAGACGTTGAACATTAGCTTGAAGACCCTCCAGAGAACGATTCTTCCTACGATGATCAACAGAAATTCCAATGGTAGGTGCAAGTTTCTTTGGAATTCCAGCAGACTGGTAAGCAAACAAGGTAAACAACTTGTTAAAATCATCACATATAAGCGCATGGGTGGAAGCCATAAGCAAAATAAAGCTGATCAACAATTCCAATTTTAAGACCATGTTTATATTTTTATGGAATCTGGCGAACTGCTCAAAACTGAATAACAATCTGTATTTTATTTATCATTATAACGCTTCGTCCTGTAATCAACTTCAATAAACTCATAAAATACAAGCTGGATGAGTTCCAACTCTAATTCCGAAGCACAAATATAAATGAAGGAAATGAAGCACTATGTCAAAGATTTACGTAAAACACGCCTACCATAATCAGAATCTATGAGTAAATAACACTAATTCCAAAAAGTTTAACCACTGACGAAAAACGACCCAACTTGCCTTCAATTCTTCAAGAGTAAAGCCTCTACCAGCTCTCACTTTCATGTTATACTTCAGAGTCTGTCCGTGAACAATGGGACGGAGGGGACCAGTGGTTGGACGAGGGAAGATTTTCACAGCCTTCTTCTGGCGAGCTGATGATATTTCAAAACAGTCGAGTCAGTCGAACTACAAATTATCGTTTGTGAAATAATACGAGCGAGAATGTTTAGTACGGCACACATAAAAGAGTGCATGTAAAGCTAAGAAACAAGAAAAAAAGGTGATAAAAACGACTACTTTAACTCACCAGTTCTCCTCCTGGTCTTCCTAGCAGGTTGGTTAAACCAGGTCTTGACATAGTTCTGCCAATGCTTCCTGAAGTGAGAGCTCGGGATAACGTTGTTGTGCTTCACCATGGCTTACCTACGAGGTAATCGAATCGCATAATTCAGAATTCCAAATGCACAAATAACACAACAAATACCGAATATCGAACGAAAAACTCAAAAACAATCATCTCCCTGGATCCATCACAAATAATAAAAAAAACCCAAAAATAATAATCATACAGTTCAGAAAACGCAATACATTTGCTAGCAGAAACAGAGTCCAACATACGATAATTATTCCAGTTCGATAAAAAAACTCAGCGACCAAAAGGATACAAAACCAAGATGAAGAAAAATCCACACCATATCAGAAGCAATAAAACCCTAGAAATCTAAGCATAAGCAAATTTAAACGCCTAAATCTTCGGTTTTGGAGACCCAAAAAAAGTGAGACGAAGAAAACAATGAAATGAGAAACATTAATCGAAGATTTCTACGGACAAACAGAGAGGGAAAGGGAAAGTGAGGAAAACCTGAAATCTGAGTTCGCGATGAAATGTTTTCTTACTCCCTCTACTCGCGCGGTCTTAACAACGACTGTGCGAGCTAGGGTTTATGATAGATAGCAGAAAACCCGAGTGTCTTTCGTATTGGGCCGGAAGCTTTGGGCCTCGTCTTCCCCCACCCTTTGTTTCTTCAACTGGGCCCCTGTAGGCCCAGCACATCATACGGCTTTTTATTCTGGGCTTATTTTTAGCTACGCCCATTGAAACTCTATTTTGATCTTATTTTACCTCAGTAACTCAAAAGTCATCACCTTAGTCCTTAAAACTCAAAATTTGTTTCAATTTGATTTGGAGACTCTTTTCTTCTTAAAACTTATAGGTCGCATCCTGAAACATATGTGGGACCCAACAACCAATAAGACTCTACCACATGTGCAACATGATTATAAATTTCCATTATGTGTTAACATTCAACAATCAGAAAATTTTAATTTTAAAAGAAGTTGAAGAGATGAGAAACATAAAAAAGAAATTGATTAGCCTGGAGCACCCAAACCAAACTCAAATAAGAAATTAACAGGTTTAAGGCAATGTGAAGCAACTTTTGAGTTTTATAAAGACAATTTTCGAGTTTCAGGGGCAAAATGGGATGAAAATCAAGTTCTAGATGGCAAAATGGGACTAAAATTGAGTTCTAGAGGGCAAAGCGGAGTGAATTTTGAGTTTCAAAGACTAAAGTTGCGACTTTTACAAGAAGCAAAGTGAAATTAATAACACCAAACACCGAATTTGTGTCAATGACTAATATCCGACATGATGGCAAACAACGCGTAGTTGAATATTCCAACCAAGTGTGAAAGTCTAGTGAAGACCAAGTCGTGGGTGAGTTGCTTGTAACTAGTGCTAAGTCGAGGTTGAAGGTCACTGCGAGAGACATGAACCATTTCGTTTTCTTCTAAAAAAGACTTCAGTGGACTGGGTGGATACGATGCGCATATATATAAGTTAACTCGAGTGAGGGGATCTTCGATTTAGCAGAAGATAATTGGAGTGCTGAATGCTAACCGAGAGAGAGAGAGAGAGAGAGAGAGAGAGAGAGAGAGAGAGAGAGAGAGATGAGTCTATTGTCAAACAGGATTTCCAAGGAGGAGCTCCAGCCGGGAGATCACGTCTATACTTATAGAAAACTGCATACATACTCCCACCATGGTAATTTTGCATTCTTTTTCTCTTTTTGCACGCTCACATTTATTTATGTGCCTTGAATTTGCTTGATTTATTCAACCCAAATAACAAAAATTTACAGATATATGCATAAATCCCACTTTAAGCATATATGTGCATATATATTTATGGCATGGTTGCATGCATGCAGGTATATACGTGGGGGAAGGTAGGGTTATTCATTTTGTTAAAACAAAGGGAAAAGGGAAAATAAGTAGTAAGAGAAAGCCTCGATGCAGCGACTGCAAGAACGACCCAAACACGGCACGCGGAGTGGTGAAAACCTGCGTCGATTGCTTCCTGAAAGGTCACGGCCTTTTTCGATTCGAATACAACGTGTCTCACAATCGCTTCAATATCAAAAACAGGGGGACTTGCAGCACTGAGAGTTGTTATCCGGGAGGCGAAACTGTTCGTCGTGCCTCAGAGATTTTCGACAAGGATCCGACTCATGGGACGGGTTTCGGTGAATACAATTTGCTTAAAAACAACTGCGAGGACTTTGCCAGCTATTGCAAAAGAGGCACGAGCGTGAGCGAGCAGGCTGTGAGGGTTTGGTCTGTGGGGAATAGTTTTGCAGATTCAACAAATAGTAGTAGTACTAGTAGTGCTGCTTCCCCATCCAGAATTGATGATGCTACTACTTCCAAGGCTGCTTTTCTTATTTCCAAGGCTACTTCTTTCTTTTCTTCCGAGTCTTGATTCTGTTTAGACGGAATTGGATCCTCTCCTGAGCAGGATCCTCCTGATCCAACAACACGGACCGTTAGATTTTGATCCAACAACTACAAACAGGTACCTCTCTAAAAGTTTAATAATTGTAACCGTTGAATTAAAATTCAATGCCCCATGTTAGTGGGTCAGGAGGATCCAACTCCTCAGGAGAGGATCCAATTCCCTGTTAGACCGTGTCAGGTATACTCAGTCAACAACTCTTATCCAATGGGAATTATGTTAGGTTTGTTTGACTTTTGAATTTTGAATTGTACACTTGTAAATAGGGTTTTTGAAACCCTGATGTAATATGGAAATCATTACAAATAGATTGCACCCTACAACGTTGAGGACAAGCAATTATAGTGAAAAACCTGCCTTCTGTTCTTTAACTTCTCACGGTTCATATTTTTACAGATTCTTCATCATGATCAAGAATGTTGCATATATACTAACACACACTATGATATTTAGATGTGAGAAAACAAACTTAGAATTTGGTAAAAGTTAGAATTTATAAATTGACATGCATCATTTGAATTCATAAACATAGAGACTTAGAATTTTTCGTGTGAATAAAAACTTGAAATTTGGGACCTCAAATTTCTAAGTTTAAATTTTATATAAGAGCTAGATAGATTAAATTTATAGATTTAGTCTTTCTAGCATTACCCTTGACATAAATAGTTGTTATTTTCATGAGTGAGATTTAAAAATAAAAAAATACAACCATGAGTGGCTATCACCACCACCACATGTCATTGCCATACAATCTTCATACTCGATGCCGTCTTCTCCGCCAAAACACAACATGATCACTGCCACATACCCATGTCGCTACTATCATCACCATCACCGCCACCACTACTACCAACACATTTCCTAATTACAATGCCTCATTTATATATTAATGACAATATACACATTATATTTCATATTTAAATTTCATTGTCCTTTTCGTCACAAGAAAATTTACAAATTTTGAAAAAAAATTATGTCATTTCAAATTCTCTAGCAACCTTAAATTTTCTCATCTAAACAATAATTTTTTTTTGAAACCCATGGAGTTTGCTAAGCCTCACATGTCCAAAATAAATCTTTTTTATTCCAAATCACAATATATGTCTTTTATTTTTGGACAAAAAAATTAGATGTTGTTGGAACAAGCCCTTTAACAAGAGGATCCCCATTTAAAAAAAAAATAAGGACACATTCTTGACCGTTGGATTGACTTTAATAAAATTGTGTGGTTGAGATTAAATTACATGCCACATAATTTAATTAAAGTCAAATCTAACGGTCAAAAAAATATCTCTACTTTTTAAAAAAAAATAAGGATCCATCTTATTAAAAGATTCATATGTTTAGGACTCGATCCAAGACACCTGGTTGGGTCAGGCTCGTATCTAACCGGTCCAATAAAAGCAAGCAAAAACACTGATATTCTCTTCTGTCCGAGATGCCTCAAACACTCCGAGACGTACAATTTCCACGCTTCTTTCACTCACTCGAATCGTACCAAGAACGCGAAAGATTTCAAATTTACAGCACCCTATGACGAAAACACTTCAGTTCAGAACTACCTAATTGCTCAAACCACCGGAGAGGAACTTTCCGGCGAATCATACAACAATTTGATAAGTGGGTTCTGCAGAGCATAATTCAGAATTCCAAATGCACAAATAACACAACAAATACCGAATTCCAAATTCCAAATGCACAAATAACACAACAAATACCGAATTCCAAATGCACAAATAACAAAACAAATACCGAATATCCAACGAAAAACACAAAGACAATCATCTCCCTGGATCCATCACAAGCAATAAAAAAACCTCAAAAATACGAATCATACAGTTCATCTTTCTCAAAAAAAAAAAACATCATAAAGTTCAGAAAACGCAATACACTGCTAGCAGAAACAGAATCCAGCACACGATAATTATTCCAATCCGATAAAAAACTCAGCGACCAAAAGGATACAAAACCAAGATGAAGAAAAATCCACACCATATCAGAAGCAATAAAACCCTAGAAATCTAAGCATAAGCAAATTTAAACGCCTAAATCTTCGGTTTTGGAGACCCAAAAAACGTGAGACGAAGAAAACAATGAAATGAGAAACATTAATCGAAGATTTCTACAGAAAAACAGAGAGGGAAAGGGAAAGTGAGGAAAACCTGAAATCGGAGTTCGCGATGAAATGCTCTCTTACTCCCTCTACTCGCGCGGCCTCAACAACGACTGTGCGAGCTAGGGTTTATGATAGATAGGAGAAAACCCGAGTGTCTTTCGTATTGGGTCGGAAGTTTTGGGCCTCGTCTTCTCCCACCCTGTGCTTCGTTCTTAGTTCAACTCGGCCGCTGTAGGCCCAGCATATCATACGGCTTGTTTATTCTTGGCTTATTTTTAGTTACGACAATTTTTGATCTCATTTTGCCATTTGGAACTTAATTTTGATCTCATTTTGCCTCTATAACTCAAAAGTCACCACTTTAGTCCTGAAACTCAAAATGTGTTTCAATTTCATTTGTATACTCTTTTTTCTTCTTAAAACTTATAGGTCGCATCCTGAAACATACGTGGGACCCAATACTCAATAAGACTACCACATGTGCAACATGATTATAAATTTCCATTATGTGTTAACATTCAACAATAAAAAAATCTTAAGTTTAAAAGAAGTTGAAGAGATGAGAAACATAAAAAAGAAATTGATTAGCCTGGAGCACCCAAACCGAACTCATATCATTTTCATATTATACTCGTTATCTTAACAAATCGTGTTGTATCAAATTTGTTATCTTAACTAGTTCTTAATAAGTGACCTGATAACCACCCGATTTGTTAACGGTTGTGTCCTTTTGTGTTAGGTTAATGAGTTATTTAAGAAGTTGTCATGCCTAATGTCTAGGTCTGACAAATAATATTTTATTGAGTTCTTAAAGGGTGACCCAATCACGACCTGATTCGTTAACGAGTTGACTCAAAGTCTGTTATTTTCGTGTTATGCTATGTCGAGTGTTAATGGGTCGTGCAATGTTATGTCGTGTGTTAATGGGTTGTGCAAAAAATTGCTAAGTCTAAAATTTAGGCTTTATGGTTATTGAAGAAAGTTGGGGTTTGGGGTTCCATCATAAAATTAAAGGAAAACTAATGAAAAGTCCAAAAAAACTTCTATTTTAATGAAAAGCTCTTTTTAAAGGTATAGTGAATAGTGACAGTTAAAGGTAAAAATGTGGTTTTTCATTAAAAGTGAATAGTATTGGGAGTATTTTGTTAAAACTCCCTAAAATTAATTGGCAATATAGGAATGAGCCCAACTTACTTATAAGCCCTAACAAGGTCTCTCTTCTCATCAATGTGTGATTCATTTTTAACAGTTAGGATCAGTTACAGTCCACAAAAGAAAGTAATATGTTGGTCAAAGGTTGATTTTTTTTAGGGTAATGAAATTATTCGTGAGGCTAGTAAATGGAGTTCGAAAGCTGCTGCTTGTGAAGTATGGAAGGAGATCAAATTCGAATTCGAAGCAATGGATACTCTGTAATCCAGTTATTACTTAACTGTTAGTTCTCTTAATTGAATTGAAATTAAATTCGGCCCAATCTTTTTTTTGGTCTTGAGTGTATTAAAACTATATAAAAACAGGCTAGCTACCCTTATAGATCGGGTGATTAAATTGTACATAATCACACCAAACACCAAATTTGCCAAACAACGCGTAGTTGAATATTTCAACCAAGTGTGAAAGTCTAGCGAAGACCAAGTATTGGGTGAGTTGCTTGTAATAACAAGGGCTAAGTCGAGGTTGAAGTGGCAAGTTGTGGGAAACTTCACTGAGAGAGAAATGAAACCATTTCCTTTTCTTCTAAAAAGACTGCGGTGGGTGGCTACGATGCGCATATATATATGTTAACTTGAGTGAGGGGATCTTCAATTTAACAGAAGATAATTGGACTGCTGAATGCTAGCCTAGAGAGAGAGAGAGAGAGAGAGAGATGAGTCTATTGTCAAACAGGATTTCCAGGGAGGAGCTCCAGCCGGGAGATCACATATATGCTTATAGAAAAGCGCATGCATACTCCCACCATGGTGATTATTTAATTACAAAAAAAATAAAAATTTTGCGTTCTTTTTCTCGTTTTACACGCTCTCGTTAATTTATGTGCCTTGAATTTGCTTAATTTATTCAATCCAAATAACAAAAATTTACAGATATATGCATAAATCCCACTTTAAGCATATATGTGTGTATATATTTATGGCATGGTTGCACGGATGCAGGTATATACGTGGGGGAAGGTAGGGTTATTCATTTTGTTGCAACAAAGGAAAAAACAAGAAGTACGAGAGAGCCTCGATGCAGCGACTGCAAGAACGACCCAAACACGGCACGCGGCGTGCTGAAAACCTGCGTCGATTGCTTCCTGAAAGGTCACGGCCTTCTTCGATTCGAATACAACGTGTCTCACGATCGCTTCAAATTCAAACACAAGGGGACTTGCAGCACTGAGAGTTGTGATCCGAGAGACGAAACGGTTCGTCGTGCCTCAGAGATTTTCGACAAGGATCGGACTCATGGGACGGGTTTCGGTGAATACGATTTGCTTAAAAACAACTGCGAGGACTTTGCCAGCTATTGCAAAAGAGGCACGAGCGTGAGCGAGCAGGTTGTGAGGGCTATGTCTGTGGGGAACAGTTTTGCAGATTCATCAAGTAGTAGTAGTACTAGTAGTGCTGCTTCACCATCCGGAATTGATGATGCTGATAATAATTCCAAGACTGCTTTTCTTATTTCCAAGGCTACTTCTTTCTTTTCTTCTGTGTCATAATTCTGTTAGACCGTGTCATGTTTCCTCTTTAGATACAAACTCTTCAGTTTGTATACTCAATCAACAACTCTTATCCAATAGGAATTATTAGAAATTGAGCCCGCGCGATGCCGCAGGTTTTAAAATTGTGTTAAATGCGTGAAATATATAAAAATATATTCTCATCCATATCACTATATATTTACATGCTAATGTTCAATAAAGAAAAAACCAGTCTACAAAACTACGCATAACAACCTTAGTTGATCTGTCTTCCCAAGATATCAACAACCAATTACGAAATAAAGCATATATCTCGTTATTTAAACAAAACTAAATTATTGGTCTTACCCTCACAGCTAGAACCCTAATCTCATAAGTGTGACATATAATGCAGGCAAAGCCCATGCCATGTCCCAGTTCTGAAACTCCTCAATAAAAGCACTGCATGGTTCACCATTAGATATTAGTCAAAAACCAAGGTTAAATCTAGTGCAACAACAGAGATATATAGTATAGGATCATACAAAAGGAAGTTATATAGTAAGACACTTTAACCAATTCATTCAACTGGAAATGGAGAAGGCAAATAGAGCATAAAAATTAACAGGCTTAGCAACTAAGCAGAAGAATGTTCAAGTTGATGCAATGAGAGTTCTACTTATACATCAGCACTAAGCAAAATAAACTAGGTTAGTTTGTGGATATGCAACCCGAAATTAACACTAATAAAAATAGCACTTGAATCAAATGCTTAAACAAAAGCAGATGTTAAACATGAGAAAAATTACATGGAAAAGAAATCAATGTTAAATATCCTAGGTGCTCCATTTATAATTATTCTCTATTTCTATATATTTAAACTACCAATTATCTACACAAATATTTCATTTCCTTGCAACTACCACTACTATAAACAAAACATACTTGATAGAGCACCTAATTGCGTTTTAACTACATCATTATTAAAAAAACCATTGGGTGGGACATGCAGAGTGTTGCAATGGAAGCAAGAAGACAGAATATAGGAGTGTGGATTAAGTGTGCCATATGCTATATCAATGCCAACATTTCATTTTTACTTAAAATAGCCCCTAAGATTAAATAATAAATACAGAACTCACCAAACCACTTAGCCCAACAAAAAAATGCTGAGAATAAACATGTGTCAATATGTAGCCAAAGGAGACATAAACTATAAATCAACAATGGCTAAAAACAAAATCTCAGAGACCAAACATGCACGAACAGAATGTTGGAAGACATAAAAACACGGCTAATTTCAAGCATAAACTATCTCTGAAAAATTAATACCTCAAGTTTATTTTCCAAATCTACACCATAAATATTACTTAAAATTGAACCAGCCTTGACAACAAACTAAGGAAGCTCCTTGAAGTGCTGTAAAACACCCCAATAAGAAGAAGAAAATAAGATGCCAAGAATTCATGAGGAAAGACGGTCTAGTGCCTAAGAACCAACGAAGTGAAACTTTGCTTGCTATATATGGATATGCATGCTATAAGAAAGATTTATTCCCCATGTAGTTGGCTGTTCTCTGTACTCTTAAGATAACCCAAGTAGACTAATTATAATGATGCAAAATATATATAAATCTGACTGTTTTTTAAAACTGGGATTGGAAAGAATCAATACCTTGGCATATAACTGTCTTCAACAATTCTTGCAAGATCATCTTTCTAGCCATGCAACAAATCCAAATTGAGCACCATTGCATAATCTTGGGCTTACATTGTGGAAAGCAGAAGCACCGCCAGCGTTTAGAACAATCAACGTTACTTGCCAACATCATTAGAGAGTGAACAATTAGGACCATTTTTTCTGTCCAGCCATTTTAGTTGGCCTAACTCTATGTAATTGCTTCTAATAACAGAATATTCCCATTTATTTCTGTGTAACCTTCAAAAGTCTCACTCATCTACCTCCCAATCCCCTCCAATCTTCCAACAGATGTATAAATGAAACAATGAAAATATATGGGAACTCAAAACTCAAGTGACCTTTCTTCTTGCATGAGAACTCAAATTCAAAACTCAAAATTAAGTCTCATAAAAAAGTATAAAGCCATCTTATTTTTTTACCACATAAACAACAAATCACAAATGTAACTATACACGTAGATAAAAGATTATTCAAATTTAGATAAAATTCGCAAATGAGTCATACAGAATTAGAATTATATTAACATTTTTCATCCCTGGTTTACATTCATGTTTACAACTATATTACACTTCTAAACTTTCTTGGTCGTCACTTCAGAACTTCCGTCTTTTATTTTTCATGATATACATGCTTCTCTGTTACAATTTGGAAAAATAAAAGTTGTTAATGTAAATGAATAACAGTTTTAGTGAAGAGAGTGATTTTCCTAATTGCTAAAATAATTGATTAAATTTATGTGGTACTCAAATGCATTTAATAAGATTCATTAAAATAAAAATTGCAAGCTACCTTTTATCGTCAGTCAGCAACCTTCTACAAATTTTATTTTGGTGCCAGCACGAACAGTCACAACCTTCGTAATTAACAATTGACAAAAACCTGTCCAGATTCAAGATAAATCTTCAATGACTGTCATACGATAAAATATGCCATTCTTATAGTAGCATTCTTGCAATAAATAAAAAAGAAAAAGACAACCATTGAGTTGGTTTCCTTCCAAATTCAATTCATCCACCATACATAAAACAACTTGTTGACCCTAGAAACTACAGAGCCTACGTGGCGTGCAGGCCGAGTATTTTCTAAGCTAACTACGTCCTTCGGTGATTGTGGGGCGTGCCAACTCGTCGGCCGAGCTCGGCCGAGGAGTAAATTTGTTGATGTTGCGTTGAGCGCGCTGCTGACTTCTGTGTCTTGCGATTGCGGCCGAGGAAGGAACAATTCTCGGCCTCTTGGGTTCTAGAGCCTGAAGACAAGGCTGCTAATTTGCGAAGTTCAATCTCAAATTTGGTTGTCAACGTGCCGAATACAGTAACCTGGTAACACCTCACTTCGCCGAGAAGGCTGATGAGATGACCTCGACCAATAAGGATTCGGAAATCCTTCTCGACCGAGACTTGGATAGGTAACCAGTCGTCCTCGCCGTAGTGCTGTTGATGCCAACGGAGGATGCTGCGAGATCGGCTGATTCTACGGTGACAGAGCTATCTATGCCGACTTAAGATATCACCGGTTGCCTTCACAGTGCTGTTGATGCCAACGGAAGATGTGTCAGCGAAAAAAGAAAAAGAAAAATCACAAGTTGTGAGAGTTTGCGCAGGGCAATTTTGTATTGATTTTGTAGGGCTTTGAATGGTGTGCAACCCTCCCTACTTATAGTGAAAGTTACACCCGTCCGCTTGATACTCTTGGAGAGTCCTAATTGGACTCTGTCTTGTGGAGTTGCATCTGGTTGTACATTTGTCTTATATCCTTTGGCCAAGGATCATATCCCTTTATGCCAATAAGCTTCCCGCCTTGAAATATGCCAATAATATGCATGTATGGCTGACCAACGCCAATCATGCGGCTGATTAAATCCAAATTGGCATCCTTATCTTTATGCATGCGCAAAAATCCATACCAATCCATAACCATTCGCCAATAATCAGTAATGCATTAGGATTCTAATGCCCCACCATCCTACGAATAAATTGGGGTTTTAGATAAAAACTAGGTTTAATAAATTATGATTAAAATCCCAACATTATCTCAATCATAATTTATTTCAACCACTTTGTCGTTCAACGGCCTAAAACCCTGCTCATCCGACGACCTTGATTGCTCGGGCCGATATTGTAAAAATAGGTCCAAACATTGCCTCCCAGTTTCCTTGAGCTTCGGCCCGTAGGCCGAATGGTTAAGGAAATTAGCTCAGTCGAAGAAATGTACGGTCGAGGAGTCCACTCCATAGCATGACACGTCTTGAATATGATCAAATAAGTAATAATCTTGGTAGCCTTATGGTCCCCTCAGTCAACACAATGCCAAATGACCTACCATCCCCATTTGTTTTCAGCCACCATCTGTGAGATAGCAACAAAACTGGGGTCGAGGGTAAAGTGGGCCGAGGCCGAGAAGAATTGAGGTCGAGGTCGATAAGAAATGGTCCCTATGAATTCGGCCTGCCTATATATATGTGTATATATATATATATATATATATATATATAATTCGACCCAGCCGTATATCATCGAATGATGAATCCTCTCTATTCATAAACTCCTCTCGGCCAAATCAATACCTGCCGAGTCATCACCGAGAGCCACCGTCTAGCACCCACCATCGAATAAAGATTGGTCGCTGAATTCCAGGGAAAACAAATAAAACCACTTTACTTCGTTCGGTCGAAAAAAAAAAAAAACCTTTGGACACAACCGAACTCGTCGTACTGAAGCCAAGCTCAACAACATATACTGGGTAGCTCAGCCCATGCGTCGGTAATACGAAACCAACTCATTTACCAGCGGAGATCATCGTCGAACAGCAAAACCTTTTCAATACATGACTCGGCAAAAATTTGATGGACCTGCCGAGCTTGGTGAGAACCATAACAAATTGGGCCGAGGTTAATGATTTGGCCGAGACTCCAATTTGTATCTATGCCGAGATTGTTATGTGAGTGAATGCATAAGGCTGCCATGCACTCACTTTGAGCCGGCCGAATGATTTTTTTTTTTTTTTTTTTCGGCCAAAAGCTAATATATATATAAACACCCATATATATATATAAACACCCATACACACACACGGCATCAGGCCTATATAGACACATTCGGCCAAAAGCTAATATATATATATAAACACCCATACACACACGGCATCAGGCCACAATGATGTTGGCTTGAAATAATATATAAATATATATATATTTGTTGCCCCCCCTTATTTTCTTACGCATCGGCTTGCATAGCCGTATGTTTAAGAAAATAATATATATATTTAACAAACGAAAAGAAAAGTGGCTGAACCATAGTCAGGAGGAGGCCAACGATGCTTTATTCCAAGTCGAGATCTTGTAATAACAAAATCTTCAAATTGATTTCGCTCTAGGCCGAATAAAGAATTTCCTCCAAATATTTTTGACTTGGAGAAATATTTTTCATTCTCGGCCGCCGAATGTATTGAACAATTATTATGCCCCCCAGGCATAATTTCGGCTTTTAATTCAAACAACTTAGCCGAACAGGATTTCTCCATATCGGCTTTATTACCAATAATCATATCAATTGGCGTAGTTTCTTGGGCTAGGCCAATATCTTGGCCTCGTTCGTCATTGGAGCATTCCTCTAACGAATCATTTTCCAAGTCAATTTTTGTATCTAGCTCAAGAACTTGAATTTTTTTCTTCTAGGCCTACCACACTTTCGGTCTCGACCGAAAAAATAGGTGGCTTTTGTTCTTCGGCCAAATTAACAATTTTCTTAGGCCGATGTCTGATTACGGCCGAAGCGAAAAATTGCCCCCCGGCCTTTGGGCCTAACCATTTTTCAAATGGAATTGATCTGTAGTCGGAAACGTAAGGAAAATTTTCTTCATCTAGCCAGACATTAAATCGAGCCCTGTCTTCATTTACCCATTGCCTTTGTAGGATAACAGGAGCTTTTATTTTCAACATGCAAGCGAATGACTTTTGCATCTCTCTATGGCCACGAAGAACTTTTTCTGCTTCCAAAGATTTTTTACATTCCTCATTATGTTTTTTCAATTCCTCCAGGAGCTCGTACAATCGGCTACGTTGAGCCAGATTGGAATCTTGATATATCATATGAACTTCGTAGTATTAGCACTGGGTCCCACAGGGCGTGCCAAAATGTTGACCCTAGAAACTACAGAGCCTACGTGGCGCGCAGGCCGAGTATTTTCTAAGCTAACTACGTCCTTCGGTGATTGCGGGGCGTGCCAACTCGTCGGCCGAGCTCGGCCGATGAGTAAATTTGTTGATGTTGCGTTGAGCGCGCTGCTGACTTCTGTGTCTTGCGATTGCGGCCGAGGAATAAACAATTCTCGACCTCTTGGGTTCTAGAGCCTGAAGACAAGGCTGCTAATTTGCGAAGTTCAATCTCAAATTCGGTTGTCAACGTGCCGAATACAGTAACCTGGTAACACCTCACTTCGCCGAGAAGGCTGATGAGATGACCTCGACCAATAAGGATTCGGAAATCCTTCTCGACCGAGACTTGGATAGGTAACCAGTCGTCCTCGCCGTAGTGCTGTTGATGCCAACGGAAGATGCTGCGAGATCGGCTGATTCTACGGTGATAGAGCTATCTATGCCGACTTAAGATATCACCGGTTGCCTTCACAGTGCTGTTGATGCCAACGGAAGATGTGTCAGCGAAAAAAGAAAAAGAAAAATCACAAGTTGTGAGAGTTTGCGTAGGGCAATTTTGTATTGATTTTGTAGGGCTTTGAATGGTGTGCAACCCTCCCTACTTATAGTGAAAGTTACACCCGTCCGCTTGATACTCTTGGAGAGTCCTAATTGGACTCTGTCTTGTGGAGTTGCATCTGGTTGTACATTTGTCTTATATCCTTTGGCCAAGGATCATATCCCTTTATGCCAATAAGCTTCCCGCCTTGAAATATGCCAATAATATGCATGTATGGCTGACCAACGCCAATCATGCGGCTGATTAAATCCAAATTGGCATCCTTATCTTTATGCATGCGCAAAAATCCATACCAATCCATAACCATTCGCCAATAATCAGTAATGCATTAGGATTCTAATGCCCCACCATCCTACGAATAAATTGGGGTTTTAGATAAAAACTAGGTTTAATAAATTATGATTAAAATCCCAACATTATCTCAATCATAATTTATTTCAACCACTTTGTCGTTCAACGGCCTAAAACCCTGCTCAGCCGACGGCCTTGATTGCTCGAGCCGATATTGTAAAAATGGGTCCAAACACAACTACAGGGAGGAAATCGAAAAATCCTAAATCAAAAATTTTCCAGTGCATGCACCACGAAGCTCCATACACGGTTATATAACACTCCCAAAATAAACTTATGCAGAAACTATACACCATAAACTTTCTCAAAGATACAATGTCCGGCTTGTATACTACTCAGAAGACATAATCCATCGAAAATTAATCTGCAAGAAGGATAACGAAAATTTACCTTAACAACGCCATTAAAAAAATGGGAATCCTGGAGATATTTTTGTTCACCCTGAATGGAAAATCAACAGAATTTCAAATTTCAAACAGTGAGCATTTTTTCAAACCCAAAATTGAATCATCACAAAATGAATTCAGTGCAACCATTATGCTCAAGGGAAATTATTGTAACAAAATTCAAACAGATAGCAATCATGTCTGTGGATACCAATGACTTTTCTTATAACAACTTGACAGGTTCAATCCCAAATTCTGTCACTTTCCTAAAGATGTTCCAATTTCTCAAAATCTTAAATCCAACTACATTTCTCAATGACCAAATGGCCACATATGAGAACCAAAACAAAGCCTTGAAGGGGGAGTAGAAGAAAGAAAAAACAAACAAAGGAAAGGTACTGTTCGGCTCTTGCAGTAACGATTTACCTTTTGTTTTGGCAAAAGTTTCCATTTTGTTGGAGGTTTAGGCACTAGCAGCTGTAGAAAGCAATATAATATGTCATTGGCAGTCAGACGTTATGCTTAAGAATACAATAGCAACTCCTAAATCGATTACAGAAAAAAACCGGCAGCATCAACAGCCTTTTTGCATACACTAACATTTTAATCAACCAATTTACATGATAAGAACCGTAAATTAGCATCAAGACAAAAGGGGATCAACAAAAATCTCGACAATTACCTGAAAATACCATTCTACTCCGTTTCAATTGTGAAGCACTCTGCATGTATGTACTATCAAATGCTTGTATACCTGATCAAACCTGTCAAAACAACATCGTTTGACAACCATCGTAAAAAATACACCCAAAATTAAAATCAGTAATAAGAAGCTAAAATAAAAGCAAGAAAAATAAAAATTGAAAATTGATAGGACTTACAAATGCCCATCTTTTCTTACTTCCAGAAAACCACTCAAGAAACAATGAGATAAAGAGTTCCAAAAATAAGAAATATAAGCATTTTTCCAACTCACTGTGTCTCCTACCGAAAAAAATGAAATATTAATGTTGCATAATAGAAGAGAAAACAAAAGTAAAGGAGTTGACTAAGTCTCACATGTCCAAAATAAATCTTTTTTATTCCAAATCACAATAGATGTCTTTTATTTTGGGTGCATTTTTGCTCACTCACACTAACTATAGGGTATGCTTACCACATCTTTCAATGCTTGCCATATATAATCCACACTAAATCTAGTTAAGCCTTATTTTTTTTATTTTTTTTATTTTTGCTTTAATTAATAGGTGAGAGAATCCTACTTTTACTTATTTACTTCCATATATATCATTTCTTTTTAAATATTTTATTAAAACTTTAAACTCCCCTTTTTTAATACAAACAGACTCAACTAATTCCAATTTAAAAAGCATAAACATAAACTTAAAACCCCAATGTCGATTACGCCTTCATAGGTTAATAGTAAGCTTCCATGACCTAGATCTTTACTGTTGTATGATCATGTAAGGAGTTTTTATCATAAATAGATCTGTAACTAGCTGGAGATTATGGTAATCAAAATATGTGTAATCAAACTTTTTTGGTAATTAAACTATGCGAGCTTGATCTTTCATCAGCATATGATTCTAACTTTATATGGATATACGAATCATATCAAATCATTTCGTCAATATCCAACAAAAACTAATTTTAATGACAAAACTAATAGGACAAATGATGTCATTCAAAATACAATTGTTTTAGATGAAACTCGTCAAAATAAAATTGTACAAAAAGCTAGTCCAAATAATACAATTGTTTGAGATGAAACTCATCAAAATAAAATTGTACAAAGCTAGTAGGATGAATATTCTCCACTTCAAGGGATGTCGTTCCATTTCGTTTTCTTCTGAAAAAGACTTCAGTGGACTGGGTGGATACGATGCGCATATATATAAGTTAACTTGAGTGAGGGGATCTTCGATTTAGCAGAAGATAATTGGAGTGCTGAATGCTAACCGAGAGAGAGAGAGAGAGAGAGAGAGAGAGAGAGAGAGAGAGAGAGAGAGAGAGAGAGAGAGAGAGAGAGAGAGAGAGAGAGAGATGAGAGTTTAAAAATAAAAAAATACAACCATGAGTGGCCATCATCACCACCACCACATGTCATCGCCATACAATCGTCATAATCGATGCCGTCTTCTCTGCCACAACACAACATGATCACCGCCACATACCCATGTCACTACTATCATCACCATCGCCGCCGCCACTACTACTAACGCATTTCCTAATTACAATGCCTCATTTATATATTAATGACAATATACACATAAAATTTCATAGTTAAATGTCATTGTTCTTTTCATCACAAGAAAATTTACAAATTTTTGGAAAAAAATTCCGTCATTTAAAATTCCCTAGCAACCTTAAATTTTCTCATCTAAACGTTAATATTTTTTTAAACCCACATTAAAGGAGTAGAGGAGTTAGCTAAGTCTCACATGTCCAAAATAAATCTTTTTTATTCCAAATCACAATAGATGTTTTTTATTTTTGGACAAACAAAAGTAGATGTTGTTGGAACAGGTCCTTTAACAAGAGGGATCCCCATTTTTTTTTTAAATGGGGACACCCGACCGTTGGATTGGTTTTAATGAAATTGTGTGGTTACGATTAAATCTCAGACCACACAATTTCATTAAAATCAAATCCAATGATTAAGAAAGTGTCTCTATTTTTTTAGAAAAATAGGGATCCCTCCTATTAAAAAGATTCCGTTGTTGGAATATGTTTAGGACTCGATCCAAGACACCAGGTTGGGTCAGCCTCCTATATAACCGCGGTCCTATAAAAGCAAACAAAAACACTGAAATCTTTGGCGCCTATGAGAGCATGGCAATGCTGGTGCAGTCCATTTGGTGTCGTAACTCACCTTCACTTTCATCCGCAGGCAGCTTCGCAATCACTCCACTCTCTCTCTTCTGTCCGAGATGCCTCAAACACTCCGAGACGTACAATTTCCACGCTTCTTTCACTCACTCGAATCGTACCAAGAACGCGAAAGATTTCAAATTTACAGCACCCAGTGACGAAAACACTTCAATTCCGAACTACCTAATTGCTCAAACCACCGGAGAGGAACTTTCCGGCGAATCATACAACAATTTGATAAGTGGGTTCTGCAGAGCAGGGCATATCGACCAGGCAATGGCTGTTCTTGCAGAAATGGAAGCTCTCGGCGTCCGACCCAATTCGATGTCTTACGCTCATTTGATTGAGGGCCTCGGGAGCAATGGCAGGACTTTGGAGGCCGATGTGTTGCTTCAGGAAATGATATGTTCTGGGTTGAGGCCAAGAATCAGGGTTTACAATGTTATGCTCAGAGGGTGTTTGAAGAAAGGCCTCTTAGAACTTGCAACTAGAGTTTTGGCAGTAATGGGCGATTTGGTTGCGGAGAAAAATGAAGAGACGTATGAGATTCTTCTTGATTACTATGTCAGTGCCGGGAGGTTGGAAGATACTTGGTCAACGATTAATGAGATGAAGCGGAAGCGGTTTCGGTTGAGCTCGTTTGTGTATAGCAAGGTTATAGGACTTTACAGGGACAATGGGATGTGGAAGAAGGCAATGGACATTGTGGGAGAGATAAGGGAGATGGGGATGGCATTGGATAAACAGATTTTCAACAGCATTATTGATACGTTTGGGAAATATGGTGAATTGGACGAAGCTTTGGAAGTATTTGATAAGATGAAACAAGAAGGTGTGAAGCCTGATATAACGACATTTAATTCATTGATAAGGTGGCATTGTAAGGCAGGGAATATAAGCAAGGCACTTGAGTTGTTTACAGAGATGCAGGAACAGGGGTTGTATCCTGATCCAAAGATCTTTGTCACCGTTATCAGCCGATTGGGGGAGCAGGGGAAGTGGGATGTGATCCAGAAGACTTTTGAGAATATGAAACGCCGAGGGCATAAGAAAAGTGGGATAATTTATGCTGTTTTGGTTGATATTTATGGGCAGTATGGAAAATTTCAGGATGCTGAAGAGTGTATATCTGCCCTAAAAGCTGAAGGTCTTATTCCTTCAGCTAGCATGTTTTGTGTCTTAGCAAATGCCTACGCTCAGCAGGTTTTCCGATTCTCTTACATTGTTTTCATTGAATTTCATTATATCTCGAAACATATCCATATCTTGTGCATATCACAATGTCTTTATTCTTTTTAATGCAGGGATTATGTCATCAGACAGTTAAGGTACTCCAGCTTATGGAAGCTGAGGGAATCGAACCAAACGTCATAATGCTGAATGTGCTGATCAATGCATTCGGTGTTGCTGGTAGATATTTAGAGGCGTTATCCATTTATCACTATATAAAAGAAAGTGTAAGTCTTGTTTTTGCCTAAATTTTCTCTAGTTGCGATGTCAAATATCTTGAATTTTTTCAACCAATTCAGTTTTCGTGATACTTTTCAGCTAAGTTTCTAATGGTGCTGCTTTTGTTTTCTTTGAAGGGTTTTAGCCCTGATGTGGTTACTTATACTACACTTATGAAGGCGTTTAGTCGGGCAAGGAAGTTTGATAAGGTGCTATATATTGAACTTTTAAATTCTCTAGTCTCCACTCCAACTCTCATCTCAAGAGAGAGTAGGAAGCTTGTTTTCTTTTCTAAATCTCTCAAATTGCAAGCGGTTTCTTGATCAGGTCCTGGAGATATACAAGGAAATGGAACGCGCCGGATGCACTCCGGATAGAAAGGCTAGACAGGTGTTACAAGTTGCTTTAATGGTCCTTCAACAGAGGTATTGTGAGTAATAGTGAATGGATTGGTTTGTGATGCAATGTGATAGGGCAGTCCGGTATGGACACGGCCTATGATCCTTTCAGCAGTCCAACTAGGGTGAGCCTTTTTATCTTCTCTTTCGTTTCTTTTCTTGTTCACTTTACGTTTCAGACTCCTAGACTCCTACTCGTATGGGTTTCTACCAGATTGACCTTGATTTTGGTTTATCAAATGCTTCCTCAGGCCATACGGGATGATGGTAGTGTAAACACTTGAAGCCAGATGGGGTGTTGATTTTGCCACATTATACCACACAACTGATAATCGCAACGGGCTGCGAGAGCACATATGTTGTACAGATGATGAAACATGCTTCAGGTTTAGCCGTTGGAAACGTGGACAACACCGGGTACGTGCAACACGAAAGCACTCGCTTCGGACTTGAGAGGACGAGTCGATTTGATGAGCTACCAACTTGGTTCCTGTGCAGCCATTGGTTTGGAAGAATTGGGCTTTCGAAGTGCTGCAACTCAAAACAGTATTCCGTTCCGTACATGGAATGAATTGGAAAAGTTGGCGTTTCGAAGTGCCAGTTTTCGGTCCTCCCGCGATTTCGGCAATGAGATATATAGCTTTACCGACATTATATTGTCACCCTGAGTCCTGACGATTATTATCTCCACCACACCCATGTAATCATTGTTTGTTTCAAGTTTTGAATACCTCTTGGCACGCACTTACAGCTCTTGTATATAATTTTAATATTTATTAAAGTATTTATTATCTGTGAGCAATATGGAAAGTTGCTTTGGAGATTGGAGATACATTGAAATGAACATTTTGCGTTTCTTGTTTATTTGTTTTTTTAGGGACAATGAGTGGTAAGTCACGGTTATCCACTCATTCTGAGGATTGAGTAGACCCCAGAGCCTAAAATTATTTTTTTAGAAATTAGTATGAAATAGGACACTAATCATATATAAACGTGTTCTTACATATAAGAAAGAACACGTTCATTAATATAGCTGAAACTTTACGTTCTAACCGGTAAAGCAATTTTGTCATGATGAAGGAAATTGAGTTTTGCCAAATTTCACGTGGCACTAACTGATTGGCATCTTAACCATTGATTCACAAGGCATATCCCTCTATTCACGGAAAAGATACCGTAGAAAATTAGAAATACACAGCCATTGGCATAGGGTAGGTAACCATTAAGTTGCATATAATATGTAACACAGTCAACTCCAGCTCTGCTACCAACCGGTATTTGCACACAGAATACTACTACTTTTAGCACTACAGCACATATATAGGCAGCCTCCGCTGCAGCACGCCTATACATTATTTATCTATAATATATATAGTTCATATGTTGCCTCGGAGTTAGGGAAGGTGAGGCTTCTCCAAGTCCTCGATGCTGGTAGGACGAAACCACGCCTCCTGCTCCATCACCGAGGATCCCTCCCCACCATCGCCCGTGGAGGAGCCGTCCTCCCTGCCTGCGGAAGATGTGTGTTCAGCTTCAGGCCCGAACACCCCCGTGTGGGGATGTGGAGCCCAGTACTTGTCCGGTTGGGGTGGGATCACATCATCTGGAACAAAGCTGGGTCGAGTTTGTTCCTCCGGGTTCTTGTCATAAGTCGAGGTGTGAGCAGCCCTCCTGAATATCAATACGATCAATTATATATACATACAAGAGGGTATTTAAATTTAGTTAGGCCAAACTTAATTGAGATGGTAGTTGAGTCCGCCTAGCGGCTAATATTTCTACGAAAAATGAAAACTAAAAGTAAAAGCACTTATTTCCCGCTCTTCCTAAAAATGTCTTAAGATACTAATTCTTCCCAATAGTAAACAAAAGGCAACTTAAGAAAGGATGAAGGAAGCAATTAGGAATATGCAGCTTAAGCATGAGGACAACTTTACCACAAATAGTGCAGCTTAAGCTAGCCATGTTTAAAAGATGGGGACAGACAACACATTCCCATCAAGCATGGGAACAAACTATACCGCAAATGCCCTATCTAGCTAGTTATTTTCAACTTTTGTACTCTTTACCTGCTTTCCAAACAAGTTGGGCATCGGTTTTATCTTAATTAGATTCCCTAATGGCCAAAGCATAAAAGGATTTGTTTAAGGGTAGGTATCGATGCCAACCATGTGACTTTACACCAGATAGTGTCACCCAACATGTTATCTAATAGTAGATAATTACTAGACTGACCCAACGATTTTTATATTCCAAAACTAATACTGTATGGTATGGCATTTCTCACACAGAACTTCGCCGGCCTATTGTCCTGAAGCAGGCAAGTGTGTATACGGTCATTCATCCGAATTAAGTAATACGACTAATTATAAATAAAATATCTGACCAAAGAAATAAAGAATCTTCAGTCAAAGTAAGCGGATTACTAGTATTAATGTTAATAGGCGACAAGTATGGTACTGTGGACGGTGGAGTCTCACAGTTCCGTTATTGTTATACCAAAAACACTCGGTCCAAAACATGTATGTATCTATGAACATGAGTAGAAAACAAAAGATAATTCAAACCCAGAAACAAAAACAAAAACAGATTACCGTCATACAATTGGATACATCTCAAGAAAACGAAATAAAAACGAACTGAAACCATGCTATTAGACGGACCATTCCAAGATTATAAATCTGAAACTGCAAATGCAAGGCACCTAAAAATTTATCTAGTTCTTATCTGAAGTTGATATTTCACTAAAGGAATCTTGCCAAGAAAATGACACTAGATTTTAGGCACATGCACATCCACATTTATCGCTATTGAAAGGTTTACTGCCATATATATGTCTGAAAAAACCAAACCACCCTAAGATAAATATCCGCAAAAGATCTAAGGATTCCGAAATATGATCATCACCATGGTTTACTCCAAAAACAAAACCATAAACGTAATTATGTTGCCTAATTACCAAAAGTAACCTCCTTTCTCTCTATTTTTTCTTCCTCAATTCTCTTATTTATTTATTTATTATATTCATGCTATGGTGAACAATTGTCCAATGAGGATCCTAGTCAGTGGCAGCATGTCCTTATCCGAACCCCGCACCCAGCGAGTACCACGGCTAACAGGCCCTTGGTTGTTGGTACGAAAATGCCTATATATATATTATTTAATTTTGTTTCTAAATTTTATCTTTCCTTCCCTTAAAAAGATAAAGTCATAAAGAGCAAAATATCGATTAAAACGAAGCTGACTGAAATGAAACGAAAATCCTATGCTCCGGAGTATTCTATTTTTTGGAATTTTTAACGGTTAGATCTTGGTCATTGTATCTTTGACGAATCTAACGGAGTACACTACAAAATCCCAAAATGGAATTACAAAATTTGATAAGCTCTGCATCAAAATGTCAACGATATTATGCATCAGGTGTGGCAGCGAAAAATCTCACACCACGATCACACAAAAGGAAGGGATAGATTCCAAAAGTCACTCTTAAGCTTAACTAATCATTTATTTCTGTTCAATAAATTTCAATTTTTTTTTTCCAGAAATTAAAGCAAAATTTCCAACCGAGAAACCACCGAAGCAACTCAGATGATCAGATCGCAGCTCCTCTAACATGAAATTATTAACTACTTAAATTGATCATCACATAATTAATAGATCAGAAATTGAACGCAAATACGCGAAAAAGCTCGAATCAAATGCAAAATCGATACCTGAGAGTGAGAGCGGAGAGCTGAGCTGAATCGCGCGCTCGGATCTCGTTGATAAGGCGCTTCCCCAAGCTCGCGATACCTCGACTGCTCGAATTGGCGGCCATACAGTAAAAGACTGGTGTAGAGAGAGAGTGAGTGTGTGTGTGCGTGTAGAGAGAGAGAGAGGGAATGAGCGATGGTTGGCCTTTTGGTGTTAAAATGATTTGGACGATGGGTCAGTTTTATATAGTGGAAGGTGGTGTCTGATATTTTACATCCACCTACCCCAGCAGCGGACTCGCTTCTTTGCAGTTCGTACCGCCACCTACACGGCCCCGTACTCTTCGCTAGTACCAAGCGACGTCGTTTCTAGTTTTGGCGGTTGGGTTCGTTTTACGCGTCCGTGACGCGGACTTCTTGGAATGTTCTCGTTTTCATTGCCGTAGCGACATTATTGGCGGCGTTTGTTATGCGGTGGCCTTTGGTGATTAGCTCGTTTTTTGATAAGATATTCTCGAGTGAAACTGTTTAGAAAGGGGTGGGCATCTCTTGGGCTGGGCCCAAAATCTGAGGGATCGGACCGAATTTGTTTGAAAATAAAATGGAGCGGGGCGGGTCGGATAATAGAAAAAGAAAAATAAAGAAAATGAAAACTTTGCAGAATTTCAACCACAATTGTATTCACTATTTCAATTTCTTGCATGCATTCATAAATTAAAGCCACAAAAAATGAAGGAGTTCCCTATAAGTAGACAGAAAAAGGGCTAGAGGATTTCAGCTATCTTGGGTCGAGGTCTAATGATGATGGTGGCGGCGGACAGGGCAGGGATGGTGGGAGCGAGTCTTGAGGAGAGATCGAGGTCTAATGATGATTGTGACAGCAGGAGTGAGTCAGGAGGAGAGATCGAGGTCTGGAAAAAGAGGAGAGATCAAGGTTTGAGAGAGAGGAGATGGCTCAAGAGGAGAGACCAAGAGAATGAAATTCGAGGGTTGACTGCTTGAGCTCATGGTCTAATAGATGATATAGAGAGAGACTGAGTGACTGAGAGATATGTGGACCCGCCCCCACTCCTCCACGTTTTGGATTTATAAACTTTTGACCCATCCTGACCCGCGAGTCTTGGCCTCATTTGCTCACGCCTAATTTAGATACACAAAACCGACACTTTTATTAACACATCCTCTTCATGATAAGCTTCATCTCTATTAGATATCAAGGCCGTTTATGTGTCTAAATAATTTTATCAATATTGATTTTGCAAATTTAATAATCACTTATCGTTACCTTGGGCTTTGGAATTGGATGGGCTGAGTACGTGGTAGGCCAGTCTTGGTTAGCATTTAACCCTTATAACGTGGTGCCGGCCCAACTTTATCCCCTTTGTTGAGCCAACCCTTTGAAGAATGCTCCTGCTGCTCAAAACTAATGAACAACAACAACAAAACAACAACAAAGTCTTTTTTCATCAAGTGGAATCGGCTATATGAATCCTAGAACGTCATTGCACTTTCGTTCTGGATTCATTTTCATAAGGCTTCGACGTAATCGAGGAGTGTCGACTGTCGACTACCTGACGCCCTCCCCCTCCTCCTTTATCCGGGCTTAGGACCGGCAATGTAAGATAAACTTAGACGGACGGAGTTTGCTCAAAACTAATGAACAAATAAAAATTAATTCCAGAGAAAATTGGTGCTTGTAATTTGTGGCTGGCCATTGAATCAAATCGTGGCTAATCAAAGTTTATCTGGCCCTGCAATTCTGGGCACAACAATTTCATCCAGACACAAGGCAGACCGTAGAGAGTGTGCCTGACTCACACTAGCTTCTTTGTCTAGTCGCACTGTAGTGTGTCCAAATTAAACATGTCACAGGCGGTGCTTGCCGCTGCTTCCTCCTCCTCCTCCTCTTGCTCCGCTGCATTCAAAAGGCACCACTCGACAAGAACTCCACAGTTCACAACTCCAAAACAATTGGCACCAATCCAATGCCAGGTAGGTACCTACTCTAATCCAATGCCCAAAGCACAAGAAGAACTTTTCTGCAATGGAGATGTCAACTAATATGAAAAAGTTAAAACGCATTGCAGTGCGTGTTATAACTTGAGATAGTGTTATAGCGGCATTCCAATTAAAGTAAGTTTCATGAGCTACGCCATTACACAAGCCTTATGATTCTGTATTTTTTCTTGCTGTGTAAAGAAAACTAGCTTCCAAGGATTGTCGCTTGGAGAAGCCAAAAGGGGAGTGTTTGATTCTTTGCTGGTAGCTGCTGAGAATAACAGGAGTGGTTTAGGCAACAACAACGTAGGGAGAGGAAGAGGGCTTAGGGTTACAGCAAGAACTGCAGGGGCTCCCAAGTCGATTGAGGCTGAGGTGGACAATCCATTAGGCCTCACTTTGGGTCAAAAGCCCGGAGGTCCTGTTACCATCACAGTGAGTTAACATCAATAGCTTCCATTTTCTAACTTCATTGCACCATTTAGGACTGGTTGAGATTGCTTTTTGAAGAGCTAGTTATAAGTGTTCTATGACTATCAAAAGTGATTCCGTTTACTTTTGGTATAAAAACTTAAAAGCGTTTTTGAGTCGTATAAGCACTTTCTAGAGAAACACTGCTAATGAAAGTGCTTTTGAACATAAGTTCTTCCCACAGAAAAGTCCCAACGATCCCATGTTATTGTATGAAGTTGGGAGATTGAAATTAGTCGCACTCCAAAAGGGTTATTTGCACTTCGCCCTACAGGTAAAAATAAAGAAGGAAAGAGTATTTTGGAATGCTAATACCTATTCCCGTATGGATATGATCACTTACAATTGGCAGCTTATATTATCTATACACACACACACACACACGTATATGTATATATTGATACTGTGTTTAGGCTGTGGATGGAGGTGGGAATGCAGCAAAGGCAGGGCTTAAGGCAGGGGACCAAGTCCTCTACACTAGCAGCGTCTTTGGTGATGAAGTATGGCCAGCAGATAAACTAGGGTTTACAAAAACTGCCATCAATGCCAAGCCAGACTCTGTTTACTTCGTTGTTAACAGGTTGCTTATCTATTTCTTATTTCCTCTTAGCAGATAAATTGGTTTTGATTTAATTAATAACACTGTTTTAGATTGGAAAAATGAAGTTAGCTGTGATCATTTTTAATGCAGAGGTGGTGCTACTGTAGACGTTAAACGCCTGCCAAAGTGACTGGCTCCACCTTGATTTGGATGCAAAACTAACCGAGACTCAAAAGGCAAGAGTCAATTTTGTTGTCCGTATAACTTAAATTCAACTTTTAAGACATCAACTGATGTGACAGTGTTTTATTTGTTCCGTAATCTTTTACTTTCCGCGCCCTATAAATAATACTAATTGATTGATTGGACCATGAACAATTTTCAGGCTAGAGCTACTCACATATGCCTCGACTGTGGATTCATATACACATTACAGAAGCCCTTTGATGAGCAGGTATTTGATTAGCTTCATTTCCCCCAATTACGAATTAGGTTAGACAAGCAGTGTACTACGTGATTTTGACGTGCATGGTAAGCAATGCATAATACTATTTCATTTGCAGCCGGATGCGTACGCATGCCCTCAATGTCTAGCACCAAAGAAGCGGTTTGCATGATACGATATTAACACCGGGAAAGCCATTGGTGGCAGTTTGCCTCCGATCAGCGTTATCATTGGCCTGGTGGCTGGTCTCGCCGGCGTTTGAGCTTTGCTTGTATATGGTCTTCAATGAACACACATTTAAAACAACATGGAGTTTTTGAGATTTAAAAGATATATTCAATAAGGGTAGTATTTTCTTTCTTGGAGAGTAATGTTAGTATCTGATTGAATGAAATTGCGGATCTATGCGCAATATCAATATGACCTTATTTGGAGATTCAAGAACAATTTCTTATAAATTTATACTAAATAGATCTCAAGAAAAAAAAAATACTGCTTAATGTTTGGTTTGACTTGAAATTATAAAACAAGCAATTTACAAGAACAATACGTTTTGCCGTTTTGGTTGGGCTGCTTATTTTTGTTTGGCTTGGAGAAAAGGGTGAAAGTGATGACGAGACCCAAAAAAAAAAAACGTGTAAAGACAAATACAAAATTATATAAGCTAAACCGGTTCGGTATTAAGTGGAAAAATTGAAAATCGAACATGTCATAACTGCAATAATGTTAGTGCTATCCACATATTTATTTTTACTTCTCACACATCTTTCTTAATATTCAGCTGTGAATCACATGAATTGAAGAAGATTAACGACAAAAATTAATAAGAGCATGTGAAAGATAAAAATGAACGTGTGAAAAACAATCCTATATTTATTCCCGGTTTGGTTTACCAATGTATTTTTTCGCTTTGGGCCTTTTCTTGGGCTGACATTTCACATTGGGCCTCTTGTATTTAAACGACCTTGTGAATTGTAATAGACTAAAATTACATTTTTAGCCTTTTGTTTACCTCTTTTAGGCGCTTTTTACTTGTCCGGTTCGGTGCTGACCCCCTGAGCTTCCCTATATAGGACATCATAATTCACGCACCGCAAACTTTACGTCATCTCTTCTTCTTAACACTTAAGGCAAGTCACCAAAAGCTACTTTTAGCTGAACCCAGAAGCCACAGATGGAGAGAAAAGTTCTTCTGGTTTGCTCCGCTGTGGGACTCCTGGGGCTGCTATCTGCGGCTACAGGTTTCGCCGCCGAGGGCACGAGAATCAAGGTAAAAGCTAAAAAGCTCATCTGGGTTTTGCTTAGATCTTCTTTTCTTCACATGGGCTCGTCTAAATTTGCTTGCTTTCTGCTTAGTTATACTCCGCCCCTCTGTTTGGTTGCTGGGAAAAGTTGGGAAGTTAAGAAAAGTAGAAGAGGGATTTCATATTATTACTAACTATTCTGTTTTGTTCATCCTTGAAGGGTGCAAAGTCCAAAGTCCAAAGCTTGAAGCTTTAATTTCTTATTTGCTTTGACGAAACGGAGTTTTGTTGTTTCCACAGTTCCACTTTGCGTGTTCGAAGTTCCACTCCGAAATCTGAGGCACCTTTTATATTGTTATTTGGTACCTCAGACGGGCCAGACACGGCCCTTCTATTTGGATTAGCTTAATTGATAAAATGGCTTTTTGTTTAGCTGACTTCTACATTTCTCCCTTTCGGGAAGACTTTCGATTGTTTATAGCTCAACGTCCAAATTTCAATTCTTTATTTGATTTCAATGCTTTAACTTTCGGGCGTCCAAAATGACCGTGCGGAAGCTCACTAGTGTAGTTTGTCAATGAAGATTTGCAGTAAATTAAAACGTGGTTTGGAAGTGTGTTAAATGTTTACCAATGCGGCTAAAAATCTTGAATTCTGTGCTTTCATTTTTTGTCCTTCTTTTGTTGCACATAATGATAATAGCTCGTTTGAACTTTAATGTCAAAAGAGTTGCGTTTGTGCAAGAATCCGAGATGGAGGTTAACGGAGAGGCTGACAGATTTACGCCTTCCTATCCATTTGGAAGTTATTGTCGATGGACCTCAATCTGTTTAGAATATGCTCACAAGTCGTCAGCTTTCAGTACGGAGTGATTGTTTAGAATATTTAAGCAAGTGCCTCTTCATGCTAAGTTTTGTTTTGTTTTTTTCCTTTTCTTCTCCGGCTTTTTCCAGTTTTGTTGGCGTTGTTTATGCTGAATGTTGTGTTACTTTTATTTCTAACCCGCAGGGTTCTCAGGTTCAATTTGTCTCGAATACTCAATGCGAATACCCTCGGAGTCCGGCTCTTGGACTTGGTGTAACTGCTGCAGTGGCTCTTATGTTAGCTCACATAATTGTAAATGTTTCAACCGGGTGCATTTGTTGCAAAAGGAGCCCCCATCCTACCAACTCTAACTGGACGGTAGCTCTGTTCTGCTTTGTTTTTTCCTGGTAATTCTCAACTACAACTTCTTGTATCATTCACGAGGAAAATGACTAAGGCGGGTAATCCAAAAGCATGATTGGTTTGGACTATTTGGCTCTCTGGTAGGCGTAAATGCTAAACAAGATTCGTTATTTCATCGTTTTGTTATCTTGCCAGTTTCTTACCTTTCTTGTTGCTGCTGTTTTTGTTTTTCTGGTTTAAAAGCACATGCACATTATTTTTCCCACAAGAAAAAGGAAACACGTCTGTTCGAACGATTTGAGTTGGCTTTAGCAATTTGTCTATTCGTTTCAACTGGATTAACAATGCATGTGTTTTACTCCAATCTCCACACTGGTGCAGGTTCACATTTGTTATAGCGTTTCTTCTGCTGCTCACTGGTGCCGCACTCAATGACCGACATGGTGTAGAAAGCATGTACTTTGGCAGCTACTACTGTTACGTTGTGAAACCGGGAGTGTTTGCCGGAGGTGCCATTTTGTCATTTGCATGTGTGGCACTCGGAATTGTCTACTATGTAATCTTAAATTCAGCAAAGAACGGTGATACATCATGGGGCGGTTCTGCGCCAACTCAAGGGACAATAGCTATGGGGCAACAACTCCAGATCCCACCGCAGAGTACTACGACCCAAGAACCAGTATTTGTCCATGAAGATACGTATATGAGACGGCAATTCACATGATACGGGGAATACATCACTAGAGTTTATGGTATGAGCCTATGATCAGTCTCTGAAGATGTAATGGTTGGAATTCTAGGAAATGGGTTGTTTTCTGCACAATCCCTGTATTCGTTTCGTCAGTAGATTTCTTATGGTTGTATTTAATTCTGTGCATACCGTACTGTCCAAGAAACCCAATGCGTATGAATTGAATACTAGATTGATGGATTATTTAAAATTTACGAATTTTACTTGGAACTTTTTATCTAAACCACCTTGTAAATTGTAATCGAGGAAAATTATAGTTACAATCTTTTGTTTTCTTCTGTTTTGCCGCCTTTTTACTTGTCCGGTTCGTTGCTGACGCCCCTGAGCTTCCCTATCTAGGACATCATAATTCACGCACAACATTCTTTACTTCTTCCCTTCTTCTTGCCTCTTCAGGCAAATCACCAAAATCTACGCCCAATAGCCAGAAACAGAAGAGTGAATTGGAAGCTGCTTTTGGCGTAACGCAGAAGCCAGAGATGGAGAGAAAAGTGCTTCCGGTTTGCTGGGCTGTGGGACTCCTGGGGATGCAATCTGCAGCTACACGTTACGGCAACGAGCGCATGAGAATCGAGGTAAAAGCTAACTATTCGGTTTTGTTCATCCTTGAAGGGTGCAAATTCCAAAGCTTGAAGCTTTAATTTCTTATTTGATTTCAATGCTTTTAACTTTCGGGCTTCCAAAATGACCGTGCGGAAACTAGTGTAGTTTGCCAATGAAGATTTGCGAATTTTTTCAGTAAACTACAACGCGGTTTGTAAGTGTGTTAAATGTTTATAAATGCGATTAAAAATCTCGAATTTGAACTCACAAGAGTCATTTTTAGGTTCTAATAGCTCATTTTGAACTTTAATGTCAAAGGAGTTGCGTTTGTGTAAGAATCTGCGATGGAGGTTAACGGAGAGACTGAAAGATTTACGCCTTCTTCTCCATTTGAAAGTTATTGCCGATGGACCTCAATCTGTTTGGAATATGCTCACAAGTCATTAGCTTTCAGTATGGAGTGATTGTTTAGAACTTTTAAGCAAGTGCCTGTTCATGCTTCTCCGGCTTTTTCCAGTTTTGTTGGCATTCGTTCAGTTTGAATTGTGGAACCGATGCTGAAATGTTCTGTTACTTTAATTTTCTACCCGCAGCTTTCTCAGGTTAAGTTTGTCACGCCTGCTCAATGTGAATACCCTACCACTCCGGCTTTTGGACTTGGTGTAACTGCTGCAGCGGCTCTAAGTTGACGGTAGCACTGTCACGCATTGCATTTGTTATGGCGCTTCTTCTGCTGCTCGCTGGTGCCGCAGTGAATGGCGGAATCAGCTACTACCGCTGTTACCTTGTGAAACCCGGAGTGTTTGCTGGAGGTGCCCTTTTGTCATTTGCAAGTGTGATACTAGGAATTGTCTCAACTTATATTCAGCAAACAACTAATCAAGGGGCAATAGCTATGGGGCAACCTCGGATCCCACCGTGGAATACTACTTATTAATGCACAAAATCAGATTCATCTTGGAACAATGTAAATCGGATCACATCAACACTACTAAGTCTTGATTCATAAGCTCGGGTTTTTCCATTGATTTTGGCAGAAATGGATCAAATGAGATATTTTGGTTCATGTACTTTCTTCCTTTACAAAATTAAAAAAAAATGTCAGAGGAGGTTGGTTGAGTATGTAAGGATCGTTCACTTCGTTAGACCAAGACCTAAGTTCGAATCTCCCTCTTGGTGAGCGATCTGTAAAAACAAAAAATGGGCCTAAGATATAGTATTATTTTAGTGAATGAGACGTAATTGAATAATTATTTATAATTGTGATATAGGGATTTTTCATAAAACCAAAATAAAAATTGCTAGATGGGGGTTCCAACTGAAACGGTCTCCCGCATCTAACCAAACGCAGGGCCATTTCCGTCACACAAGTTTTCAACGGCTCTCCGCTTCAAGTTGTTCCATAATCCGAGATCTTATTTAGACATGGTAATTTCTTACATGAGTTGTAAGTTGGTTGTGTTGTATTTTTTTAATTTTTTTTTGTCAAACAATAATTTTTGTTAGACTAGACGTTAGTGTAGCGTAATTTGGCAAAACTTATGAAAGTTATTTGCGAGGATCTCAACAAGCTGCTACAAAGTTCCCGCACAATTTCGTTCATCACAAAATTGCTTTACAAGATGACAAAAGCTGTGTACAACCAAATCAGCAAATTAAAAAATCTTTATATATAAAGCCAAGGGCTCAATGAACAATATTTTTTAGTGTCACAAGCTTCACCAATAAAAATTGGACAAAATGCCCTTTAAACAAAAAACTTCAAAAGCAAGCAAAAAAAAAGCATCAAATGTAACAGGGGTATTTTCATCATTTTAACAGTTTTTTTTTAATAATTAATTTTTTTTTATAATCATTAGTACCGCACAATAGGTTAGCAATAATATGATCCCATCAGTTGTTCATTAAATATTATTTTCTCTATTCTTAAACACGTTTAAAACATCTTAAGAGGCGTGTAATGCTGGTTATAAAAAATGTTTTTCGCATGCAGATAATAATGTGATCAAATTAGTCGTCAAATGATTGTTTTTTTTTAATAAGCGATATTATTTACACTAAGGGAGGTGAGCTTAGCCTTACAATAGATTAGTAATAATACGATTCAATAAGTTGTTTATTAAATATTTTCTCTATTCTTAATATAAAGTTAATAAAGACCGATTTTATTATGTGAATTACTTTAATTGGTTTTGAGGAGTTTCTTCTACCATGATCTAAGATTATTCATTTACTTCAAATATTTAACTTTCATTTTGGTCAATTCACACATATATAATAAATACATTTAAAATGCCCTTCAACCAAACAGAGGCTAATGCTAGCTTAATCGAGTAAAATTATTGTTTTAACATTTATTGTTTTCCTCTGTTTTGCCGCCATTTTACTTGTCCGGTTCGTTGCGGACGTCCCTGAGCTTCCTATACAGGACATCATAATTCACGCACAACAAACTGTACGTCTTCTCTTCTTCTTAACTCTCAAGGCAAATCACCAAAATCTACGCCCAATAGCCAGAAACAGAAAAGAGTGAGTGGGAAGCTGCTTTTGGCTGAACGCAGAAGCCAGACATGGAGAGAAAAGTGCTTCTGGTTTGCTGCGCTGTGGGACTCCTGGGGCTGCTATCTGCGGCTGCGGGTTTCGGCGCCGAGAGCACAAGAATCAAGGTAAAAGCTAAGCTCATATGGGTTTTGCTTAGATCTTCTTTTCTTCACATGGGTTGCAATGTGTCTGTTCGAAGTTCCTGTCCGAAATCTGAAGCACTTGTCATATTGTTATTTGGTACCTCAGACGGGCCAGACCCAGCCCTTCTATTTGGATTAGCTTAATCAATAAAATGGCTCTTGTTTTAGCTGACTTCTCCATCCTTTCGGGAAGACTTGAAACTAATATCATTTTCAGTCTAACTTTTGTAAGATCCCACGTCGTCCAGGAGTGTGGATCCTATAAGCTTTATATGTATATTCTCATTTCTACCTAGTAATGAGGCATTTTGAGAGCTCACTGGCTTCGAGTTTTATCAGAATTCAGAAGTTAATCGAGTTCGCACGAGAGCAATCCCATGATGGGTGACCCACTGGGAAGTTCTCGTCTGAGTTCCCGAAAACATGAGGGCGTGATCGGGGCTCAAAACGGACAATATCGTGCTACGACAGAGTCGAGCTCGGGATGTGGTGGGGGCCGGGCCGGGATGTGACAACTTTGATGTCTATAATTCAACTTCCAAATTTCAATTCTTTAACTTTCAGGCTTCCAAAATGATCTTTCGGAAACTCACTAGTGTAGTTTGCCGATCGACGAAGATTTGCCTATTTTTTCAGTAAACTAAAACGCGGTTTGTACACTTGTTAAATGTTTGCAAATGCAATTAAAAATCTTGAATCTTAACTCAGAACTGTCATTTTTAGGTTCTATCCTTTCATTTCTTTTTTTTTTTTTTTGTCTTTCTTTTGTTGCACATAATGATAATAGCACATTTGGAACTTTAATGTCAAAAGAGTTGCGTCATTTGGAACTTTAATGTCAAAAGAGTTGCGTTTGTATAAGGATCTGAAATGAACGTTAACGGAGAGACTGAAAGATTTACGCCTTCCTCTCCATTTGAAAGTTATTGTCGATGGACCTTAATCTGTTTAGAATACGGTCACAAGTCGTTAGCTTTCAGTATGGAGTGATTGTTTAGAACTTTTAAGCAAGTGCCTCTTGATGCTAAGTTTGGTTTTTTTCTTTTCTTTTCTTTCTTCTCCGCGCTTTTTCCTGTTTTGTTGGCATCCAGTTTGAATTGTGGAATCGATGCTGAAATGTTGTGTGACTTTTATTTTCTACCCGCAGCGTTCTCAGGTTAAGTTTGTCTCGACTAGTCAATGTGAATACCCTGACACTCCGGCTTTTGGACTTGGTGTAACTGCTGCGGTGGCTCTTATGTTAGCTCAAATAATTATAAATGTTTCAACCGGGGGCAATTGTTGCAAAAGGAGGCCCCAGCCTTCCAACTCTAACTCGACGGTAGCACGGTTATACATTGTTTTTTCCAGGTAATTCTCAACTACAACTTGTTGTATCATTCATGAAGAAAATAACTAAGGCAGCTAATACAAAAGCATGACTGGTTTGGATGGTTGGCCCTCCGACAGGCGGAAATGTTAAACAAGATTGTTGAGTTCATCGTTTTGTTATCTTGCCAGTTTCTTACTATTCTTGTTGCTGCTGTTGTTTCTCTGGTTAGAAGATGTGCATTTTTTTTTATCCTTTTGCAAGAAAAAGGAAACTTGTCTGTCTGTACAGTTCGAGCTGGGTTTTGCAACTTGTCTATCTGTTTCGGCTGGATTAACAATGCCTGTGTTTAACTCTGATCTCCACTGGGCAGGTTCGTATTCGTTATAGCGTTTTTTCTGCTGCTTGCTGGTGCCGCACTCAATCACCGGCATGGTGTAGGAAGCATGTACGCTGGCAACTACGACTGTTACGTTGTGAAACCCGGAGTGTTTGCTGGAGGTGCCCTCTTGTCATTTGCAAGTGCGGTACTCGGAATTGTCTACTATGTCAACTTAAACTCAGCAAAGAACAGTGATATGTCATGCGGCGGTTCTATCCCTAAAGGGGCAATAGCTATGGGGCAACCTCGGATCCCGCCAACCCAATGTGGATGAATACTAGCTGGATGGATTATATAAGATTTTCGAATTTTACATGGATGGACTATGTCTTGATTCATAAGCTCTCATTTTCCATTGATTTTGGCAGAAATGGAGCAAATGAGATATTTTGATTCATGTACTCTCTTTCTTTGCAAAATAATAAATAAATAAATAAATGTCAACGATGGTTGGTTGAGTTAGTAAGAATCGTTCTCTTCGTTAGAACAAGACCTAGGTTCTAATCTTGCTGCCAGCAATCTCTCGTGTTGGCCATTTGTAAAAATAAAGAAAAGGGGCTAAGATGATTCAAAACTCGTGTTGGCCATTTCAATGAATGAGACATACTTGAATAATTGTTGATATCCATAATAATTGTGATATAGGGATTTTTCATTAAAAATAAAAATAAAATTACTAGATTAGGCGTTCCAACTCAAACGGCGCAGTGTATCTCTAAGCAAACGCAGGGGCATTTCCGTCACACAAGTTTTCAACGGCTCTCTGGGATACATAGCCGTTGCAAGTTTTCCGTAGCCCGAGATACTCTTCTGAATACAGAACCTCATTTTCCTAAACCCTAAAGCCATCCCCTTCATCTCATCGCTATATGAACCCACTGATTCAACCCATCATTATTCAGTTACGCTCTCTCTCTCTCTCTCTCTCTCTCTCTCTCTCTCTCTCTCTCTCTCTGAAATTGCAGTTCTTTGCAACGCTAAGAGATCTATCACATCACGCGCCGTCCAATTTTTCGATTTGGGATTTCTTGAACCTAACCCTCTTTTGCAGGATTGATTTTGCAAACTAACTAATCTTTTTGCAGGATTTTTAAATTTTGCTCTTTCAATTTTTCGCATATATACATATATTTTTTTTGTGTGGGTATTTTACGTAATGGATGCAGGATCAATGAGTTCTCCATCTAACCTGAAGTCGCAGTCTAGGTGCCCTCTTCAAGAACAGTTTCTTCAGAGAAAGAATTCTCGGGAAAATGTGAGTTGTTAATTTTATACCGATAGATCGTTATTAGGGTTTAATCGATTTGATTTCGGAAATTAGGTTTTGTGTTCTTTATTAGGGCTCAATCAATTTGATTTTGGAAATTAGGGTTCTGTTGTACTTTGATTTGGATTGTTTTTATTGGTTGGAATTTCATTTCTGAATCTCATTACCTTGTTAATTAGGGAACTTTAACGAAAAGCTCTCAGTACTGTTTACTTTATAAAAAAACCACATTTTTACACTAAAAAGTCAATCATGATACTATTCACTTTACCCTTTATTTTGTTCTTATCGTTAAAACTCAAAGTTTTCATACCCTTTTCATTAATTTTTCTTATTATGTTATTTTGTATGTTAGGGGTTTGGGGACCCATTTTTCTGATGTCGAATTGATTTCTGGAATTAGGGGTTCTATAATTGACCGACGTTCTGATGTGCATCGTTTGTAATTCCCAGTTGGACAGGTTCATACCAAACAGGTCAGCAATGGATTTTGATTTCGCAAACATGATGTTAACTGAAGGTAGGAAAGGTAAGGAAAACCCAGCTGTCTCTTCCCCATCCAGAGAGGCCTATCGGAAGCAGTTGGCAGAGGCAATGAACATGAACCGGAGTAGAATTCTTGCATTCAAGAACAAGCCACCTGCCCCTGTTGAGATGTTCCCACGCGAGTTCTCTTCTCTGCAACAGGATAAACCCACAAAGCCCCGAAGGCACATTCCTCAAGTGCGTATATTTTTTATATTCTGATCGCATGAATATATTTGCTTAAACTTGATTGGTTATCCTGAAAAATTGTTGTGGTGTTTAACTGACTACTAATGATTTTATGCAATATGCAGACTTCAGAGAAGACATTGGATGCTCCAGACCTTGTGGATGATTACTACCTCAATTTGTTGGATTGGGGAAGCTGCAATGTCCTCGCAATAGCTCTTGCAAGCACAGTTTATTTGTGGGATGCTTCCCATGGTTCTACTTCGGAACTGGTCACATTTGAGGATGGAGTAGGATCTGTTACCAGCGTCAGTTGGGCTCCTGATGGGCGCCACATTGCCATTGGACTGGACAGTTCTGAAGTACAGTTATGGGATTCGGTTGCTAAAAAGCAGGTTGGTTTGTTTGGTTGTCATTTATCCTTGGACCGGTCATCATATTCCTCTTCTGTTTTATATTACATTGTGGCCATTTTTGCTAACAGTTCTTGTCATGTTGTTTCTTTCTGTAGCTGAGAACTTTGAGAGGTTGCCACAGATCACGAGTAGGCTCTTTGGCATGGAACAACCACATTCTTACAACTGGAGGGATGGACGGTTGCATTGTTAACAATGATGTAAGAATTAGATCACACATTGTTGAGACATACAGAGGACATGAGCAAGAGGTTTGTGGACTGAAGTGGTCAGCCTCGGGCCAGCAATTGGCTAGCGGAGGGAACGACAACCTTCTCCATATATGGGACAGATCAGTGGCATCTTCAAATTCACCAACTCAGTGGCTTCACAGGCTTGAAGATCACACAGCTGCAGTGAAAGCCCTTGCTTGGTGTCCTTTCCAGGGCAATTTATTGGCTTCTGGTGGAGGCGGGGGTGACCGGTGCATAAAGTTTTGGAACACTCATACAGGTGCATGCTTGAACTCGGTCGACACTGGCTCTCAGGTCTGCGCTTTGCTGTGGAACAAGAATGAAAGGGAACTGCTTAGCTCACATGGGTTTACTCAGAATCAGCTCACCCTTTGGAAATACCCTTCGATGGCTAAAATTGCCGAGCTCACAGGCCATACTTCTAGAGTTCTTTATATGGCTCAGGTAATGAATCTGACAACCTTGTAATTGAATTGAGTATATAAAAGCTTTTTTTTTCTGGTTTTTTTGACAGAACACTAAATCCTCATCCTTTTATATTGTGAATTAACTGCAGAGCCCCGATGGTTGCACGGTCGCATCAGCAGCTGGTGATGAAACACTCAGATTCTGGAACGTTTTTGGGGTCCCCGAGGTTGCTAAACCTGCTCCCAAAGCTAACCCTGAGCCCTTTGCTCATCTGAACCGTATTCGCTGATCAAGAACGTGATAAAGGGTTTAGGGTTCCGTTCAGTCGCCTTTGCACATTTACATCAGATGGAGCTGTAGTATTCTTTCTCCGAGATGCATCGCTGATCAAGATTCAAGAACATGAGAAGTTAAACATGAAAAGGTGCATCAGATTTAATTCATCAAAAGTTGCAGACTGCATCACAGGGCAATCTCAGTCCACATTCTTTGTACATATCCTTGTAATTATTTAGTAATGGATTTTCAGTCTCGCTTCCCGTGGATGGATGTAGGCACATTGCCGAACCACGCAACTTTTGTGTGTTTCTGCTCTCTCTCTCTCTCTCTCTCTCTCTCTCTCTCTCTTTACCTTACCTTCAAGTTTTTTTCACAGCACTTGTGGTTCTGTCATTCGAAAGAGGCGGGAATATGAATGCATCTTAATATCAAACTTGCATAAAAAATGTGGAAAATTACGGTTTCGTCTGGTAGAACACGTTATGAACCGGAAGAAATCTACAGTTTCGTGCGAGGCTGCTACTGAACAGGCCTAAGGATTACAATTCTGAACTCTTAAATCGAAAATCAATCTTTGAATGGTCTTTACAATTTCTTGAGGAGTTAAGAGTGGCATCAACTTTAAGTATTCCTTCCGAATCATCAATCTGAAGCAACCCTAACTGAGACTGCAAAAGTGCAGGTGACATGAAATGCTTCCCTTCTGTAATTCGTTTTTCTAATCTAGCAGCCAGCACCTCTGCCTGAGCATCCAACAAGACGAACTTCACCAGACTGACACAACTTCCCGGTTTATAATTGTTAGGAATGTCGGTACTACAAGATAGAGAATGCACAAAGTAAAGTAGAAAATGGACACCAAAAATTTATGTGGTTCGGCAATTTATGCCTACGTCCACCAAACAAGGATCAATCTTCACTATATGAAAAGATGAGTACAACAAGAGTAGTCTTACCAAGCCAAAGACAAGGCTTGATGGATACAAGAAAGTAGGACACACACTTTCTATCACACTAAACTTCACTCACACAATGTGTAGTGGAACACTCTCACTCTCACTCTTGGAGTGGAACTCTAGCTTTGGACTTGATCATTTGCTACTCACTACTCTCTTGATTTGTTGGTTCACTACAACATCACACCCATATTTATAGGTGAAGGTTTGGCATTCTACTAGTTTCTAGTGTATTCTTCAAACCTCTAGCATAGAAAGATCTAGACTAGCCACAAAAGTGTGGCTTCTAGATCTTTCCATTTGCAACCAAGGAAGCTAGTACTCTCTAGCTTCTTCCATCAACTTAATAACATGCTAGAATTGTCTAGCATGCTCCAGCCATCTCTCTTGCTTACTAGAATAATCTAGAACATTGATCATGGGCTGGACCATATACCAACAATCTCCCCCTCCAGTCCATGAGGGAGGAATTCCGATCATGACTCCAAGTTACCTGGAGTCCATCCCAGCAGCCTTAATGCAGAATTCCAACTTTGATTTTGTGACCACCTTTGTCAACATGTCTGAAGAATTATTATCGGTATGAATCTTCTTCAGCTGTAGCATCTTGTTCTCGATAGCATCTCTAATCCAGTGATAACGAATATCAATGTGCTTAGTGCGTGAATGATATGTAGTGTTCTTGCTCAAATCCAGAGCACTCTGACTATCACAATAAACGCCATAATCACTTTGCTTCAAACCCAACTCTTGGAGAAACCGTTTCAGCCACAACAACTCCTTGCATGCTTCTGTAGCGGCTATGTATTCAGCCTCGGTTGTGGACAAAGCAATGCACTTTTGTAACTTGGATTGCCAAGACACGGCTCCCCCTGCAAAAGTAAACAAGTACCCAGACGTAGATTTTCTACCATCCAGGTCACCTCCCATGTCAGCATCTGTAAATCCTTCCAAGATTGGTTTGGAACCGCCAAAGCACAAGCACATCTTAGAAGTCCCCTTCAAATATCTGAGAATCCACTTAACAGCTTCCCAGTGGTCCTTCCCTGGATTAGAGAGAAACCTGCTCACCACACCTACTGCATGAGCAATATCTGGCCGTGTGCACACCATTGCATACATGATACTTCCTACTGCTGAAGAGTAGGGAACAACTGCCATTTTCTCCTTTTCTTCATATGTTTTTGGACACGACTCTTTGCTCAACTTGATATGATTGGCTAAAGGTGAGCTTACCGATTTGGCTGCTTTCATGTTGAACCTTTCAAGCACCCGTTCAACATATTTTTCTTGTGACAGCCACAACTTCTTGGATTTTCTGTCACGAATTATCTCCATGCCCAAAATCTGCTTGGCTGGCCCTAAGTCCTTCATGTCAAAGGACTTAGATAACTCTTCTTTGAGCTTTTTAATCATAAAAGCATCTTGACCGACAATCAACATGTCATCAACATAAAGCAACAAAATGATGAATTTACCTCCAGAAAATTGTTTGATATAGACACAAGAGTCAGCATGAGTTCTCTTGTACCCATTACTCACCATGAATGAGTTGAACTTCTTATTCCACTGTCTCGGAGCCTGCTTAAGACCATATAAGCTTTTCTTGAGCTTGCACACCAAAGTTTCTTTACCCTTGACTTCAAAGCCTTTGGGTTGCTCCATATATATCTCCTCTTCTAAGTTACCGTGGAGAAATGCAGTTTTAACGTCTAACTGCTCGAGCTCAAGATCCATGCTTGCTGCCATACCAAGGATAACTCGAATGGAAGTCATCTTCACCACCGGTGAGAAAATCTCATCAAAGTCAACTCCTTTCTTTTGACCAAAACCTTTGACAACCAAACGAGCCTTGTACCTTGTCATGTTGTCGTCATTTTTCAATTTGAACACCCACTTGTTTTTCAATGCTTTTCTGCCCTTTGGAAGCTCCACCAGCTCATAGGTATTATTCTTTAATAAGGAATCCATCTCTGACTCCATTGCCTTCATCCATTTATCACTGTCGTTATGAGCTCTGGCCTCCTCATAAGTTTCGGGCTCTCCATAATTAGTCAACATGATATACTCTGATGAAGAATACTTGGTAGACGGTCTTCGACTTTTGCTGGATCTTCTGACCTGATCTTCATTCTCTTGCGGGGCTTGAGGCTCCCCCTGATTGGATTCTCCTTGAATCTGCTCTTCTTGACTAGGCTCCCCCTGATCAGCAATCTCATGGTCTGGCACATCTTGATCAGGCTCCTCTTGATCAGCATTATCTGATTCTGCAGGCACTTCATTGGCAGTTGCTTCAGGGATGTCATCGTGACTTTCTTCATCTGAAGCTAATGGATCAACTCCTCTGACTGCGCCATCTGGTTGTGCCTCTTTATCCGAATCCCCAATTGTTTGATCTTCATAAAAGACCACGTCTCTACTTCGGATAAACTTCTTCTGGTATGGGTCCCATAATCTGTAACCAAAATCTTCACCGCCATAACCAAGAAAGATGCACGGTGTAGCTTTGTAGTCTAACTTCGATCTCTGCTCTTTGGGCACATGCACAAAAGCTTTGCAACCAAACACCTTCAGATGAGAGTAAGACACATCATTACCAGTCCATACTCTCTCTGGAACATCAAGACCTAATGGTACTGATGGAGATCGGTTGATCAAATAGCAGGCTGTCCTTACAGCTTCACCCCAGAACTGCTTAGATAACTTTGCAGTCCTCAACATACACCTGACTTTCTCCATGATGGTTCGGTTCATTCTTTCAGCAACACCGTTATGTTGTGGAGTTCCAGGAACTGTCTTCTCATGACGTATGCCATGTTTTACACAATACTCTCTAAACTGGTGAGATGTGTACTCGCCGCCGTTGTCGCTACGAAGGCACTTGAGAGGTTTCCCAATTTCCCTCTCCACCATGGCATGGAACTCCTGGAATGTCTGAAACACCTGGTCTTTGGATTTCAACAAATACACCCACACCCTTCGTGAAGCATCATCAATATAAGTAACAAAATATTTATTTCTTCCAAGTGACTCGACTTCCATGGGACCACACACATCTGAATAAACAAGATCTAACAAGTTTCCTTTCTTTGTAGATGGAACAGAAAAACTAACTCTTCTTTGTTTTCCGAATAAACAATGCTCACAAGAGTTTAACGACGTACCTTTGGCAAAGGGAATATGAGACTTCTTTGCCAAAACTTGTAGGCCTTTCTCGCTCATGTGGCCTAGCCTCTTATGCCACAAGTCTAGAGATGAGTCTTCCACAGCATTCAACTCACCTTTCAAAACCTTGGCATTTGACCGGTACAACGTACAACAAAGTCGTGCTCTTGCTACCACCATTAAGCCTTTAGTAAGCTTCAATTTTCCTTCGCCAATATGGTGATAATATCCTTGTCGATCAAGGGTACCGATGGATATCAGATTGAGACGTATATCAGGAATATGTCTCACATCTTTCAACATCAATTGGCAGCCGAGATTAGTTCTTAAGCAGATATCACCAATTCCAAGAATTTTGGAATAGCTTTCATTCCCCATCTTCACTATGCCAAAGTCACCTTCTTTGTATGTACTGAAGAACTCCCGTTTGGACGTAGCATGGAAGGAAGCTCCATTATCAAAGATCCATTCAATGTCTCTGTCAGAGTTGCCCATATGCAGACATTCACCAACAGACAATATTTCTGGTACATCACCACATATGACAGCGGTGGTATTGCCAGTATCATCTTTCTTCTGATTGTTTCCTTCCCTTTGCTCTCTCTTCCAAACTCGACAATTTTTCTTCATATGGCCTTCTTTGCCACAATGGTGGCATGCACCCCTGAACCTTGACTTGGATCGGCTTGGACTCCTGCCATGACCTCTAGGCCCTCTACTCTTGCTTCTTCCGCGGTTCTCTGTGACAAATACTTGGCTGCTATCTGTGCCAGAAGTCTTTCTCCTTGTTTCTTCATTGAGCATGCTATTTTTAACATTATCAAGAGTAAGAACACCATTAGAAGCAGAGTTACTTATACTCACCACAAAGGTCTCCCAACTGTCTGGCAAGGATCCAAGTAACAAGAGCGCTTGTAGCTCGTCCTCGATCGTCATTTTCATAGTAGCCAACTGGTTGATGATATTCTGGAAATTGTTCAAGTGTTCTGCTACACTTAAACCATCCTTGTACTTCACATTGATGAGCTCTTTGATCAAGAAGGCTTTCTTGGCTGGGGTCTTCTTCTCGAACAAGGACTCAAGCTTCGTCCAAAACTCGCGAGCATTGGTTTCATTAGACACATGGTGAAAAACACTATCATCCACCCATTGTCTAATTGTGCCAATAGCCTTGCGATTCATCTTCTTCCACTCGGCATCGGACATGCTCTCGGGCTTAGCGGCATCTCCTTCAATTGGCTCATGCAAATCCTTGCAATAGAGAATGTCCTCCATCCTTGGCTTCCATGTTACCCAATTGGAGTTGGTGAGTTTGATCATAGTGCCACTTCCTTCCATCTCGTAGTACGAGCCAACCGGGCTCTGATACCACTTGTTAGGAATGTCGGTACTACAAGATAGAGAATGCACAAAGTAAAGTAGAAAATGGACACCAAAAATTTATGTGGTTCGGCAATTTATGCCTACGTCCACCAAACAAGGATCAATCTTCACTATATGAAAAGATGAGTACAACAAGAGTAGTCTTACCAAGCCAAAGACAAGGCTTGATGGATACAAGAAAGTAGGACACACACTTTCTATCACACTAAACTTCACTCACACAATGTGTAGTGGAACACTCTCACTCTCACTCTTGGAGTGGAACTCTAGCTTTGGACTTGATCATTTGCTACTCACTACTCTCTTGATTTGTTGGTTCACTACAACATCACACCCATATTTATAGGTGAAGGTTTGGCATTCTACTAGTTTCTAGTGTATTCTTCAAACCTCTAGCATAGAAAGATCTAGACTAGCCACAAAAGTGTGGCTTCTAGATCTTTCCATTTGCAACCAAGGAAGCTAGTACTCTCTAGCTTCTTCCATCAACTTAATAACATGCTAGAATTGTCTAGCATGCTCCAGCCATCTCTCTTGCTTACTAGAATAATCTAGAACATTGATCATGGGCTGGACCATATACCAACAATAATTAGGGTCGGCAGATCTTAAAATTTCTCTGTATCGCTTCTGCAGAGCCGAACACCCAAGAATCACAGTTCCTCCACCGAGCAACTTGTCTCTTACACCATTTCGAAGTTTTTCAAGCCAAGGCATCCGGTCTTCTTCGGTGAGAGGGATCCCTTTACGCATCTTTTCTGATTACAGGAAGACAAAAGATCGATTAGAAACTAGAAAAGTTGGCAACATCGAATGTAAATTACACACCAGCATCCACCTTTGTTTGATTGAGGGTGGAAATCATCTGCATCTATAAAGCTAGAATTTGTCTCTCTCGCCAGCATCTCGCCTATTGTGCTGTTGAACCACATAACGGAATGCATAAGAAGCAGAAACTACAACATTCGAAGATCGAACATAAGAAACTGCAACTTTCCTAAGTGATGCTATTTATATCTAAATCCAATCACACCAAGGCATTTGAGAAAGTCATTCGCATCCAGTGTGGTGGTGCTTCTGAAGATTGTTAGTTTTTTTTCCATGTACAAGCAATATTGGGGAGGGAGCGGGAATCGAACTCAGGACCTCGCTCGGGCGCATGTAAATGCCAGTTTGATATGATGAACTCATCAGTGCTACCGTGTTACATATATATTTACAGAGAAATGAAAAATAACAAAAGCTGAGATCAAAGGCTTACGATTTGCCAGCACCACTGACTCCCATGATCACAACAGCTATCCCTGTACAATTCACAACCAATAAATTTCACGAGACACGTAACTGGAAGTAAAATTCAATTTCCAAACAAACCCAGATATGAAATTCTCCAACTTCTCTTTTAAATTCAGCCAAAAGCAAAGCAATACCTCCTCCAAGAGCTGCAGCCATGTTCGTCGCGCTCACCGATCAAATGGATCTACAAAGAATGCTGCTTTTTCTTCTTCCTCTTCAAGCTTCATGAATCATATGCTGGTAGAGGTTGGGTGAATTTACACGTGAAAAATGGTGCTGATGAGATATTTGGAGCGATGATATCATGCCAGCTATGGAAATGTTTGGTAACGAGCATAAAGGTTGACAATTTTGACATCACGAATCATAACCACGCATTTGGTTTGGTTTGGTTGAATTGGATTTTACACTCGTCCTCTATGGTTTATTTTCACATTTGTCCCTTTTATATTTCTAATTTACGGGAGGAATTTTTGCTAAAATGGTTTCTAAAAGTGACATAACTCGTCACTTTGGTATCCTGAAACTTAAAATCAATAAAGTAGTCCCTAAATTGTCCACTGTCAACCATTTTATTAAATCAATCCCTCCATCTGGACTCGAGGTTGTTCATTTTAACATAGATTTTTTTACAGAAAGACCAAAATGATTATTAGTGGACAATCTCAAGAACCACTTTTATCAATTTTAAATCTCAGGAAACAAAATGAAAAGTTATAACAACCTCACGAACCATGATTCAAATTAAACTTGTGGTGCAAGGGAGCGGATATCGTCCCATTATCACGGTTGCCAGTTGATATTATTCAAATTTCAAATTCCAAATTCCAAACTGAGTTAACGGGATAATCAGGCCATGTTTGTACAAGTTAAGGATATCATGTCGAAATTTGAAGTTAATAAGAAGTTTGTAATCGAGGATTAGAAGACTGATCCGCCTTCAACACCAAGATATGGCAATTTTACAATTCATCCTCATTCATCATCCAAGATGGGCACTTCATGACTTAAAAAAGTACAATAATGTATTCACAAATAAACAAGAAAAATAGCGTATCATATCATCCACTAGAATCGCACGTCTAAACACAGCCGGAAAGGCCTTGTCTTTGAGAGCCATCGCCAATTAAGAACGAACACATTACCATATGGATTTTGGTTTCTTTCTGCATACAGCCAGCCAGGCCTATTCTCCTACTTCATAAAATGGCAATCCCCTGGAACCGAAACAAGAACCACACGCACGCACAACACACATACAAACAAATTAGCGTGCATTTTGCAACTCTCGCTCAATAGGCAACAAGGACAGAGGCAGCAATAGTACTGAAACAGTCTACAAGACATACAGGATATAAAGAATTAAAAGAACATAGTTTTCAGGAAGTTTAGGAAATAGTCATAATTTAGGTCCCATATAGAATTTTAGCCATCTCTTTTGACTTGTGATAATCTTAGCCTAAACCCCAGCCTAACCACATCTCTCTTCCCCTTTCCTTCTCATCTTCCCAGTTCTCATCATCTCAAGTATCTCTTTTCCTTCTCATCTTTATCGATCAATCAATGATCAAAAATTAGAAATATCCGAAGTTTTATACAAACACTACTGCAAGTTAATTGGGTGTCATACGTTCCCGTTGTTATAGACTTTTAAGTATCAAAGCTATGCTGATTGTTAATTCGTTTTCTCTTTCAATAAAACCGAAAAAGGATTGGAAGAGTTCGGAGGAGTATGTTGGGAAGTATGGTACCAGTTATGGCGGAGTTTCCATAAGTAGATCATGAAAATGGAAGTTAATCGGCACTGGGAATTATGAGACAAGTATGCTATGAAAGAGAAGGCTCTGAACTGAATAGAGTATAGAGGGGCGGGGAAGGGGAAATGACAGAAAGAAATCAAGTTTCTAATCATTAATCTAATCATTAAGAGTATGCGAGTACTTTCAAGCAAACTTTTGGTTAGAATTATGATAAACTAAAACAGTAGGCTAAAATTATAGACAAAGCCAAAATTTGGCTATTTTTCCAAATTTCCCATAGATTTCTTAGATGGGACTATGCAAACAATGTGAAGATGACAGAAATTGGATTGCCTGAGTCTATACTCTATAGATCCGAACATTTTCTAAATTTTTATGGAACATTTTCTACATACAAAGGTCAGAGCTTACAATGAACATTCAATGAACATTCTAGCCATGGTGTCTTAAGAAATAGTCATTCGGATTTTGGCTTACCATCCACCGTGTCGTGAGAAATAGTCATTGTCCAACGATATGGCAAGAGCAACAGTTACAGCTCTCTCTAGCAGAGTCAGTGGTCGAACAACTTCCAACTCTTCAATTCTAGAAGGACCAGTAATAGAGCTGGGATCAGAACTCCCAAACCGAATCACATATTGCCCTGCATCAGTGAAAATCTGTATGATATGGAAGTTAGTTGGTATATCTACAACATAATCTGCAAACAATGCCACATAAAATCTAATATCTTAACTGAAAAATAAAAAAATATATAAGATCTTTGGTAAAAGAATATATAGAGCATTAATCTTTTGTGAATGTTGTTGAGTCAGAGAACTATCTCAAACCCCATATGCATTTTTTTCATAGCTTGGGGGTATCTGGGTCTTCAATCCAACTAAATAATTCCCAAGGGCATGTGCACACTCTCCAATCTGGATGGCTGGCACAAACAAACGGAGGTGGCCCACAGGAGTGTACACATCCGTTCGGGATCAAATATGATACTTTATGTTTTAAAGTTTAAGAAACTAACGGAAAAAAAAAAGTCCAAATACGCGCATAAAGACTGAACTAAAATTAAAAATTCATGATTTCATAAGATCTAAGTTTACCATTAATTGCTAATCACAAGATATCTAGGTCCCTAAATGCATATTCCGAAACATAAAATAATTTCTTCATAGGATATTGTAATGTTGTTGAAGATAAGAAAACAGACCTCAAAGCCAAAACCCCTCCACTCACGATCTATCTCACCCAAAACTCCCCCATCAATGTCCTTCAAAGTAAAAGTCCAATGCCAGAAGCCAGGATTTTCTACAACTGCAAACTGTTTATCCCTACAACAACCATGTAGCATAAGGCAACAATGTGCAGTATGGGGCACTAATCTTGATTATATGAGGTGACACATTCTGAATTCAAATAAACACTGCATTAAAATACAATAGCATTTGGAAATTACCCTAGGTACAAATCATACACCCTCCTCCAAAGATGCCATCGTCTGTGAACCACACCGATTTCCTAGAAATAACAGATAACCAACACTATCAACAATCTGAATGCTAATTTACATGCTCAACAATCTCTATAACTGCTTGGCGACCAACAGATAAATTATGTGAAGTTGTCCTACCTTACCATTGATCTCTACATAAATTGAGCTGGTTATCCACCAAAAAGGCCTGCGAACCTAAATAAGAAAAATAAGGGCTCAAACTGAAATGTCAGTATAATTCAAAATGCTTTTTTTTTTGGGGAACTTTAATGAAAAGCTCCTGGTACTGTTCACTTTAACGAAAAACCATATTTTTACACTAAAAAGTCAATCCTGGTACTATTCATTTTACCCTTTATTTTGTCCTTATTGTTAAAACTCAAAGTTTTCAAGCCTTTTTCATTAGTTTTCCTTTTTTTTCCACAAAAAATAAAAAATAAATGCTCTATATCCTCCTCACCCTAAAGAGCTCATTACCCATGGCATCAGTTACAAGAGCAACAAAAGGGCGCCTGAGACGAAGCAACTGCAAAATGAAATGCAAACATCAGCACAGGAAAACCTCTATAAGATAACATAAAACACAAGAAGCAATCAGTGGTCAAATGGAGGTAATTTTATAGTTGAATCAGCAATCAACTTTAACAAAATTAACATTCAAAATGAAGTAACTTATTAACAACGTCATGCTCAAACTGCATAACTGTACATGACAGAATATCAGCAAAAAAATTTAAAGATTGAGTTAGAAAGTACCTGTCTAGCAATAACATGACTCTGCTCACGAATCAAACCAACAGGCTACAAAAAAAAAAAGCCATTGAGTAACAGGATATGGTCCATTAGTTTAAAACCTAAACTTCTTATATGGGAAACGTCAAGAGAGTGCATGAACTAGAATGATTACTCACTGACTCTGGGTAGCACACATCCACTATTCCATACCGATTTTCCTGGAATTATGTCAAATACAATTAGTAACTAGAGTACCACTAGCAAGAAGACGAACTGAAAGAGATGCCCAATAAATGTCAGATTGCGTGAAAATAACATATTCAGAGAGAGAGAGAGAGTTACTGAGATGGAGAATTCTACAAACTTTTACACGTGACTTAGTTCTCAAAATATATTTGGAATAGAAACATCAGACCTATTATATTTATAAAATATTTTTCTGAACATTCAAGGCAAACAATTTGAGGGGGAGGGGGACAAACAGAAAGAAAACCAAGGGCTTTTAAAAGAAGTCAAGTTGACAGTTTTAGAACCAGCAAATATGGCAAGCACCAAAGCACATAATCTGATGCTTCCGGCCATGACAATATGTACATGCAAATTAGTGCAGGGAAGAACAATATTAGGGAAAAGAATCACCTGCTCAAATCCAAAAGCAAGATTTGCCCACTCTATATCCCTAGTAATCAGCAGATTTGATCTAGCAAGAAGAGGCATCACCTGGGCCTAAAAAAATAAAACGAATGGCAAGTAAGACATTTTATGTTACTCAAACTAGGCATAACAAGGAATGGCTTGGATACTAGAAGCTTGGAAAGATGAGCATAAGTGAAAAACTGTGGCAAATAATTTTAGCATAGTAATATAAGAGAATGTCTCTATCAGCAGTAAAAATCACATTTGAGTTGCTACTCTTTAAGAGCATACCGTAGTTAAGTTTCAACAATGATACTTACTACAAAATATTACCAGGGGGCCATGGAAATTAGGTGATTGCATCTATGTGAATAACTTAAGAGCTGTAATCCTAAGGGCGGAAAAGAAACAGGGAGCCAAAAATTTACTTCTTCTGGAGATTCTGGCTTCAGATATCCTGAGATGGATTGGCTTGGGGGCGGTTGTGTCATATTGGGTTCATCCTCATCATAAGAGACTGCTTGACTGAAAGGTGCACTTGGATACCATCCATAGGATGAATAATGGTACGGTGATTTTTTAATATACTTAACAGCTTTCCCTCTTCTCTTTCTTTTAGACTGTTCCATTTTCCTATCTGCAACCCAGAGCTGTACAAGGAAGTCCCTAGTCAATTCAGGATCACCGCCAGTACCAGCCTTGTGTCCAAACTGACGAGACAAAGATACCGGTCTCTGTTCAGACCACATGGAACTTCCTTTAAACTTTGAAATTACATTTCTTGCTCCAATCAACCGCTGCTCAAAATCTTTAGCTACAGTAGCAACACAGGATCCATCCTGAGGGCATGAAGTAGCAGGTAGACTTCCTCTTTGAGACTGAAAACCACAGTGGACCCAAATGCTTTTGGTGTCTTCAATAGCATTCTGATGGGGTTTTCTGATATGACAGAATGAGGATCCACATTTGGATTTTGCCGCACAAGTTTTGTAAACCTTGGTGGAAAACCTTGTCCAATTCATCTATAATATATTACAATTTCTTGAACTGATCAAACCCGAAAGCATAAATCTGTGTATGCAGATTACGGAATCATAATTATTATAAAAACAAACATAATTAACAGAAACTAAAGAATCTTTCCATGAAATTAAGCCAAAGCAAAGAAACTAAGCTAAAAATACAATGCATTCCAATGCTTCATAATTATAATAAAAAAAAACAAGCAGAATTAACAGAAATTAAAGAATATTTCCATGAAATTAAGCTAAAAATCACAATTAATTCCAATGCTTCAGTAAGCTTTCTGAAGCTCTAGTTTTTATTTTCCATCGATTGTTTTCCATGAAATTACCAAAAGAAAAAAAAATGAAACTGTTGATCCCCTAGCGTCTTGTGCAAGAAACCAAAATTCAATTTAGAAAAAACCGAAACAATCGAAGAACGCAGGTCACATTTGATCGCAATAGAATTTGATCATCGTCAAAATGTTATCAAGAAACACAAAATTCTTGTTTGTTTACAGTATGGAGGAAGACGAACTCACCAGTGCAGCTCTCGCTCGCTCGCTCGCTCTCTCCGATGAGGTTACAAAGCTTTCCCCGCTCTATCTCTCTCTGTGAACGAAAAGAGAATGACCGAAAAAGTTTCTCGAAGGGTTTGGATTCACTGTGGTATTGGACCGGGCTATGGCAACTGTCACGTATATACCACAAAAGCTGGGCTGGCCCAGTATGGTAATTTGGGTGCCTAACATCTAAATCAACCCAACTTTAAATGGGTTGGGCTAGTCCCAGCAATGTAGGGCCATGTGAATTTTTAAAGGAGGAAATTGGAAAATTGCACTACATTTTGACACGTGCATAATTAGCACAGGAAATTGCGCTTGAAAAAGAAATAAATTCCTCTAAGCAATAGGTGAATTGTTCTGATGGTTTTCTTTAATTCAATGTGTTCTATGTTTAAATTTTTTTTCGTCCCAATAGTGTTAGTTTAGAGTAGGACTTTCATTGGTATTAAAAAATTTCTGTTGTAAATATTATGTGGATGGTCCACATGAATAGTTTGTTACTATTTATGCACAGTATTTTCACTATTCATTTGTGGAAAATTTGTAAAGTGAATAGTGCTTTCTTTTGTTTATATAAAGGAAGAAGATGAATGAAGTGAAAAAAGTTCACGGGAAAGAAAGAGAGGAAGGAAGGAAGAGGAAGAGAGAGAAGGAAGAGGAAGAGAGAGAATAGAGGAAGATGAGAGGAGATAATAGAGAGAGTTATCTTTGTACTCCTATTATTTCAGATTATAATGAAAGCATCACAGCTGCCCCGAGGACGTACTCCAGTCACACTGACTGTAGAGGAACCTCGTAAATTTTGTGTCTTGTTTCATTTATTCCACTGCACCCACCGTCGATTTTACAACACGTTATCAGCACGAGAAGCTCTCATGTCAGTGGAAAGCACAACGCCACAAATCCTGTTCACCTCCTCCAGCTGGAATCTCATAGATAAGAAAAAAAATTTCATTTCATCTTCAAATCTCAGTACAATTGATTTTCTTGAAGCAACTATATATATTGTTATATGACTGTATATCATCCTTTGCAGAAGCAAAAGAGTAAAAGACTCAAAATTTGTAAGAGAATTTGACAGCCATGTAAATAGCCTCGGAACTCCAACTTGCGGACCTCGGATTGAAATACTTTCTTCTTAAAAGTTGTTCGTCTGCTCAGTATCTACAACATATCAAAATTTCAGAAAATGTTAACGGTGCGATCGTCGCAGATGTCTGAAATACCAAACCCGTTTCCAATTTCCGCAGAAAACTGGGCAGCCACCTTATGAGTACCAAAACTCCATTTCGGTAGTTCAAATTGAAATTGTTTCTTCACGAAAGTTGTTTGGTATCCTCTTATCCATATCATACTAAATTTTGAACTAAATCTAACGGTTTGATCTTCTCATAAGTTGCAGACACTCTTGACTCCAAAACTTATGGGAATCGTTTCGACTTTTTCGAAACTCACCGGAAGAGGAACACCAATTGGAACTTATTGTTACTATTATTTACTGAGTAACCAAAATGACTTCGAACTGTGAAATAATAATAAAAATAAAAGGGATGAAACAAAAGAAGTGGCAGACCAAGAAAATGAAAAAGCAAAACATGAGGACTTAATCATTGCATTTTCTGTTTTGGCATATTTATGTGCATGGTGTTGGTTTAAAGCCCATGTCACAAGTTCTATTTATTTAAAGCAATTTATTTATAGTGGGTAGAATTATTACCCTTTGCTTTAAAGCTTTGATATTTATGTGAATGGTGCTGAATCAAAGCCCTTGTCACATGCTTTATTTACTTTAAAGCAATTTATTTACCATGGACGGTTTTACCGCCTATTGCTTTAAGTTTTGATGGTGCTGAATTAAAGCCCTTGTCACAAGCTTTATTTACTTAAATGCAATTTATTCATTATGGCTGGAATTACCGTCTATTGCTTTAATTTATTTATTGTACTTATCTTTTGTTACTATGAGTATATACAGGACCTGAAGTTCCTTGATCAGATCAGAACCTGCAGTTTCTTGATCCTCATCATATAAAATAATTGGACCCGAAGTTCCATCATACAAAAGGATCTGGCATGAAGTCCCTTGATCCTGAAGATCAGGACATGAAGTTCCTAGATGAGTACCGTAAGTTTGAAGTGCCGCAGTGCCTTAACTTAATTGTAATAAAAGCCATAAGAGTCTCAGTTTACAGACTATTAAATAAGGACCAGAAGTTCCTTATGTCCATGCTCAAAATGGTTTAGCAGAAGCCTTTATTAATCGAATGAAATTGATTTCCCGCGCTCTGCTCATGAAAACGAAATTGCCAATTTTCTACATGGGGACATGTAAACTTTACATGATGCATTATTAATTCGGTTGAGACATGTTACCGACCATCAATACTTCTCAGTACAACTCGGGTTTGGAACCAACCAAACATTATACATTTACGAGTTTTTGGTTGTGTTGTCTATGTGCCTGTAAGACTGCCACAACGTACTGAAATGAGGCATCATTGCAGATTAGGCATTGAAGTTGAACACCATCTATCATTCAATATTTGGAATTCTTGATTGGGGATATGTTTACCGCATGGTTTGCGGACTGTCATTTTGATAAGACAATTTTCCTGCCATTAGGGGGAGAAAATAATATCGTTCCAGAAGAACGATGAGAAAATATCATTCCAAAAGAATGATGAGAAAAGACCGTTCCAGAAGAACGAAGAGAATTTGTCTTATTTTGATTCACGAAGCAATCAATGAGAAAATGAAATATGGATAATTAAATGATACAACGAAAGTGATGAAATCATATATACTTACTGCAAATGTGCTTACAAGAATTGATGTCTCTGTTGGATAAAATAATGAGACAGTAAATGATTTATCTGTTGCACGCCTGAAGCGTGGCAGATTTTTAGACTCAAAAGGTTCAGTTATTCGAAAGAAGAATAATATGGCACTACTGAACTATTGCATTCCCGAAGCATAACTGTTGCATGCCAGAAGCATGACAGTCGCCACATGGATACACGTCCCAGATAGGACAATCCACAGACATGGGAATATTGATGTCTCATGCATGTAGCATGATAGATGTATAGGTTCCAAAGACTCAACTCCCGGAAGTGGAGAAAATCCAAGCTCTATAACGCTCAAGAGGAGGTTATGATCCACATTCTCTCAATTATGACTATCCTGGAAGAGATAGCGTCATGCCCTTGAAGAGGCAATGGATATCCAAAGAAATGAAAAGCTTTTATGCATGCGCATGCACATGAGAATATGGGATCACGGATTGATGATAACCAATGGTAATTTTGGTTTTTACAAGTAGCTACTAAATTCATCAATGAACTGTGTTAATATTGAGTCACGTTCTTTTGTTCGTCGACAAAAGAAAAATTATTGGCCAAAATGGAGAAAGGCAATTCCATTACAATTTTGTAAGAACGTGGGCAAATGAACCTATATATATTTGAATACAATACAAATAGCCAAAAGATGTTGAACCAAGGAGGTTATATATGGGCATTTGTAATACAGTGTAATACACTTACATGATATGACACAAGGTTGTAAACGAGTTCATATAAATGGAGAATTATATACGAAGGGTTGTGAGTCGCCCACATCATATCTCCATAAGTAAATCCCTCAAGTATACATGGGAGCGAATTGCTCTGTATAAATTCCAAAGGAAAATGTATCATGAAGTGTAGAAAACCCTTGAAGGATTCAAATTGCTTGAAGTAAGCCTCTGAAGGGTAAAACATAAAATATGTACTCAATACCAATGGATTATATAAATTGCCTTAGTGAGTACTATCATTATGATATTGTTGCAACATACTAAAATCTCTTGCAAGAGTCAATGACATTAAATTATAACTCTTGAAGAGTTGATGATATTAAATTGGGACTCCTGAAGAGTCTAGAAAAATTATAAAGTGTTGAAGGAATTATTGTCTCGAGCTGCAGATCGAACAATCTACCAACACGAATCTTATCCATGATATTTATGATATTAAAAGAACCATATGGATTGAAGATTATGAGTTGAATACTCATATGATGAAGACACTAAGAATAATCATTTATCTTCGTGAGGGTAAAGATAAATTAATATTTGGTCCAGAAGTACCACATCTTAGTGAAGTATATGCTTTATTGTATTTGGCACAATACATTGAATGAAATAAAGTTTATTTATTAATATCTCCAAGAAATTACAGATATATACATACACATGAGTTAAAACAAACAAACAGGATGGAGCCTTCACAAAGGTTGCTCATGTGAAGCCTCAGTACTCGGAAGTACCCCAGAAGGGGGAGGCACTGGAGATTGATCATGTGGCACCCCAGTACTTAGCAAAACACCAGAAGGGGAAGGCATCAGTTGCTTTCGGAATCTAGCAACGAACCTCTGGTGATCACTTTGAATCCGACTTTCGGATTCCTGCAGTTGGACGAGCTTTCTTTTCATGCTCGTAGAGTAACTATTTGCAAGCACGTGTAACATCCTATTCTCGTGCTTGAGCCCTCTGATCTCTTGTTTAAGACTTGCCACCTCCGCCATCAATGATTCAACTTGGCGAGTTTGAGCAAGTAGGCGTTGGCCCATATTGGACACAGAGCCAGCACACTGAACACTGAGAGCCAAGGAGTCTTGAATGGCCGACTCTTCAGACCGTTCTGAAAGGATCTTGTTATCCCTTGGAGTGAGAAGATTCCTAGCTACCACAGTAGCGGTTATGTTATTCTTCATCATAGAGTCCCCAACCGTAAGAGGACCATTAGAAGATAAGAAGGACGGGCGCCATATATTATCCTGACGCTGCTCGTCTGTATCACTCCTAAGACTCAAATCTAAGCAAATGTTAGATGGGCAAGTCATTTTTCAGAAATGATGAAGGAAAAACAGAGGTCAAATAAAATTTCAGAAGTGCAAGAAGGTGGAAATTTCTCAGGCAGCAATTTTCTGAGCATACCCTTGAACACAATTGATGTCTCTATAAAAGAAGAGGCAGCAGAGCCACTTGTTCAAAGATCGAAGAGGCACCGCTCTCCGAATTTCAAAAGCCAGATTTTCCTGAATAAAGTTCGTTGGCATTTTTCAGACGTAACCCAACTTTTTCAGATGTCGCGTGCAATTTTGTCAAAGATCTCTGACAAAGTTGAAAACGCGTAAATCTTACTGTTCTATTTACACCACAGTTGCTGACAAGAGTAAAAGCACAGCACCACCACTTGCTATTGAGAAATCTCTATATATGTCGACCTCTGTTCTCCATAACAAGGCAGACCCGCAACACTGCAAGAATACCTAACTCTTCCTCATCTCCGAGAATGCATCTTCAACATAGCATCTCGAAATACTCAGTTTTCTTCCTCTCCGAGAATACCTCTTCAAACATGTCACACCAGAGCAAGATTATCACATATCTTCAGGGACCAGAGCAAGATTATCTCATATCATGCAATCTCCCTGTCATTTCCTTTGTCCTTGTTCTTGCCTACGAAGACAAGGATAAAGAAAGCAATATGTCGGAACTTCCACTCAAACTCCCGGTAAGGAACCGACTGCCTGGAACCTTTCCTGATTGCTTACCTAGTGTTGCTCTCGAGTAGTCATCTTTAACGGTTGGAGCTGGGTCTCCAGTCACCAAGAAGTGATGAACCATTCAAGGGTTTGCATTCCTCTCCTGCATCAGGGGACAAATCCTACAAGAGAAGATGCCACACATGCATGGGGGGAAAAGCAGGGAAAATACTACTTAAGCAAGGGGAGCAAGTAAGGAAAGTAAAAATGATACATTGAAGCATGTGGAGACAAGCGCAACAAACGCGTGCTGATTCATCCCTGACAAAACTGAAGATCACTTGCCACATGAAGCTCCTCATGGTCCAATTTCATTCAAGATCAAGCATCGAAGGTCCTTGAAGAAATCACAAGTCCGATTCAAGATCAAGTGTTCATTACTCTTGAATCAAATTCCGCTCCAGATAAAAGGAGTAAATTCCGATCTTCAATGCTAGTCTAGCAGAAAGTCCTACAACCCAGTTCAAGAAAAAGGCTGTGGAAAGTTAACAATAAGTAAAGCAACTCTTTTAGCAATTCTTCTTACTAAGAGACTAAAGCAGAACAATCAACGATCAACCTAAATGATTTGAAATCAGGGGGAGATACTCATCAGGGGGAGCATCCAAGACAGATCAAGATTTTAACGAGTCAATCGAAGACTTGTGGCCATCCAAGGGGGAGTGTTGTAAATATTATGTGGATGGTCCACATGAATAGTTTGTTACTATTTATGCACAGTATTTTCACTATTCATTTGTGGAAAATTTGTAAAGTGAATAGTGCTTTCTTTTGTTTATATAAAGGAAGAAGATGAATGAAGTGAAAAAAGTTCACGGGAAAGAAAGAGAGGAAGGAAGGAAGAGGAAGAGAGAGAAGGAAGAGGAAGAGAGAGAATAGAGGAAGATGAGAGGAGATAATAGAGAGAGTTATCTTTGTACTCCTATTATTTCAGATTATAATGAAAGCATCACAGCTGCCCCGAGGACGTACTCCAGTCACACTGACTGTAGAGGAACCTCGTAAATTTTGTGTCTTGTTTCATTTATTCCACTGCACCCACCGTCGATTTTACAACAATTTCATCTTTTTAGGTACGTGCACAATTTTTATGAACTTTTTTGGAGAATTGACGTAAACATTTTGTCAATTTTAATAATTTTTTAATTCGATAACCAAAACTACAAATTACTGCAATTTATAATTTAGGAAATTTTCGTAGAGTTGACGTGTATGGACTAACAGACAAGTGGCCTAGTTGAAAAGCGCAAACAACAACTCTCTAAAGAAAATAACGGAAGGTCTTAGGTTTGGTACTTTGTAAGCTATGAATTTGCTTGATCATCGTCACGAATAGGATGCAGTTCCCAATTAGCCTCATCCGATCCTAGAAATAGTGAAAAACCGTAATCTGCTATCAGTTGTCCCATTTTTCTAATGCATATGGACTAGTAATCCAATTTACTTGTAAATATATACATGGAAAATTAAAGTGCGAAAATAAAAAGTGCGTAGAAGGAATGAAATATCAGCAACTACAAATTCACGAACATACTCCCCACCTTTTATAGCTATATGTTACTTAAATTAGTTAATGAAAGACAGCCAAGATACAAATTAACAGCCTTGTATGGAATCACATGTACATTTCCCTATGAATTCTATCTATACCTACTTCCTCCCTACATAAGCCTAGTTCCTTCAAATCCTCAGAATTCCATATCCAGCAAATATGCAGTGCAGTTGACAACCCCTCTGTTTGCTTCCATGGCTGCTTCCTCGGGCCGGTAACCCGCTTCATCCGATTATTCCAAAAGACGGCAGAAAAAGGTGGTCTTCTAGTGTCCTTGTGGGTAGTCTCGTCCAGAAATAAGAGAATAGCAGTAAAATACTGTGCTAGAAGTTTGAACTTATTGTACTCATATAACAATGTACATGTAAATCTATCATGAATTTCTCTCCTTTTCGCTATTCAATAAAATAACTGCTTTTGATGGCGGCCTATTGATCTTCTCAAGTAACCTACTGAATACTAATTTCACGGGTATGCAAGCTACGGTCTTAGCAGCCCCAGAAGACTCCGGCTTGATCAGCCCATCCCTTTGATAACTACTGCTGTCATGGTGTATAGGCTTGTTACTAAAATTCTGTTCAACGGGTATTGAAGATATAGTCCTCGTTTTCTGGCTTGACGATAGGATCACTTTCTTGGCCGCTTTTTTTGAGAACTTTCTGTCAGTGGGAAGCCGAGAGCTGTTAGGAAGGCTCCCTTTGCCCTGGCTTGCCTTGTTACTGAAGCTCCCTATATTTAATTTCTTAAATGGTGGTCTGCTTTCTTCATCTGAAAAGCGAAGGTAGTCAGCAGTTTCATCACCATCCAATGCGGATGATAAATGAGGGCGTGGGACTCGAACATTTGCTGTTCTCCTTGCTGTCCTCCATGCATGTGGAAGAGTTACAACCCCATTATTGTCAATTGCTTCACCAAATTCATCAACTGTTGAAAGAAGCGAGTTGGATGACCCATCTTCCAAGGCTTCAATTTGGATTGGGTGCCCTATTATTGCCTTCCCATTTAACTTGCTCATCAGAGAAACAATTGGAACAGGCTCCTTTTGGTAACTTGCCTGGACCTTCAAGTCAACATCTATCAAGTATTTTGGCCTCCTGCGATAACGATGACGGCCATCATATACCGGGTTAAAGCGTTCTCTTTTGATGTCCCAGTACTCGTTCCTAGCAGACCTATCCTCCCAGGTCCAGTCCTCCCAATCAATCATATTCTGACCAACACTGTTTCGACTTCTTGTTGCAGCTCTTGATGCCATGGAGTATTCATCTTCCAGTCCAATAAACTCAGTCTGAAAATCATTACTATCGACATTAACCCTATGAGGATAATCACTAAGAGCAATGTATCACAATGTTTTAAAAGGCGAAGGCGATGCCAAGGCGTTTCATGGATAGCCCTGGCTAGGGGAAAGCCTTGAGGCGTGAGGCGATAGTCTCACGGGACCTAAAATTATTAATATATAGTCTAGTCGGAGGGTATGTCATAGTCTAGTTGAACTTAGAGGGTGTGTCATATAGTCTAGTTGAACTTGAACTTGAACTTGGGCAGTTTCTGAAGAAAAGAAAAAACGCCCAGTCGAATGCCTCAGGCGCGCCTCGACCGCGTCTAGGCAAGTTTAAGCCTATTCCAGCTGGGCAGAGGCGTTACATCACCGCCCAGCCTCCAAAGCTGCCTAGGCGCACCTCAAGGATCGTTTTTTAAACCATTGATGTATCAATGGAAACTTGAGATTCAAGAATAATATAGGTAAAAGCACATACCTTTTCTTCAGAATATGGTCCATAATTATAGCCTTTGCCGTAAGTTGCATCCACTGACTTTTTCGTAAGATTGCGGATATTCCTTTTCCCTTTCAACTGCCATTTGGAAACAGCTTCACTAGCAAATAAAGGGTCATGACTATAGAGGTGAGACATATCACCGGAATGCGAGAATTCATCAGGGTCCTCATCAACCATGATTTTGTGTTCTTGTGCTTCATATCTTCCCACTTCTGGTTCTGCAGATTGATGTACAGACAAAATTTAGAGGGTGTTCACAAAGAAGTGGCGAAGCCATCATGAACAATTGAGGCCAAAGCCAGTAAAACCAACTCAATAGCATAAAGTGCATACTCCACAAGTTATAACAACACATACTTACAAATATAAACAATAAAATAAGGTAGAATTAGGAAGGATAGACTTCATTTACGTTAAAACAATAGACTGTAGTTCGAGTGCATACATTTAAAAGCATAATTGCCGAATCACAATCTGCACATTAAGATGAGAAACATGCTACAGATCGAATCTTCCATAGAAGATCAAAATATGCATACCAAACGTTAAAGGAGGTACATGCAAAAAGAACTCAAAATATTGCATGTAGCATATGTATTATAAATAAGAATAATAGAGCTGAACTTCCCAACAAATATGAAGAGTGGGGCTATTTTACATCAGACAATCTAGCAACTCATAAACCATGGAATTTCAAAATATAAAGGTAGTAAAAAGCTGAACCTGAAAGTAAAGGCATGTCTTCATCCATTTCTGGTTCGGTCTCAGATGAATCCGACTCGGACTCGGAAGTATCAGTTTCAGAAGAATCAGAGTCATCCTCTGTAAAGCCAGAAGTGTTCTCTGAAATCATGGATTCAGCATGAGGACGAGCGCCAACTGGGGAGGCTGAGCTCGCTACATGGTTTGAAGGAGACGCTTCGTACTCCAAGGATTCACCAGACTCAGCTGGAAAATATACAATTTTACTCCTCTTTGCCTTGCAAATAACTCCAGTCGACTCCACTCCTGAAATAGAAGTAGAAAGAGTAGTACTGTCAGGATGCAAGCACTGTGGGACTGCTAATTTTGCACTATTCTGCAAAACTTGAACAAGAGGACGACGTTTATCAGGTCTCTTGACCAAAATTTCATCACTCAATCCATCATGTGACCTTCTCCGTTTCTCTAAAGAATGTTTACCATTCACATGACTTGTTCTTCCCATGCCAAGACCACTGCGACTAAGAGCTGGATCAGTACCATTAAATGTGGATTTCCAAGAACCATTTGAAGCAAGAGAAGAAATTTTTCGCTTCGAAGGGGCAATTTGGAGACCAAAGTCTTGCAAGCCTCTCATCCGAGGCATGACTTCAGAATGATCATCATCACCACTCGGTTGAATCCCCTCTTTGACTCTTTCAAAAGACATAGGACTGCCTATAATGTCGTTTCTATGAGATGTATGTGACTTGGAATTTCCAAGTTTTACATTGTCAATTCCCAAACTCTCGGAAGATATAACTAACTCCTTTTTCACAACACCAGATAACTTACTGTTCAAGCGTTCAGAATTTATACCTAACTTTCCTTGTTTCTTCAATAGCTGCTTCTCAAGTTCAAGCGCATGAAGAATAGCATCTTCTCGACGTGCATATTTCTCTCTTTTCTTTATAGGCATACCCTGCGCTGATTCAGCCTTCTCAATACAATCATCAAACTCACCGCATCGAAATGCCTTAACACGCTTCGATTTTTCCAAATTGTACCAGTCACTGAAAAGAAATACCACTGAATATCATTACTATAACAGTAGGTAAAACCATAAAATCAAAGAAGGCATGAGAGTACAAGAACCAGCAAGTATGAACAGACTCCAGTTTGAATTAGACTATTCTGCGAGAATAACATAGTTAATGAAATCCATCTTAACTAATTTGTAACGAAATTTTCCGCTAGGTAGATAAGGCCAAAAGAGTCAGCAGTATGTAATCATTCTCTGGAGGCCAGAACCATTTGAAGGATTCTGCAAAATAGTTCTACATGACAACCAATTGTATGTACATTGAACACTCATTAAGTTGGCATGGAAATAATGACAGGGGACTCCATGGTACTAGTACAATGTCTCTGAGAATTCCACTGCTCTCATGATTTTACCGTTCTCCAAACACTCACCGACTAACAAATAAATTCTCAACATAAAGATATACCTTAACAACAACAACAACAACATCATCATGAAAATATGAAAGATACAGAATTTTCGGGGCTTGGTTCTTTATCCTTTGAGAAATAACCAAAGTATTTCATGACAAGGTGTATCTAAAGGTATGCATAGAATAGGGTTTCAGTCCTGGCATTTAACATTGCATTTGATCAAGAAGAGTAGTCTAACCAAATATTTTCCATACATATCTCATCTTCAGTGTCTTTTATCCCTACAAACTTGGTTGGCCACAAAGTTGCAGTATTTCTCTGATATGGATTTCTACTTCTGCTCCAATATGTTGTGATTTGTTCAAGTAAAACAGATAAAAGCGCAATTTTTCGGCTCATTCATACAACAAAACATGATAATATACTCACTAAACTTTATTATTTTTCTAATTTCTGGATAAACATCTAACCACAACCCAAAGTGCTAAAACTAACAAGTACATACTGAAAAGGGGAAAAAATGAGAGACATACACACTGGCGTCCTCTCTGCCTAGGAGCTTGACGGGGGTCCCAGAGCGAGGCGACGTGAGATGCGAAGTGGAGAGCTCTTCCGGGCCCACTATCTTCCCCGGCCACCACGACCCGTTCCTCCGCCTCACCCAGACGATCGATCCTACACTGAACTCGCCCGCACCTGAATCCGTACTATCCATAACACACATAAACGCATGCACCACACACTCTCTCCTTTCTCTCTGTAGTTCTCTCGGTCGGCGAACAATGGAGGAAGTCGGAGCTGAGCTCAGCCTCCAGCAAAGAGCAGTGGGGGAAGGAAGATCCGAAGAATTACGAAAGTGGAGGGTCCAATTTGAGGGATTCGGGTTAGGGCTAGGGCTAGGGTTTCCATTCAGAATTGGGGATTTTTCATTTTTGTGTCTTATTTTATTTGTTTTTTCCGGCCTTCTTGTTTCTTTTCTCTCTGTAAAAAATAAAAAATTATATAAAATTGGAAAAATTATATAAAAAAAATATTATAATATTGGATGGTTCGGTTGAAGAAGGTGGGCTGGCTTAAGCAAGCAAACAGTGGGTCTGTGTCGTTGTGGTCTCAGTCTGTGGGGGGATAAATAATCAGGCATATTTGTCGGTTTATTCTCTAAATTTGTACATAATTGTTAATTTTTTCACTGAATTTTAATTTTAACTAATTATCTCTAAATTTTTATATGAATTTAACTTTTAACTAATTACTCCCCTGAACTTTTATAAATAATCAATTTCCCCTTATTATATTTTAAAATTGTTCATTCAGTTTTTTATCTTTTTTGCCGTCATACAGTTTTCATATGTTGTTTTTGTAATCAAAATGGATAGAAAATTAGATGAAATTTTTTAAAATATAACGGCAGAGCGAGATGGCTATTTATTAAAGTTCAATTGGATAATTGGTTAAAATTAAAATTCAAGAGAAAAATTAATTAAGTTAAAATTAAAATTCTGGTGAAAATTAGCAGTATCATACAAGTTCAGGGCTTATCGACAAATATGCCAAATAATTACCACGCGGAAATCGGACGAGTTTTGGTCCCGTGGTGCCAAAAGCTATTTTATCTCGAAGACGTGGACGGTTAGATGTGTGGGCTTCTATTTTTACAACTTCTAAACCCAATAACATTCTAGGCCCAACTGACCCAAACAAAAAATTCTTCTTGAGCATGTCACCCAAGGAACCTCATTATTATTGCTCAAGAAATATTATGTGTTTCTGGATGAGTTGCTTTGATTGGATGTCGATGTTTAATAAGTAAGGAAAAAATAACATAGTGAAGATTTTGGAATGGAAAAAATTTGACCTATGTCACACTATTGCACAATGTTATAAGTTTGTGTGGGCATGTGGTCCAATATCCTAGTAGATAGAGTGTTGGGTTTCTATCTATGCGTCTTGAGTTCGAAACTTACTTCACCCCTCTTCTAAATTATTATAATAGTTTCGAACTCTCCATCTCCTCTTTATAATAATAAATTTAGAAAATTGTTTATTTGGCATGATACATGAGATGAGTGACGTTTTTATTTGTATAAAAAATAAACACTCAACGCTCTCCAACTTCTTAGTGCAAATATATTGTTTTATCTAATAAACACTCGATTAATTATTGATTAGGTGGAATTTTATCATTTTGTTAATTCTACACATTTAAACATCGAATTTTGATCCAACCTAATATGATCAATAGACGATGAATTGATGCACTGAATTTTATAATTAGATGATTCGTTAACTTAACAAAAAAGTTATTACGATGAGATTATTTCCGACTTAATTATGTTTTTTCTACGTCTTTGAAGAAATTCAACAATAATTTTTTTCAAAGATACGATATTGTAAATTGATTATTAATCCTAATATGAATTCATATTTAAATTAGTGTCAATGTAATATGAACACGATTCATTTACCATGTTAATTCCTTTTTTCATACAACGATATATTTAACAAATACGAATTTGTCATAATTTTTTCTTTCATTGGTCGAATTTATCATACTTAAGTTTTGACCATTTTCCCGTCACTACGTGAAAACTTACCCTCTCTATGCGGCGCAAGGATACGATTCACGTACCTAATAAAAAATATAATAAACAAATTTCAAATTTCAAATCCGCGCTCTAACGGTCACAATTTCTAGGGTTGTCCAAACGTCTCTCATTGTATAAATATCCCCAATTGCTCACTTGTTTTCTCCAACGCTTCTACATCCTTCACTCTCAATCTTGTAGCCGTCTCTCTTTCAAAGACCAAAACAGCTTGTTTTGATCATCTAGGGTTTCCGCACCGCCATGGATTTCTCCACCCTTTCCAGAAGAGAGCTCCAGACTCTGTGCAAGAGGAACAAACTCCCAGCCAACCTCACCAATGTCGCCATGGCTGATTCTCTCAAGAATCTCGAACTCGTAATGCTCTTATCCCCCATTTTCTTTTCCCGATTTGATAGAAAATATGTTTTAAGTTTGTATCCGTTTGGATCCGGAGAAAATTGATATGTGAAAAGTGAAATCTCTGAGATCGGTACATTTCCAGATTCAAATCTGCTGGAGATTGCTGTTCTATTTAATTTGGATTGTAGATAGCATTTTCTACATTATTTTGTGTTTGGTTGGTGAGAAAATGACCGGAAAGGGGAAATGGAAGCGATATTGACTACTTTTTCCTCTGATTCAATTCTATATAATCATCTTGAGCTGAATCGTAATTTTATAAGAAAATTAAATTGGGGAATCAATCTACGAAATCCTGTTCTGTTTGTTAGCTGGGAATCACAGGCTTGTTTTTTATGTAAATCAATATACAGCTGATTTGATCCTATTTCCAATCAGAAAACAACGTCTAAATATTTGATTTTATATTCAAGTATTTTCTTTGCAGCCAAACAGAATGGCTGAAATTCTCTCTCATTCAATCTGACTGTTGTGCTAATTAAAATGTCAGGTGGAAGGAATTGAAGAGTTGCTGAATCAATCTCCACAGAAAACAATGAACGGTTCATTAAGTATCCCTCGTACTGCTGGAAGAACCTCCGTTCGAAGAAAGCCGATCATTGAAGAGCCAGAAAGTTCACAGACATTGACCCGCAGTCGCCGTGGGACAAGGCGAGAAGTTGCTGAAGAGGTGGTGGACCAGGAAAAGACTGAGGTGGTGCCTAAGACTCCCGCTGCACCAAGCACCCGGAGAAGGGCTCCTGCCACTTCCGCTTGCCAGAAGATGGAGACCCAGAAGGAGACATCTTCGGTGCAGAAGAGCGTGTATAACACTAGGCGATCCGTGAGGCTGCTGGAAAAGACCATGGCTAGCTTGAGCTTGGGGTATGAAAACACTATGCCTCTTAAGATGAATGAACTTTCCACAGAAATGAACAATGATTCGGAGAAGACTGATGATTGCTCAGTTGATGAGGGTAAGTCCATTCCTCATTTGCATATCAAGTTTTCGTTACTTGTAATTTGTCATTTTTGTCAACTAAATGTATTGTTTCTCAGAAATATAGTTGGATGGAAAATCATGTTATCTGACATAGTTTGTTGGCATGGAACAGGGTCTAGTATGCAGACGGTATCGGAGGCGAGCTCAGAGAGAGTTGATGTTTCTGAAGTTTCACTGGAGAATGAAGGGCAGTTGAAAGGTGATGTGGAGGAAAATAGCAAGGCTGATGTGATTGAAGTAGATGATTTCGAGCAGAAATCCGAAGCGGAATCTGAGGTATATGAATCAAAGTCAACCTCAGATGACATTGTGGTTTCAGAAGTAATGGATGCAGCATATGACAAGAGTAAGTTTAATGACATTTTGTTATGGCCAAGATATTTGTGCATTTGACTTTATGGTTCTCAATTCAAAATTCAGGGTTCCATGTCGTTTTACTTATTTGAATCTACTTGTGGTTGCTGCAGAACCTAATGATGAAGGAACTGAAAATTGTTTGGCTGCTAAAGTTTCTGATGATATTTCTGCTGAGGACATGGACCATTTTATTGCTGCTGAGAACCCGGAAGATAATATCACTACGGTGGAGGATCAAAATCTTGAGAATGACGGTTCTGACTCGAAATCTGCTGCTGGGGAGACTGAAGAAGTTAAGGATGTGGCTAATGTAGAAGAAGCTGCTAAGCCTAAGGCATTGACTCTGAGCTTGTCTGGTGAACAGCAGCCTATGCTTAGTGGCAAGGACTCAGTGCCAGAGGCTGATTATAACGAGAAATTCGATTTTGAATCAGACTCTGTCAAGGATGGAGATATTGAATCAGACTCCACTGAAGGAGTATTTAGTGAAGATGAAGCCACGGATGAAAACTTAGTTGAGTGTGAGGAATTTGAATCTTCGAAAACGGAATCCATGACCGAAGAAGGTTCTGATGATGACATCACTGAGGAAGGAGAAGAATTTGGTGAAGGAAGTTTGGTTGATGCTAACAATGGGAATGAAGTCGCAGAAGTCGTTGCCGTGGCAAATGTGCAAGAGATCAATAACTCTGAAGTTGATGTTTGTGTAAAAGGGGCTCCAGCTTTGGACAAGGCTCCAACACTGCCACCCTTGGAAGCTGAGCAGCTTTCGCTTCAGTTTCCCCGTCCAACTTTCTCAAAACCCGGGAAGTCTCCAAGCAAGAAGCGATCAGAAGTCACGAGCTGCATCTTTGATGACAATGAGGAGAACATTGATGATGGCAATGACAATGGAGGAGTTGAGATCAAGAGAGACGCGGATGCCACTGGCAAGGATAGCGGGGAGAGTGAATTGGAGGCCAAGAGTCTAAGGCAGTTAAGGAAAATGCTGAAAAGTCAATTAAAGATCAAGACAGAAGATAAGACGGTAGAGAAGCCAAGAACTGCATTGCAGGAAGTACCAGAGAACCAAATGGCAGGCAGTGGGAACTGAAACAGAACCACAGACAGAGAGAGAGGGGATAGAATAGTCATTTTACATGATGATTTTTGCCTCCTTAATTTTTATAGAGAATTTTTTGGGGGTTTGCTTTACTTGACATTACTTTTGAATAATTGTGGGCAATTGTACCGGGAGATTTTCATATCAAATTGGATTTTTGGAAATTTTCTAGTCGTTCAACCTCCTCTTTTTCCCTTCTAAACTTGCATTGCTACTTGATTCGAACGGTCTATTTTCTTTGTCGCATTTTAGCGATCATATGATATTGTTATTTAGTAGATTATAACGAACCACACTTTTAGTTAAATATTGAAATTATGACAATGTGAATAAAATTGTTAAATGATTTCGGATAAACGGGTTTCATTATCAAGCAACGATTCAAGATCGTAAAAAGAAGGGAGAATGTAGAATGAGAGTCTCATAGTGATGGTGCCTGGGATGCTACTTGCCTCATTGGTGGTATAGGGGCGGTCATTCGTGACTCGACAAGGAATTTTTTGGCGGGTTTATCTAAGTCATCCTCACATCCCCTCTCCCTCCTTGCATAAGCTTTATTGGTTAGGGAGGGCCTTGCTTTGGCATCTAGGGACTTTCAAAATATTATTATTGAGAGTGATTCGCTCCAGATTATCCAAGCTCTCTGTGCTTCCTCACTGGACCTCTCCCCTATTGGTCTCATTGTTGAGGATTCCAAAGCGATTTCTTTGGAGATCATTGAAGTTAGCTTTACCCATATCAAACGTCAAGCAAACGAGGTGGCTCATAGACTTGCCCATTACAGTCTCTCGTCCACTACGCCTGCTTTTTGGTTTGAAGAATCTCCGAACATTATCTTAGATGTTTTATTTGAAGATTGTGTATCGGAGCTCTAATTGTTCCCTTTGATGTCATCCTCTTTCTCTCATCAATATATCTATCGCCTTTATCCAAAATAAAAAAAGTGTTGTTTCAAGCATATTGTATCAAGGTCAAAGTTAAAATTTCCAATATTTTTATAAGAGTATGATTCTCTACCCTCCAAGTTCCTTCTCCTCATCTCCCCTCCACTCTTCAGTTTCTCTTTTCCTCTCTCTATAAAAAAAAGTTACACAAAATCTTGACATAATTTAATCAAGGCCGTTCATAAGAAGTCGACACAAGATGTTAGAGAATCCTACAACAAGGCCCGCGGCCCAACCCTCTTCCATCGCTCACACACTGTCAATTAAAACTTGAAAAATGAAAATAAAAGATGAGCGGGAAAAATCCACAAAAACCTGACATCTCTCAGTCCAGTCTATACCAATTTTCAAATCTCTCTCTGAGTTCCAGGTACGCTTCGATCCTGTTTCCAAAAACGATCTATAATTTCCTTATATAGTCAAATTTCAGATTAAATTTCAGGGTTTTGTATGCATTTTTGTTCATCTGTTCATTTTCCTAATATGCTTACCTTTTTCATTTAGTTGCTCGGTAAATTATTCGACGATTCATTTATTTCACTTCATTTCGCTTTGGTACCGAACACAATTGTTTCCTTTTTGTTTTTCGGTTGGATTTTAAATGCCGATGGCAGTCCAAAAATCCATTAGGATGATTAGGGTATTTGTTTTATTTTGATTTCAGGATCTACAAGTAGAAGAAATTATTATTTCATTTAAGCTGAAAAACGGTCCAGTTTAATTGGGTATTATTTGAATTTCAAAACACAAATTGGTTATGTTTGTAAATATTTATGTCAATTTAGGTTTGGTTGAGTTTGTATTTGGGAGTTGCATCAATTTTTGACTAAACCAGCTCGAAGGGGCTTCCGGAGTTAACTGGTAATCAAACATTAGTTTTCAAATTTTAATCTCATGAATTAGTCTAATGGTAGCCGCACCGGATTGATTTTAGTACTTCTTGCGTATTTGTTTATCTTACAGGACTGAAAAGAGTAGAGATATAGAGAGGTGGGTTCAAAAGATGGGTGTCGAGAACTACCACGTGATTGAGCTTGTAGGCGAAGGTTCCTTTGGGAAGGTATACAAGGGAAGGCGAAAGAACACGGGCCAGGTAATTGTTTTCAATCTTTCTTCTTCTTTGTGTTTAATGTTTAATGTTTATGCCGGTGACGTCTTTTTGTCACTGTTTCAGACTGTTGCGATGAAATTCATTATGAAGCACGGCAAAAGTGACAAAGATATCCACAATTTAAGACAAGAAATTGAGGTATTGGACTAATTTTTTATCTCAAATCAAACGTAGTTTACATTTAAAACTTCCTTTGTAAGATCCCACATCGCCCAGGGGAGTGATCCTTATATGTATATTCTCATCCCTACCTAGCACGAGGCCTTTTGGGAGCTCATTGGCTTCGGGTTCCATCGGAACTCCGAAGTTAAGCAAGTAGCGCGCGAGAGCAATCCCATGATGGGTGACCCACTGGGAAGTTCTCGTGTGAGTTCCTAGAAACAAAACTGTGAGGGTGTAGTCGGGGCCCAAAGCGGACAATATCGTGCTACGGTGGTGGAGTGGGCCCAGGATGTGGTGGACCCCGGGCTAGGATGTTGGCTTCGAGTTCCATTGGAACTCCGAAGTTAAGCGAGTAGCGAGCAAGAGCAATTCCATGATGGGTGACCCACTGGGAAGTTCTCGTGTGAGTTCCCAAAAACAAAACCGTGAGGGCGTAGTCGGGGCCCAAAGCGGACAATATCGTGCTATGGTGGTGGAGCGGGCACGGGATGTGGTGGACCCCGGGCCGGGATGTGACATCCTTGATTTCGTTTAGCATTTATGATTGACATTTTTCTCTTCAGTGTTTAGTTAGTTGATATCCAATGTTCCTAAATGTGCAGATCCTAAGAAAGTTGAAGCACGAAAACATCATTGAAATGCTTGATTCATTTGAAAGCCCACAAGAGTTTTGTGTTGTTACAGAATTTGCACAAGTACCGATCCCTTTCTTCAATATGACTGCATTAATTTATCTACACTAGCTTGTTATTTTGGAAACTCTTCCAGATGTACAAGGATATCTAGCTTTTGTGGAATGTGTTCAGACGCATTAACTATCAAGGAATTTCTTGGTATGCAGGGTGAACTATTTGAAATTCTTGAGGATGATAAGTGCCTTCCTGAAGAACAAGTTCAAGCTATTGCAAAGCAGCTGGTACTTTATTTATTACGAATTTTAGGGTCGATCCCAATTATTTATCGTATTTGACAGTTTAGTTTTTCCGGTTGTTGTTTATACTTTTTCTTTTATTATCCATAAAATATATTGTTAAATTTCTCCTGTATTGAATTTTACAGGTGAGAGCATTGCATTATCTGCATTCCAACCGTATCATCCATCGTGACATGAAACCACAAAACATTCTCATTGGTGCTGGTTCTATTGTTAAGGTTGATTCTGCTGATAACCTCTGTATGTTTAATATAAACATTGGAACAACTTATCAAATTAATTCATATTCTTACTTTTCCCCCTCTTTCTGTTTTATACATCTGGTGTTTCTTATAAGTGTATGTCCAGTACAGATAACTTTTCTTGTTTGTCACAGCTCTGTGATTTTGGTTTTGCACGTGCAATGTCCACAAACACTGTTGTTTTGCGATCCATTAAAGGTTAGCTTACAATTGTTGATTAACTTATAGGAAACTCCCCAAAGATCCTGAAGAACTATGTTATTGTGTTTGCTTATTCGGTGAAGTTTTCATTAATGTGCATTAGGTACTCCTCTGTACATGGCGCCTGAACTAGTACGGGAACAACCCTACAACCACACTGCAGATCTGTGGTCTCTAGGAGTAATATTGTATGCTGCATCCCTTCTTTTATCTTTCAATCAAGATAATTTCCTTGAGTTTCGATTAAACTGTTCTGCTTCTGATTTGTTAGATTTTGACCCATGCGATACTTTTACTTCTCTAACTTAGTTCAAGAGTGCTCTAATTTAATATATTCCTTCATGTCAGACGCTTTCTTTCCTTATTTCTGTTTAGTATTGCTGTCATGTGACATTTCGTGCAGGTCATAGTATATTCTTTCACTTCTGTAACTCATCCCAGTTTACCATATATCACAATCAAAATAAATATAGTTGGAATAGCAAGTTCCAGTCTGTTTGGGTTGGGCCATTTTTTCTGTCTCATCTTTATTTCTCTTCTTTTTCCATATTTGTTGACAAATATTATTTTTGTGTACACAACAGATATGAATTATTTGTAGGCCAGCCTCCATTTTATACAAACTCTGTATATGCACTCATCAGGCACATTGTTAAGGTACATGTCAACAAATTTTATGTGAGTTTTGTTAGGTATGTCAATAAAAGGTATAATCTATGCTACATTGAATGTTTCAGGATCCAGTTAAATATCCTGACAACATAAGTCCAAGTTTTAAAAACTTTCTTAAGGGATTGCTTAATAAGGTTTGCTATACAATTTGAACTAATGGCTTTTACAGTTGAATTGTTTCAAAAGTTATTTCTGCTAGCCTCCAGTGTTAACAGGTGTATTATTTTTGGGAAACAGGTGCCTCAAAATCGATTGACTTGGCCAGCTCTTCTGGAACACCCATTTGTCAAAGAGACGCCTCCCGAACTGGAGGCTAGGGTACTGATATCTCATCTTATCTGCATTTTCTATATTTACTTTTGAAAAGTTAGCAGAAGTATAGAAATTTTACACTTCTGCTAATAAGACCTTTATGTTATTTTACAATGTTTCACTATACATGAGGTCCAGACATCTTTGTCCTGTACTTACGGTAACATCTTAAATGTCAATTGTAGAATTACATAACTATAGCAATTATTATATCTTTCCAGGAAATGCGTTCTGCAACTGCTGCAGAAAGGGGATGTGTTGCGGCATGGAGGAGTGAAGGAAACAAAGTTCAAACATCAGATGGTCTGGCTGTTTCATCTCCTGGTAGTTACATTTTTCTTTACTTCAAAGTTTCAAATGGTTTTCTTTGAATTGTTATTAAAATACTTCCACTGTCATTGGTAAAGTCCACTCTTCAGCTTCTTCAGAGAACAACAGTGGGATAAGTTTTCAGAATGATGCTCAAGCAAATACTCCTGAATCCACAACAGTCAATTCTTCCCCAAATGAGTTCCCAGGATTAACAAATCCTAGTGAAGTCAAACAGTCAGGTAGTTAAAGTTCATTTTGAGGAAAAATAGTCTGTCTCTATTTTCTTCAATAAAATAAAATTTAATATATTATGATTGAGGCCCTGGCTTTATGTTTTATAACGGAAGCATAATTATTGCAATTATTACTTCCTAGTAACATTTTGCTTCAGGTTGCCAAATTTTGGACAGATTGGAAAATAACTCTCGTACAGTCAAGGGTGCACAAATAATAAGTCAAGATAATGAAGCATTAGCACATGTTTTGTTGCCACTAAAAAGATGCTCCAATGGACCCCCAGATTCATGCAGGTAAAGCTGCATTGCATTCCTATATTTATTGGACAATGATATATCCAGAAACCTACATTTTTTTTTTATCTGTAAGAGTTGATTGTTTTAAAATATTTACAGGGATGAAGATATTCTTAATTCAAAACAGTCTTTGAGAATTCTTTCAAACTTAGTTGCAGCTGGTGCCTTCCATTCCAGCGAGCTGTTTGATGAAATAATACATGAATTTCTTGCTTACTCTGCTATCATTGTGAGCATGAAATCTTCTGAAGTAAATGAGTTAAAAGCGAAGGTATAAGTGCATCATTTATAAGTTTCTTACCTCTGATTATTGCATCTTGAATTTTGCCACATCCCCATGGCCTTTGCTTGAATTTGGTTTTCACTTGGAGATGATTGACGGTTAGTAAAATTAATGTGTTGTTTGCTGGTAACTTTTTGAAAAGAAAAAAAAAAGTTCTAGCATTTTATGTTCTCCATCCCCCACCATGTCATCTTACACTTCTGCAATGTGTTTTCTATCCCTTCTATGTTTTTTTAAACTTAGCATCTTAAGAAATTTTAAGTTGAACAGATCATTAAGTATGGAGATAGGTCTTTCCCCTTTCTGTTTGATGATCAAGGTGTCTGATAAAAACATTGTTTTTTAACTTTTGCAGAGTTTCTCAATAATTAAAATTTTGGTTGACAATGCTGGAAGCAGCATTGGTGGCTCATATTTCAGGCACTGGGTTGTCTTATCAGATATTTTTTCACAGGTATGATTCTTTTTATAGTGCATATTGCTTGGTTGCTACAATTTAAGTTCCTGCTTCTAGTTCTCAACTTCTTGTCTCGTTGAATGTGTAGGTTGTTGGTTGTTGTGAAGATGCATCTGGAAGAGTTTTGTATGAGTCCATTGCTTGCATTACTGTCATGTTAAGAAGAGTCACACAGGGCCTTAAAGCTTTTTCCTCAACTTCAGTTCCTGAGGCAGCTTCTGATCCTAATGAAGCACTGAAACAGATTCTGGATCACACTAAAACATCTGGTTTAGTGGACCAACTTTGTCTCTGCTTAGTAACTGCAGGGTCAAGTCTTATTTCAGGCTCTTCAAATATGCTGTGTGCGGCTTGTGAGGCATGTACGGCAATTTGGTTTCTGATAGATGCATCAGAAAATCTTTCTATGAAAAGAAATGCCTATTTATTCCCCCTAAACACTTTGCGCCGGCCTTCACCCCAACTTGACATTAGGGATCAAGATCAAGGTTCTTTGATTGGGACAGAAGCAGCAAAACTTGTTGCTGTAATTACGAGAGCATTCCTTAGATCAAAAGCAGTACAAGTTGCTATCCATTATTGCCTTCATCAACGACTTGAAGCTTCGCTATATGCTGGCATTCAGGTGTTTTTCTCATCCTATTTACATGCACGCCAAAAGACAACACCTAAAATTTCTCAAGAAATCCACCTGTAAACAGGGTTTTTTTTTTACACTGTAAAGTAGGAAGGAAACTTTCTTGAGAAATTTTGTTTTTAATTACATTTGTGTTTGGATCTAGCTTTCATGATCACAAATTTTTCCATGTTTCAGTTATTGTTGAGGTGCTGCTTGCATAATGGAATTGTTCCTGGTGTTCTCTGTGGCCTGCCTAGTTCCCTACCTGTAACTACTGTTGTTAGTGGTGGAGGTGATGGAACCATTATTTCAGAGATATTCTCTTTGTTGTCTTTGTGCATTTCATCTCAAAATAAAGATCCCCAAGCAATTGAGACAGCCACCTTCAAGAACAAATTAACCAATCCCACTACCTTGGTTCTGCATTCATGCCTCATCCTTGCAACAGTTGCACAATGTTTGAAGGCAACTGGAAGAAATTCTGCACTATTTATGCTAACAACATCTCCAAAGAAGCAGCTTTCTCGACTTTCTGTTCTTGCTCATCATTTTTCTTCTGATGAGAGCAAAAACGCCTCCATTCAAGCTCATGCTGCATCGGCCATGCTGGCACTGGCTTCCATTTTGTACCTTGAACCTGGCAGTTCTGTTGAGTCTTCTATCCTCGAGGTAGCAGTGCCTTTGATTCCTAGAAGTGCCACACTATGTGAATACCTGAAGCTTTCATCAGGCAATGGAATTGGATTGCATTCGAATGGTCCTAGTGGTACTCTCTCATATTGGCATGGTCTAAGGGATGGATGTGTTGGCTTGCTGGAGTCTAGACTGAGGTGGGGAGGACCCTTAGCTGTTAAACAGCTGTGTGCAAGCAATATGCCTCTGCTTCTAGTGGATTTGTTAGCCAACAACCAACCAGAAGTTGGTAGCAACAATGATCAAGTTGGGCTTACCCCTATAGGAGTCATATGGACAATATCGTCAATATGTCACTGCCTTTCAGGTGGAGCCTTAACTTTTCGTCAGATCCTGCTTAGATGTAATCATATCAAGCTCATCTCCGACTTGATAGCTAATATGCATCTCAAGCTTGTAAAATCTTGGGTTGGGCCCGGTGGAGGGAAAGATGGTGTAAGAGATATAACAAATGCAGTAATTGACGTCTTGGCATTTCCTTTTGTGGCTGTACAGAATGCTTCAGGATTGCCATCAGCCACTGCTTCAGTTAATAGCGGGGCCCTTCTCAACCTGGGTTCACCAGGGGGTAGAGTTTGCATGAAAGACAAAGACATGGTGAAAGTAATTGAAGAAGACCTTGGGAAGTTTATTAAAAACCTTTTGGAGGTTCGATTTTCGTTCCTTTATTTTTCCTCTTTGTGAAGACAGGGGTGGAGTTCGTTTAGAATCGTCTTCCAGGATGGTATTCATTAGATACTTTGACGTTCTTGTTTGGAGGATACACAGCATATAGATCATTATTATATTAGATAGCAGAATGAATTGATAAGCTGAATCTTGATCTGTGTTTCTAATTCAATTTCTTCTGAAGTTTACAGGTAGGAGTGCCAGGCATCGTTCTTTGGTGTTTAGAACACTTGGATTTAAAGGATATGGGAAGACCAGTGGCCTTTCTTGCTAAAATGATTGGTTACCGACCATTGGCAGTTCAAATTGTGGGTAAAGGCTTGTTGGATCCTAAAACGATGAGAAGATTGCTGGACTGTTCTAGTCCAAGAGAGGTGATGCTGGATGTTCTAATGATTGTTTCTGATTTGGCTCGCATGGACAAGGTCAGATTTGGTTTTTGATTGGATATAGTTCTTGCTGGATGTAATATTGTTGTTCAATACATGTTCGTCTTTTTAATGTTGGTGTCTGAGCCGTGGAAAGAACATCGAATTGTTTAGGGGAATCCTTGTCATCTAAGTAATAGGAAAGTAAAAAAGAAACATTTTAATTCTTAATATTCTTCCTCCTTTTGGTGTTTAGGGATTCTACGAATACATTAATGGAGCATCTGTATTGGAGCTCTTCAAGGAATTTCTCACCCATGAAAATCCTAATATGCGCTCCAAGGCTTGTAGTGCTCTAGGAAATATGTGCCGGCACAGCTCCTACTTTTATAGTTCCCTGGTAAATAGTGAAGGATATATTGTTTTAAGGTTTTGCGAATACACTGTCTTGATGATCAAAGCGATCCTAGTCATCATCTGCAAGCACACACATAGACATATGAGGAGATTGGATTACTTATTTATATCTTACAATGGAATATGATAATCTCAGGCAAGGAATCAAATCATTGATCTCCTTATTGATCGATGTTCTGATCCTGATAAACGGACACGAAAATTTGCTTGCTTTGCTGTAAGTTCTCTTCCCGTGAATTAAAATTCTTATGTTACATTGAGCTGTCTGTTGCAGTAGATCAATTAGGTTTTGTTCTTCACCATCCTATGAAGATTATGTGTCTTCCTTAACTGTTGAACTTAATTTCTCCCTGCAGATTGGGAATGCTGCCTACCATGACAAGATGTTATATGAAGAGCTACGAAGATCCATACCCTCTCTTGTGAATTTGTTGGTTTCGTCCGAAGAAGACAAGACTAAAGCAAATGCAGCAGGTGCACTAAGCAATCTTGTCCGCCACTCCGATCAGCTTTGTGAAGACATTGTATCCAAAGGAGCCATGCAGGTTTGTGGTCTTAATTGATGTCTCTGTCTTTAGATAATCACACTAACTATGCTTTTCGAAATCAAACCTCTTTTCAAGCTTTGTTTCTATATACATTGCCAGGATAGAATCATGAACTCCCTCACTTTTGTGTTGCAGTCTTTACTGAAGTTGGTGGCTGATTGTTCGGTGGTAGCACTGAACCCGCCGAGTAGAAAAGACTCAGCAAACGAGTCACCTCTTAAAATAGCTCTGATTGCATTGGCAAATATGTGTTCGCATCAGCCCTGCAGACAATTCCTCGGTTCATCACCGTTGTTCACTGTGATCGGACGCCTTCGGCAGTCTCCGGAATCAACAATTGCCAATCACGCCTCGCTGATATTCGCCAAAGTTGCTGATTCCTGATACAAAATGAGGCTTATTACCACTAATCAGCCGTCGACTTCACCAGAGAATTTCGAAAATGGGGCATTCAAATGCAAGAAGGTTTGCAGATTTTGAGGTAAGATGCTGTCACATTAATCCTTTGTACGTATGTATGCTTGTATATGGATCTTTGTTTAATTCATCATTCTGTTCTGTTTCCTAAATTATGTTTCTGGTTAGTTTTCCTTGCACGCCTTCACACCCATACATACATACATTGTGTAGTTCTTCCACCGAGATTGAATTCTAAACCGTGAGTTAGATTAGTTTAGAATATTGTCAAACAAAAAAGGTATCTCGTATGTCTTTAAGGCTTTGGCTCAGAAAGAGGGCATACCATATAATCCATAGATGGATTTTGAAGAGTAAAACGTAATTTTGAATTTGTCGAGTCTAGAAGCATGGATTTTGGGTTTAGGTCCTCACCACGGTTAGGTGGCAACTAATGATTTAATTTTGATAAGGTATCTGAATTTGAGTTTATAACAGGGGAAAGGGAAGGATGGTAATTGGGTCAATTAACGAACCGATTTCTTCCCGACCTATTTACCAAAAAAAATCTGACCTTAGTATAATTAAATCTTATTTTAGTATTTCATAGAAACGAAAAGAATAAAAACTTACATACAACGGATTGCACTATTAACGTATTATTTGTTCAATAATGCGTTATGTAGTAGTTTTTTCAGAAGTAATATTACTTTATTAAATTGAAATATGATAGTGAAAAATAATGCGTCTTATGTAAGTTACTCAAAGTGAGAGCGACTCTTGTGGGTTTCCCGTACGGTTAGGTGGTGTGGTTGATAAGATAACGTCTCAAATGCCGCGTCCCGAATTGAGCGGTCGCGAGAGTACATGGCCATCGTACAACTTTCGAGCTCCTGAGAGACGCGTTGCATTCTTTTTCTTCTTTCTTTTTTATTTTTATTTTTATGGTAAAATTCTTTCTTTTTTTTTTCTTTTTTTTTAATATGTTGGACTTCAAATTCGTGGGAAAGTGGGGGCCATGTGTGTACATGCTGGTGTATTTTTTTAGGAGGCAGATTCTCTGCCCTCCTATTTTTCGTGCCCTCCTGTTTTGTGTGGTCATGGTTAAGCCACGTTAACATTTTATATTATTTTTCTATAGAGATAATAAGACAAAAAGGAATAGTAATATAAAATGTTGACGTGATTTAACTGTGATCATACAAACAGAAGGGCATGAGAAGTGGGAGGATAGAGAATCTGCTTCCATTTTTTTAAGAGAAAAACTTGGACAAGTCTCTTTGATTTTGATAGTTTTAGGATAGAAGACGGTCAGTTAAACTAAAATGTAAATAACGTGACTATTTTTAGTATTATGGTTTAATGGTATTTTTTATTATTTGTAAATGAAAGATCTCGATTTTTGCTTAAGGTAAATTTGAACTATGTTACTACTAGCTTATTGTAAGGCTTAAATCACTCTCCTTAGTCTAACACTCTCTTACTTCTTAGTATAGATAATCTGTTAAAAGAAATACAAGTGACATGAACATTTCTATTTCAATCTCGTTCGTTAGTTATTAAAAATTCATGGTTTTTCATAAAAAAAAAAATTGGTGGTCGCTTGCCATTAAATTTGATATACAAAATTACGATTAAACATTAAAAATACATATTTAATAAAGAAATATTTGCTACTTAATACTACGGTTAGTGATATTTCTCTTCACTTGTAAGTGAGATGTTTTAGGTTTAATCATCGCCAAATGTGAATTTGAATTACATTATTGCTAACTCTTTGTGAGACTAAACCAACGGCCTTCTTTTTGATATTGTTAATATCGTTTGTTCAAAAAATAAAAAATAAAAAAATATTTGATTTCAAGTCTAAGGATAATGATTATTTCTTGGTCGCTTGCCCAAGAAAACATTTAAGCTCGTTATAAGCCGCTGAGCAAAACGTCACATTTTGAGTCAAATCCACTTCAATAAAGAAGATTTTTCGATGTGCTTAGAATACAGAGTGAAGTAACTTATATCATTATACAATTTGAATGACACTAAAAATAATTTTTTTCATTGTATATTAACATATTGTGTTCAATCACATGTTTCAACCACATAGAAAAATCTCTATTTCAGCTGTTTGAAGTGGTCCCCACAGTATTTACCACTATAGTTCTCATTCAATATTGCAAGACGTTAGGCGTACCAAATTTCTTTGGCTATCAATATTTTTTTTAATAAAGATAAAATACGAAAAATAATTTGTACATATTTTTTTGTCATTCTATATAGTGTTTGTTAATTTTCTTTTAATTCATTCGATATGTTAAAATAAGAAAGTTTGTGTATGAATTTAAAATAATGCGCTGCCTGAAATCACATCTCTAAACTATCATTTGACGAGCAAAACATATGCTTAGCATAGTTTGATATCTCATGCATACAAAATTATGTTTATATCAAACTTGAGACCTTTCGTAATTAAATAGAGTTTGGAAGTTGCTAGTGTAGCTTGTTTTTTTTTTCTTAAAGGGAATTTTGGGGGTAGGATTCTCTCTTCTTCATATTCTCCTTTTCTCCTCTTCTTTCTTATTTGAAGGTCACGATTAAGTCACGTCAGCATCTTGTGTTAACTTCTTTAGAGAGAAAAAAACAAAGAGGAAAAATGAAAGAGGAGAGAAGGACAGTGAGGGAAAAAGATTTGAAGAAGAGACTAGGATTCTTGATGTTTTACATACAACAATCTCTGACGGTTTGATCTATGGAAGATACTAGGATTCTCTCCTCTTTTTTTCTTCTCTTGTTCTCACCCACCCTCAAGATTTCATCTTGTTTTTGCATCCTTGTAGAGAGAGAGAAAAAAAAAGTAAAATAACTGTGAGAGGAGAAGAGAGAGGGGAGAGGAAAAAGGAGTGAGAGTCTCTTTTAGGAATGGAGAGATTTTGCAGTGTGATTGGTACACAGGATGATACACCACATGTTACTGTATAAATAGTAGGATATGTGTGCTAAAAAGTTAATAACTTAAAAATAAAATTTTTGGGTTAATCTCAGTTTACTACTTTGAAGTTTTATGGTTTTCAACATGAAATTTTTTTCATCCCAAAGTCATACCTCAAGTCTTAATTTTGGGACAGTTTCATACATCCGTTAAGTTTTCTGTTAACTGATGATGTGGTGTACATGTAGCGTCACGTGTCAATATGAGTTCCACGTGGATATTAAAAATAATTAAAAAAAAAAACCCAACCCGTCTTCTGCCTCGCACCAACCCCTTCCATTCCTTCTTCCCTCTGCAACCCGCACCCTCTCCCCCAATCTTCCTTCACCACCAAAACCAGTCTCCCCCAAACAAAATTTACACTACTCGTTTCAGTTGTTTAAATACATCAAATTACCGTTGAACCTATACCTCTTTGTCGGCGAAGTCTCAGATCTACTTCTCCCTCTCCAACATTTCCCCCCAAATTCCAGACCCTAATTCTCATAAACCGTCGCAGAGACCTCCATTGCCCTCAATCCGCTCTGCTTCGCACTCTCCCGACGCTGATAGCGGTGTCAGTGTGAGGCTTTTGAAGTAATTTAGCTCCAATTTCAGTTCACCACTGCACGAATTAGGGTTTTTGGATGTTCGCCGCAGATGGTGAGGAGACGTGAGAGACTAGGTTTTATACGGAAGAATGCAGGCATCGTCGCAGAGCTCTGCGGCTCAGCCGGAAGTGATATTGCAATGGCTTCAGAAGGAGAAACTTAGGGAGGCTGCTAGTGCGGCAGAGACCAGGGAGGTCGCGCTGCAAGAGAGGGACTTGGCGGTAAAGGAGGTGGAGAAATTGAGGAACATTGTAAAAAGACAGAGGAAGGATTTGAAGGCCAGAATGTTGGAGGTTTCGAGGGCAGAGGCCGAACGGAAGAGGATGCTTGATGAACTCTCTAAAAAAAGGTTTGAGCCTTTTAAAAAATAATTTGTATACTCCAGTACATGATTTGGTTGGGGTGATATGGTTGGAGGGGTGTTGTCGGGAGTTTTTGGGGTGGGTGGGAGTTTCTGGGGGTTGGGGTATCGGAAGTGCAGAGGTCTGTTGTTCAAGAAGACGCCCATTTTTTATTTTTTGTGATTTTGTATTTTTTAAATTATTTTTAATATCCACGTGGGACTCATATTGACACGTGACACTTAGTTATTGTCCACGTGTACACCACTTCATCATTTAACATAACTTTTAACGGAAAACTTAACGGATATATGAAACTGTCCCAAAATTAAGACTTGAGGTATGACTCTGGGATGAAAAAAACTTCATGTACCAAATGTTGAAAATCACCAAACTTCAGGGTAGTAAACTGAGATTAACCCAAAATTTTTCACCATTCTTATTAAAACACGTGTTATATCACTTGTATTCCTGTTACAACTAAAAATTTCTTATAGGAATGCAGTAAAAAAGTGAGTAAATATTTAAGCGTCAGAAAAGTGGGAACACAATTCGAAGATCGGATCTGATAAGCACTCGTACTTATCATCCTATAGCAGACAGCTACTCCGCACTGGGGAAGACAATGACAGATTGACTGGTAGATAATAAATTAGATTCTCGATAGCTTTGAAATACAAAATTATTTATTGATGGGAAAAGTGAAAAGTAGTGGGACCACAACTGAAATGCGAAAAAAGAAAAAGAAGAAAATAGTGGGAAGTAAATTTAGTAATAAAGTACGAGGTAGGGTAGGGTAACGTGGCGGGCTTGAGTCGGATTTTTCCAAATATTCAAATCCGAATTCTCGTCTGATCATCTTTATGAGGATTATAGGGATTCGTGAATAATATCCATTCATTATATATCGTGAAGTTATAAATTATTTTAAATATTTTTATTTAAAATTAAATACAAATAATACTTGACAAATATTAACTGCAGGATGTACGATAAACGAACACGATTTAGAGATCCCTAGAATTCTCACCAAAAGGATCCGGAAGGATCCTGTTGGCAAATATTCCTCATACTATTTGTAAAAATTTACTATAGTAAATATTGTTAACAAGACGTAAAATATAGGTGGTGATATTTACACTCATTTTTATTTTTTACTTAATTTTGTTAATTTTTATATTTTAATCTTCTTATTTGATTTGACGGTTAAGAATTAAAATGATGTATAATAAGTAAAAAGAGTATGTAAATAGTACCACTCAAGAAAAATCACAAAGTACTGTAATAAAATAGAAGTGAGTGCAAGAACGAGTACTTGGCACCCCGGGTTTAATAAAATAAAAATATATTTGTGTTGGCATGTATTTAGTTTATTAATATTTAAGGGTGGTGTACTCACATGATATAGTCCACATAATTTAAAAAATATATATATATATATATTTTTTTTTTTTAAATCTCCCAAAGTAGGGAAAATTACTTCATGAGTTTCACATTTTTTGTTCATAATTTTCTACGAGCTACTCTTGTTCTCGAAAATTTGAAGTTTGAATAAATTGTCCTCGCATAATTGTGAGTTAAATGTTTAGTAGTTAAATTTGTAAACTGTGATTTCCATCGCTACCTTCCATAAAAAAATGGTGGTCCTTTTTCATTTCTCACGTTTTTTTGTCTGAAATAATTTTTTTATTTTAATTTTATGGGTGGCCTTATATTCCGAAGAAAAAGAAGAAAAAATAAAAAGGGTAATCGCATTGTGCTTAAAGTGGCGAGGGAGCAACATGTGACACATGGTTTTGTATGTTTTCCAAGGATAATTTATGCAAGGCGACATCTATAGTCACGCTATCTTATCACCCAAATACTTTCTACACAAAAATGGACATCTATATTCATGCTATCTTAACAATGAGACTCTTTCGCAAATTATATGGCATTTATAACACCGAAAAAAATTGTGTTTGGCTTGAGGTCGCGTTAAGATTGAGTGAATATATTGGGTAGCGTGAAATACTAAGACTGTTGAGCTTCACACGGATAATCTACATAAGGTCCAATTAAATATTAACTGACAGTAGCGAGACATGCCTCAGTGATAAAATCAATTGATAGTAACGAGACATGCGTTTAATGATAAAATTAATTAACAATAATGAAAGTAGCCTAAGGTCTCAATTGAGATTCTATGTATAAAATCTCTTGATGTTATGATCTGAAACAACACGATGCATTCTCACGAACACTACTAACAAATATAAATTCAAACTTAGTCACAAAAATCGACGTATTATATTGGTCATTGAGTACGATGGTTGTAGGTGGTAATGAAGGACAGTACAAAGGTCCCAATAGACAATGATTCAATTGCGACAAAAAAGCAATCACATGGATTGCGGACACAAAGTCTCTCTCTCTCTCTCTTTCTCATGCACACATGCATGTAGGTGTACACTTCTTTTTCTTTATGATCGGTAAAGAGCACAAAAGCTTATATTAGGGAGACTTGGAATGCGATCAGATAGACATTAATAATGTATTTCTATGTAAGTAGAAATCGTATATTAATAAATTTGAAAATTAATAAGATCTTAGTTAATAAATATTAATAACTAAGAACCTGATGATATTACCTCTCAATCCTCACCGATCAATGCAATTGTCAATTGTCAATTGCTATTACTTAAAGCAATCACATGGATTGCGGACACAAAGTCTCTCTCTCTCTCTCTCTCTCTCTCTCTCTCTCTCTCTCTCTCTCTCTCATGCACACATGCATGCATATGTACACTTCCTTTTTCTTCATGTTTGGTAGAGATCGCAAAAGTTTATATCAGAAAGACTTTGAATGCGGTCAGATAGACATTAATAATGTATTTCATTCAATATAGGTAGAGACCGTATATTAATAAATATGAAAATTAATAAGATCTTAGTTAATAAATATTAATAACTAGGCAATACTAATTTTCCATGATATTACATTATCAATTGCTATTATATAACGACAAGCTAGCTTTATTTACAGTTTTACACTACTGAGATTTGTATTTAAACAATCTTATAGTTCAATTTATACTACTGAGATCTCTCAATCATTTTGTTCATCCGTCATTCTCATGATTTTCAATTGATTTGTATACATAAAATTATATATTAAAATGAACTAAGGCATACTGACGAGGGAAAACAAATTTAATTAATTAAAAAATGACCATATATTGCTTTGGTTTTATTTTTTGTTGAGGTTGACTAATGAAAGCTTGTGTGTTTGATCCACTATGGATGGCTAGCAATAGGATATATGTTGTAAATTGCATTATTTTTAACGTATCGTTCGTTGCCAACTATTAGTCTCGATCAAATAATTTAATCGAACTTCTTTCTTCCATCCCTTTCGTTTTCTGCTAAAGATATACGATGGGAAAGACGAATTCCCACGTAACTTTGAAGGTCACCTTTCATCATTTTCAATCACAAAAAGGTTCAAATTTAATATGGCCTTTACATTATGCAAAGTGGATGTGATGTTTATGGTCGAAGGTATGCACATATTTTCTTTCATCAATAAATATACTATAATAAGTGGACAAAAAATATTTGAATTTAAGCGCAAGTAGACATATAAATTGTCCTAATCAACTAATTTAACTTACTTTTTGTCATGAAAGTTTACTTGGTTGCTTAAATTTTTTATGATTCAGGTACAATAGAATTATGCAACCACGACAAATCAGTCACAAGTTGGTAGGGAACTCCTCACAAGTAGATATTGAAATGAAGATTCAAACTCAAATGCAAACTATAAAACACTGACCTAATACACACATACTATGAAATTTTATATGAACTTAAACTCACTAGCCATCCACTATTAGATATATATCTATATATCTATATATCTATATAAAGGACGTTGCTATACGTACGCTCATATTTACTTCTTAAACACTCTTCATCAAAATCTATAATTTAATATTTTTTAATTCATTTAACTTAACGGTTAAAAATTTAAGAAAAATATATGAAAAGTAAAACAAAGAGTGTTGATAGCACACTCTCGTACATGTGAGCCAAAACCGGATTAGAAGTGTTGAAATTGAAGTTGTTTGAATTAAAGTGGCAAAATTGGAAGGGAAACCAAATGAAGACTGCCGACCTGAATGAGGCCTCTCTCTCTCTCTTTCTGCGCTTTGGAACAATAAAACAATTAAATCCATCACTTCCACGTATCAAATGTTACCGTTGGAATGCTCGTTGGTAGCCACACAAAAGTTAAAACCAAACGTCAAACATTTTCCGATGGTTTGTCAGCCATTTGACCAATCAGAAGACGAGCTCAGGCAGTGCAACGGTGGACCCTCCTGCATTCCATCATTTCCGCCTCGCCTAGGGTTTCCTGTCGTGTACTGGCTCTAGTCACTACAGTCCAATATAGATCAGTGAGAAAGTCAGGTAGAGAGAGAAAGAGAAAGAGAGAGCACATAGAGAGATAATGGGAGAGAGACAGAGGGATTACGTGTTGTATATAAACATAAATGGAAAACATTAAAAAAAATGATGGAAAAGACTGTGAGAGAGGAGAGAGGAGAGAGGAGAGAGGAGAGAGAGAGAATGCCCCAGAAAAAGCACAAAACAGCACAGCCTCTGTCTTTGTCCTACAAAGAGAAAAAAGTATATAAAGATATAGAAAGAGAAAGAGACAGATACAAAGTAAATATTTTTAGAGAGAGAAAGTAAAGGGTTGTTGCAGAGTTTAGTAGGCACAGCACGCACATAGAGAGAGGAGAGAGAGAGAGAGAGAGAGAGAGAGAGGAGAAGGAAGAACAAAAGAGCTTCAGAAATAAACCCTAACCCTAGAAAAATGTTTCATTTTGCTTCCTTCTGGTGACCCAGTAAGGCTCTGTTATTTTTCTCTCAGCTTTGATTTACATGCCATGTGAAGGAAGACAGATTTCCACTGTAATTTGTGAAATCCCAGCTCCATATTTGTTCTTTGTGTTTAATTTACGCTGCCACATGTGAGTTTGTGCTAAATGTTGGATCTTTATTGTAGAAGCTGAAATTTAAGGCTTATTGGGGGGTTTATCTCAACTGGGTTGCTTGAAGGAGTGATATTCTGGCCTTGTTTTTTATTTGGGTATTTTGTGCCTTTTACTTGTGGAATTTTTCTGGATGTTTTTCTGGAGATCGAGGTATTTAGAAATTTAGATGATTGTGGGTTCTCTCTCTGCATAACTTGGTGGTTTGAGATAAAGCTTCTTACTTTGCACCAGAAGTGAGGTGAAGACGAAGAAATAGACTCTGGGAGTTAAAGGCTTCTCATTGTCTGTTTGGATCCCGGTAGTGGTTCGGGTTGAACCCAAATAAATTGCAGTTGATTTTACTTTCCGATCTTTGCGCTGGAGCGGTTAGGATTACCGGGGGCAATGTCTTCGTTAAGCAGGGAGCTAGTATTCCTGATCTTACAGTTCTTAGATGAGGAGAAGTTCAAGGAAACAGTTCATAGGTAAGTGTGGTTACGCAGTACTGTTTTGTTCTGCTGAGGAAAATTTGGGGAAGAGAAGATTGGAAAACGTACCTGTCTACTTTCGGGTTTTTGTGTTGTTTTGAGTATTATGGCCTATACGAAGCGTACCAAACAAAAATGCCGGTTTGAAGCCAGCCTTACATGTTGCAGAGTGGTGGCTTGCTCTATGGTTTGCATTTGTCTTTTTCTTCCCCGCGTTCCTCAGCAGAAAAATGGAGCAAGATAAATTGGGTTTAAACGCAATATTAATGCCATGTCCTTGTATGTAATGTGCTTCTTTTTGACATTTAGGCTTGAGCAAGAGTCTGGTTTTTTCTTCAATATGAAGCATTTCGAGGACCAAGTCCAGGCTGGAGAGTGGGATGAAGTTGAGCGCTATTTGTGTGGCTTCACTAAAGTTGAAGACAACCGGTATTCAATGAAGATTTTTTTTGAAATTAGGAAGCAGAAGTATTTGGAAGCTCTTGACAGGTGAGGTTCATAACTATCGCTTTTGACATTGGTGAACGTGTGGAAGTTGATGCAAAGAGCTGAATTTGTGATTGATTGACTGTGCCAAATTTCATACCAAATTGATGTGATAAATGCAATTAAAACGGTTATGGGTTTCTGGTGGTTGTTTAATCAAAGGATAGAAATAATGCTGAGCCGTGTCGGTTTGTAGTGCTGTAGAATTTGATCTCAATAATCCTTTACGTAGCTATTTGATTAGTTAACTTAATTTTCGTTTCCTCCTTTCAGGCAGGATAGGGCAAGGGCTGTTGAGATTCTTGTGAAGGACCTTAAGGTTTTTTCATCATTTAATGAGGAACTTTTCAAGGAGATCACCCAGTTGCTTAGTCTTGATAATTTTAGGTATTCTTGTTTTCCTCTGTTGCTTCTTTGTTAACCTGGAGGTTTGCCTTGTATTTGGCCCTGATTCTTTCTATTGGTATCACATCATCAGGCAAAATGAGCAGCTTTCCAAGTATGGAGACACAAAATCGGCTCGAAATATCATGCTTATAGAACTTAAAAAGCTCATTGAGGCGAACCCATTATTTCGTGATAAGCTTGCATTCCCAGCCTTCAAAAGTTCGCGTCTTCGAACGTTAATAAACCAGAGGTCATTCTCACATCTCCTGTTAACTTATTTTGTGCAAGTTTGTCATTAACCTGTGATCACCTCTTTTTATACAGGGTTTTGGTTATGCCACTAGATGCCTGATAATCCTGTAGCGAGTGTCCTCTTTTGGATTGTAGGATACATTTGCAATTGCTAATTGATAGATAATTACTGAGTGATCTGATCAATAACATTTTGCCAATGCCAATGTTGGATGTCCACAGTCATTTCACATTTATTAATAAGGAACTGATTTCCTGATATTTTCTTTCACTTCTGATGAGAGAACTTTTGAAGCTCATTTCCATATTTGAATTTTCAGTCTCAATTGGCAGCACCAGCTTTGCAAGAATCCCCGTCCAAACCCTGATATTAAAACACTATTTATGGATCATTCTTGCACTCCAACTGCTAACGGATCTCGTCCACCACCCACAAATAGTCCCCTTGTAGGACCAATTCCAAAGGCTGGCGCATTTCCTCCTATTGGTGCCCATGGTGTAAGTTGCACCTAATTATCTCCATAAGAGAGTGCAACAATTTCTAACAGTACTTGGGATTGACTATTTATCATTGTGCAGCCATTTCAACCCGTTGTCTCCCCATCTCCTGGTGCCATTGCTGGGTGGATGTCAAGCACTAATCCTTCTTTGCCCCACCCTGCTGTTCCAGCAGCTCCTCCTGGTATGCAGCCTTCTAGTGCAGCTGCTTTCTTGAAGCACCCAAGGACCCCTACAGGTGTTACAGGGATTGATTATCAATCAGCTGATTCAGAGCACTTGATGAAGCGCATTCGCACTGGCCAAGCTGATGAGGTGTGACAAGAAACAATGTTTTATGCAAGCTCAATTACCATGTTTTACTTGTAATAAGCACTAAGATCTTGCTCCCCCTTCTTCTAGTACAAATAATGACGAAAATACCTACGCTCACCATGGTCTTTCAGGTGTCCTTTTCTGGTGTGATGCATAATTCCAATGTCTATTCGCAAGATGATCTTCCTAGGGCTGTTGTCCGTACCCTTAGTCAAGGATCTAATGTGATGAGCATGGACTTCCATCCACAACAGCAAACTATTCTTCTAGGTTTGTACTTGGATATAGTTTGATCACCAGTTGTTTTTTTGGTTCATTTTTCTGAAGTTTTCAATTATTTTGTTTGTAGTTGGAACAAATGTTGGTGATATCAGCCTCTGGGAAGTAGGGTCCCGGGAGAGGTTGGTACATAGGCCTTTCAAGGTTTGGGATATACAAACTGCGTCAACACCATTGCAGGTATTGTATGTTATGGTTTTATAGGACTTGTTACTTGCTTTCCTGTTATCTATATCGTCAGTAATGAGTTACATGATGGGGTTGGGTCTATCAGAAACTCATAACCATTGTTCAAGGAAGATATAATTTTGAGTCTTATTCTTATGATATTTTCACCAAGACCAGGGTAGTTGACACCTTGAACTAAACTTTGGTACAATAAGTATATTGATCTAGAAGATCAACTGATTGTACTTTAAAATCATTTCCTGATTCAGACAGCTCTGGTGAATGATGCTGCAATATCAGTGAATCGTTGTGTATGGGCACCAGATGGACTTATGTTGGGTATGTACACTCCTGATGGAAGGAGACAAATAGTTAGCTTTTTTTTGTGAGATAACATTGATGACCTGCCTTTTACATTTCCCAGGTGTTGCATTCTCTAAGCACATTGTTCAGATATATAATTACAATCCAACTGGAGAACTGAGACAACATTTGGAGGTAAGCTTGTACTTCATATAATTTTTTCCTAGGGGCAATGACAAGGTACAAGTTATTGATTATTTGTCTCATCTTTTAGATTGATGCTCATGTCGGCGGTGTTAATGACATTGCATTCGCTCATCCCAACAAGCAACTGTGTATTGTCACGTGTGGAGATGATAGAGTGATTAAGGTGAGCTGTAAGACTTGATGTGGTTTCATACTTGGAAGAGATTTGGGGTCCCTGGTTATAACCATCTGTGCAACAGGTATGGGATGCTGTAGCCGGACGCAGACAGTATACATTTGAAGGCCATGAAGCTCCTGTGTATTCAGTGTGCCCTCACTACAAAGAAAATATCCAGGTATGTATCTAAGTATCTTTATAAGCTCATTAGGGAGTTTGTTCTAATTTGTCTTTTCAGATAAGCTCCCATCCTCCTGACCTAGTATAGAACATTGCCATTTTTCGTTGTGGCAGTTCATTTTTTCAACTGCCATTGACGGGAAGATTAAAGCTTGGCTATATGATTGCTTGGGATCACGAGTGGACTATGATGCTCCTGGACTTTGGTGCACTATGATGTTGTATAGTGCAGATGGAACCAGGTAAAATTTGTGCTCCATTGTATATTTGTCCGTTGCAGATTATAGTTTGACATTAAATTATTGGATTAATGTATCTGCACGGAAGCTTTTTCATTACTAATGATGTGAGCTTTATTGGATGAAAAATACAGCTATTTTCCCAGCTCCCCCCTTCAGCCCTCCTCGTCTTTTTTTTTCTTTTCTGGAAATTTCAATTTAAATTGTAAGCCATTAATTATATGTCCCAAATGCATACGTATACATAATGAAGATACATATGGTGCATGCAGACTCTTTTCCTGTGGAACAAGTAAAGACGGTGAATCCCATCTGGTGGAGTGGAATGAGAGTGAAGGGGCTATCAAACGGACATATTCTGGTTTTAGAAAACGCTGTTTAGATGTTGTTCAGTTTGACACAACAAGGAACCGATTCTTAGCTGCTGGTGATGAATTTCAAATTAAGTTCTGGGATATGGACAATACCAATGTGTTGGCAGCTGTGGATGCAGATGGCGGTTTGCCTGTCAGTAGCACTCTCTATACATTTCATCAATACCATTCAACTTGAAGAGTGAATAAGTCACATTAAATGTTTTGCCCTTCTAATTTTTGCAGGCTAGTCCTAGGCTGAGATTCAATAAAGAAGGGTCACTGTTGGCTGTAACAACGAATGACAGTGGTATTAAGATTTTAGCAAATAATGATGGCTTGCGCTTGATTAGAATGTTAGAGGGAAGGGCTATGGAGAAAAATCGAGGCACTTCTGAGCCCATCAACTCTAAGGTAGGTTTTCTTCTGTGGTGCTTAAGTCCATATTTGCAAAATGCTTGCTGACATTATTTGTTTTTTGTCTGATTAGTTATCAATAGTTATATTTCTACTTTGCCATCGAGATTCTCATGTCAAGTTTTATTGCTTGCCTTTTGTTAATTTTCTTCTAGCAGCCTCTGATGGTTAATGCAATAGGTGCCATTGTGAATGTTCCCAACGCTGTTGTTCCATCCCTGGAACGCCCTGATAGAATACAACCAGTTGTGTCTATCAGTAATCTAGTAAGTTTAAGTTATATGGAATTATTTAAGCTCTTTATGTTTGTTGGTTTATGTTGGTTTTTCACTGCAGGGCACTATGGAGAACAGCAGGCTTGTTGATGTTAAACCACGGATTTCTGATGATATAGACAAAATTAAGAGCTGGAAATTTTCTGATGTTGCGGATCCCTCTCAAATGAAAGCTCTGCGACTGCCCGACTCTACAACTGCTGGAAAGGTATAGATGATGGACCTTGGATGAGTTTATATATGTCTCGTGTCTGTGGGGGAGTATAAAACCTAGCAGCAATAACAAGAGAGGATCTTGCCAATTCTGATTAACAGAAAACCCTAATTTTACGTTTTTTAAACCCAAAATAAAGCAGATTTTATCTGGTTAGTGAACATACTTTTGTTCGTTTTGTCTCTAAAACTGGTGCCAATTAATCAACAGATACGTATGTACTGTCGTGAGCTAGATTGTTTACTTTTGCTAGGTAGATTCCACAATACCATAATTGAAGAAATTATTTTACAGTTGCAGATTGTCAGACTAATTTACACCAACAATGGCCTGGCTCTGTTAGCCCTTGCCTCCAATGCTGTTCACAAGCTCTGGAAATGGCAGCGGAATGAAAGGAATCCATCCGGGAAGGTCTGGCTTCTTTTTTTTCCTCAAGTGAATCTGTACCTTTGGTGCATCTTATGTGTTTCTTATAAATTTCTATCATGCAGTTTTGTTTTGTTTATGCTTTTCTATTAAAAAAATTTCAGGCTAGTGCATACGTTGCACCACAGTTGTGGCAGCCACCCAATGGAACTCTTATGACTAATGATGTAAATGACAATAAACCAGCTGAGGAATCTATTGCGTGCATTGCTTTATCCAAAAATGATTCTTACGTCATGTCTGCATCTGGTGGAAAGGTCTCTTTGTTCAACATGATGACATTTAAGGTACGTTATTGATGCCGTCTTTTAGAACCATGTACAAAGGTTTACACCACATTTTTTGTGTTTGTGCCTTCTCGTTCTATTGATTTTTAGTCTGGCTTCACATACAGGGCTGATTCCCTTACCGACATAGCCATTCTTACATATCACAATCTGTTTAATTTATCTTGTTGACTGAATCCACCTGGTAACTGCTTTGCAGGTCATGACAACATTTGTATCTCCCCCTCCCGCTGCCACTTTTTTGGCATTTCATCCTCAAGACAATAATATAATTGCAATTGGCATGGAGGATTCTACTATATTAATTTATAATGTTAGGGTTGATGAGGTAAAGCATCTTCCTTGGTTTTCTTTGGAATTGTTGCTTGATGGCTTTTAGCTTTAGCTCGGTTGTCCGGTTATCTGAAAAGCTAAACCTTGGATGAGATTTTCAGGTCAAAACCAAACTGAAAGGTCACCAGAATCGGATTACAGGCCTTGCATTTTCCCAAATTCTTAATGTACTGGTATCTTCAGGTGCTGATACCCAGGTGAGTGACTGGTTAAAGTTTTTATTTCTATGACAAGCATGGCAGTTATTTCCGAACCTCAAAAGGAACATTGAGGTTGCTGCTCATTTATTTGTTTTCGTGTGACTAGTTGGCTTTTTTGTGGGGTGGGGGGAGGTGAATGTTACGCCTTAATTAAAGGGCAAGGATAAATATGGATGGAGGTGTTTCACACACTTACAGATAGAGTATTGGTATCCGACGACTGAATACAACGTTTGGATCATTATGATGAGCCACTGCTCTAACTGGAAAATATTAGGCACACTATTAATTCTCTTATTTAATTGCAATTATTTTATTTTTGAGTCCATAGATTCTAATTGCATGAGAGTTTTATTTGTACCGCGATTACAGTTATGTGTGTGGAGCATTGATGGATGGGAGAAAAAGAAAACAAGGTTCATACAAGCACCAGCTGGTCGTCAACCCCCGATGGTTGGAGAAACAAAAGTTCAGTTTCATAATGATCACACACACCTGTTGGTTGCCCATGAAAGCCAAGTTGCTGTGTACGATTGCAAGCTTGAATGTTTGCGCTCAGTAAGTTTTCACCTGGCAGTCCTTGTGTCATAGTTTCTCATTAATTTTTCTGCTTCGCAGATCGATATGCAAGAAACTTGATTTCCATTTTTTAATTAACTTTTCCTTCCTTTATTGTAATTTGACTTTTCTTCACCTCTGTGATGATAGTGGTCTCCGAAAGATGCACTCGCTGCTCCCATATCAAGTGCAATATATTCATGTGATGGTCTACTGGTTTATGCTTCATTTTGTGACGGTGCTGTTGGAGTTTTTGATGCTGATACCTTAAGACTCAGATGTCGAGTAGCACCTACTGCTTATATACCATCATTTTCTCTCAGGTGAGCCGAAAATAGTATTATGCTGTTTGTTGAATCGAAACCTTTGTTCTTTTATTTGTAAATTCACTTGCTATTTGCTGATGGAAAATCATCTGCAGCGGAAACCCCAGCTACCCTTTGGTTATAGCAGCTCATCCATCTGAGCCGAATCAGATTGCACTTGGCATGACTGACGGCTCAGTGCATGTAGTTGAACCGTCTGATGTAGAGCTGAAGTGGGGTGGGGCGCCCCCTCTAGAGAATGGCCCTTCCAATTCGTCAAATCCCTCTCCTAGCGGTCAAGCATCTGAACATCCTTCCCGGTGATGGTGACATCGATGAAACTGTCACCAAAGAAACGTTTCGCCGAGACTAAGAGTCGACAGAAGAAACTTCGTGGTGCATTTTCAGGGATTTTAGTTAGTATCTTTTCCAATTTTTTTGTTAATTCGAGCCATAGCTTTGGATAACGGCTGCTTATTATTGTATGTAAATCTTTTATGTTTGTTTTGTCGAATGAAGTTGTAGGGGAAGTGAATCTCTGTATATTGTTGTCGTCACAATGTGTTGGAAGACATCATGAAAAGGCCAATTTGCCTTCCGGCAGTTTTACCTTGTTTTATTCAACGTTGGAAAGGAATGCACAGGTTTTGTAGAAAAGGGTTTTTGAGAGCTCTTAAAATACATGCTCGTCATTCTATTAATCGCTATCCCATAACAAATTTGGCTTATTCAAGTTGAATAGAATAATGTGCTTCTATTTCTGCACTCAAGTTCAAATCTCTTTTCCTGTTGTTTAAGGGAAAAAAATTACCTTTTAAGAAAAAGGTTTTTGAGGTATCTTAAATTACTGCAAGATATGGTATTTTTTTTTCATATGGATTCTTTAATCCATATATTATGCGTCACCCACTACATTTGGCGTCAATCCAACAATTCCATGGAGAAAGAGTAAACCTAATTAATTTTCAAAGGTACAAAACTTATATGCGATAAGAATTTTATAATAACACTATTTTAAGCAGTCACTTCTTAACATTTTGATCGAATTACTTATAACATTACGTAATTAACTTAAAATATCGTTTTGATCGAATTACTTATAACATTACGTAATTAACTTAAAATATCGTGACAGTAATTGGTATGTCAGGCCCAAGTCACCATAGGCCTCCATGAGCATTGCCCAGCCGCAGCCGCAGTTGTTGGTCACGTGACAACACTACTGGCAACCTCGCAGGGACCATTCCCGTTCAACACATCGGACTTGCTACCACCACTCTGTCTCCCCTCCTACTCTCTCTCTGTCTAAACGGCGATTCGATTTGATCCGGTTCGGTTGGGCTCTTAGCAAAACCCAAAGCTTGGTAAGTCCTGCTCATCTCTATCTCAATCTTTTCTTTCCTGTTTGGTTGCCGGGAAAACGCCCCGCCGTGAAAAGATGTAAGACTTCAGTCCTCTTTTTTGTTTTTTATTTTTAGGTGCTGTAAACTACAGAATTTGTGCGAGTAAGTGTTTTCTGATTTACCTGGCCAAGCCTTGCTCGATTTTTCTCGGCAACCAAACAGAGTGCGAGAGCATAAAGTTTCAAAATTTACTTGATGTAGCATTTTTATTTTTCCTTGTGCAAGTTATTACAAGTTTCAAGTTACTGGAATTCAAATTTTGTGTTAAAATTGAGAAATTTAAGTGAATTTAATTTTTCAGATGAGAAATGGTTTTTATTTTTATTTTTATCATGAATTGTAGGTTAAGAGGGCTCTAAATGGAGATGCCATCAAATGAAAATTCACAGCCCTCAATGAATTCTACCGGTGATGCTGATCATCAACAGGAGGCCATGCTTCCCGACGGCGTAGATAATCTGTAAATTCTTCTTTCCCTATACGTTTTAATACATACTTCTTATCTAATTTTGAATTTCAAGTTGGTTTGCAAGGCGCTTGTAGCTTAACATATTATACCACAGCGAAAGCACACGTTGTATGTTTTCTATACACTACAGGGCCTTATTGATGCTCTTCATTTATAACAGAATACAATGTGCTATTGACCCCGAGGGACGTTTTAAGGATCAGAGAACCTTCACATTCACGGAGTGAGGGATCATGCTACTTTTCATATAGACAGCATAGTATATTTATCCAGTCTAGTAGAAATTCAATTGTTAAGAGATCTAGTCAGTATGCATTTTTAGTAACTTCCATCATTTCGGGATCAGTAATTGTTTTCCCCTATAATTGAGACGATGTTAAGAAAATTTACTTTTTCACGTCATATTAAGGGCTCAAAAGTCTTCTTTCCGCAATTTATGTTACTCATTTGTTTTGTTTTTGATTCATATTAAGAAAGTATTGTTGAACTTGATATTTTAGATGTAAAGAGTCGAAGCTGGAGGTTTCTGAAGTTAGAGGCGTACTACAAGTTATTGCATCCACTGGGAAATTTTGGTAAGCTGTCATCTTCAATTTGTAACTCCCTCGTCTGTGTTTAGTGTATTGGTATATTAGTTTTGGTGCATGTCATGTATGTGTATTTGATTGTGTTTGCTCTCTGGTATGATGCACAAAAAACAAAAATTCTGCTTGGTAGTTAACTGTTCTTGTTATTCATGTGTTACAGGCAGGATTGGGACAAATTAAAGAGCATGCTATCCTTTCAACTGAAGCAGGTATGGGAAGGTATGCCAGCATGTGGGGCCTTCAGCTATTTATGGTTGTCATTGTATGCATGTTTGCACGTGCACACACACACACTCTCTTAGACTTAGTGGATGTGCATGATTGCTTTCTGGTTCCCCGTTTATGATATGTGTATCTTTCTCTCTCTTTCCACCTCTCTATCGCTCTTATTCTTTGATTTGTGAAGGTTCTATTGGAGTATCCTGAGGAAGAAATGACAAGTGAGCAGCAAATTGCTTCTTTAGGAGAAACCTATCCTGAGCTGGTGAAGAGGTTGGATGAAGGTATTCTCATTTGCCCGATCATGTAACTTGATTGGTGGGTCATTATATGTGTTACTGCCTTTTGGTATTCGGTGAGATCAGTGTGATCTAAAACCAAGTTTTGATGAAAAATGGGTGGGATGATGTACTTGGACTAGTCTATGGTGTTACAGTTATAATTTTATAGAATTTTCAGTTCCTTTTTTCAATGATAATTGCTTATAGTTTGCTTCTTCATTGCAGCTCTTCATAATTTTACCGAAGGTCCTCCGTTTACCCTTCAGAGGCTTTGCGAGGTGTGCATTCTTACATCTCTTTGTTTGACACTTTTCGAGCTCTGGGATTATTGAATTAGTTGGGTTGAATTTGTCTGATCTTTTCTAAAACTGCTACTACTCTCTCGCCCCTCTTTTCACTCTACTGCGCTGTTAGCATACCTTTAGCAAGTGCTTGCACATATTTTTGTGTTTGATATGTTTAACATACTACCATTCCTTTGCTATGTTACAATATACATCTCTTTACCAGATCTTTTTTTTTTCGGTGAATTTTTTTCAAACAGATCCTATTGGATGCAAAAAGAATCTATCCAAATCTCTCAAAGCTTGCTCTTGCATTAGAAAAGGTATATTATTCAAAAACCTGATGGAAATGTTTTCCTTGATTACTGATATTCTTTTTATCTGACAATTTCTCTCTTTTAAGTTAATCTTTGCCACCTTAATTTAACTAATATTGAAGGATATAAAAGCTACAACTTGTGTATTAGTTTTCTTGAAACTTTTGATTTGTGGCGTTACAACTAGCATTCTCTTGCTTGTAGAATCTATTGGTGACATCTATGCTGACAGCCTCAACGGATCCATATCCACAATCCACGGTGCAAAATTCAGTTGAACCAGACAAAGCAATTGAAGAAGCTAAAATTCACTCTGATTCAGTAGCGCAAAATGGGGTGGAACCTATGGTAAGTGGCGATAGGGATGAAGTTATGTCAGAGGTAGTGCAAGCTGATATCGATAATGACATGACCATCGCGATGGAAGCTTTTGAAGATATAGTGGGATCATCAGACGCAAATTCAGTGCAGACGTATGATTCTTAGTTTTCCGGCGATGTAGTTGAGAGCTCATCAGTTCCGGCTTTACCTGATGTAGTTAGCAGTAACACTTTTTCTGATGCTTTGTTTTAACGCATTTGTTCAGCAACTTTATATTGCCCACTTGTGCAATGCCTTCGCTGTTGAGACATGCATGCGGTAAGGCAAAGAGAATTATCTTTAACTATTGATTTAACGTAATTTTTCGTGAAAATTGTTTGTGCGCGCATTTAGAAACATGTCTTTGAGCCTTTTGGAAGTGAAAAATGGAAAAATCAACACGATTCAAATAGCGGGTTTGCCCGATAACATTTTGTTACTGAATCCAAATAGGCCTGTGTGGGACGCGAATGCAAAGGGACGCAAGTGTGCTTCTTGGACGGACAGATGACGTAACACGAGCAATCATACCCATTAATCCATCAAAAAGTAGGCACCTGCGGACTTGAGGTCGAGCATCATCAATCATCTACAAATATGCAAAACAATATTTTTCAAGGGGCAAAATCCAAATCTTACATAGTAGCAGCAAATACTCATCGATTGCACAACCTGGCGATTTGGAATATACATCGGAATAGGTTACATGTCTGAATGTCAAAGCAAGTCCAGGAGGAAGCACTGACTAAACTCTCAAAAAGAAGGGGGGAAAAGTTGATAACACTCCAGGGACTTTTGGATTGAACCAATGACCAACTCTCCAGCTCGTCGTCAATTTTGATTGACAGACCCAAGAATCCTAATAAACCTGCGGAAATACAAGGAATAAACATTTAATTGAGGACTTGTTGAGGACTTGGCTTGCCAACTAAGCTGGTAAAACATTAATAAGAAAAGCACCAACCTCAACTGTTAGAATGACGAGGTGCCCACTGAAGAGTATCCAGCAGCTCTCATCTCTTTCAGCGTGCTAGATAACCAATCCAAGCCTTCGTAAAGGCCATCACCTCTAAGGGCACAAGTCCCTTGTATGTGCCATTTTCTGTTCTTGAGATCATAGAGGCCTAGTCCTTCACACACTTCCATTGGCGACATGGCTCCTTTCTGGATAGGAAAACAAAAATTAAATAACTCAAACCAAGTTTCCAAGAAGGAACCAACAATTCAGAATCATGTGCACTCTGGACTGCTAACTTGCTGACAAGAAATAAGTACATGACCTCTGACGGGATCAGTAAGCCTACTGCCCAGAGTCTAAATTACGTTTGTTATGTTGGTACGTAAGCTGATTAAACTACTATGAAAAGCAAAGCATTATCACCCGTGAGTTTCAAGTCGCGTGAGTGGGATGGAACGAAGGGGTAGGTCTGGGGTTTAGTTACCCTTGTGACCGAAAGTTTTGGCCACCTCCAAAAGCAAATGAAAAAGGCTGGATGTAAATACTATTGTTTTTTCAATAGGTAGATTGTAATTTAAGCACTCTAATTTGGGACCTCAATTGAGGTTAACATCTCATGCATCTAGAATAATTGTAGCCCAAATCCCAAATTCCTAGCACAAATAATTGTAGAATACAGAAGAAAGGCCATAATCCACTGTCCCATCTCTAACTTGGAGACCAAATAGTCACACCCCTTGCACAAATAACTTGCACATTCTTATGTTCGTAGAAATCATGAACTTTACATCATCATGCAATATGCAGATAAACGAACACTACGACATACCATATCCTGTTTATTAGCAAACACCAAGATGACACTGTTGCGCATAAATGGATCACTGATGATGGCCTGAAAAGAAGAAAGATAAGTGAGAAACAAATAGGCGCACTTGTATTTAAACTGTACCGCATCGCTGAGCATACAACCTGAAATTCTGCCTTTGCTCTTCCAATTCTCTCTCTGTCCAAGGAATCAACAACGTAAATCTGTACATGGAAAATAAACATGTTAAGGATATCTAGAACCTTCTATCCATTGACCTATTACAAAGCTGAGAAAGGTGAACCGGGACAACTGACTAGCAATATTCAAGAACCATGATCCAGTAGAAGAAGACCAGAGAAAGCTCCATTACCAGTCCGTCCGTGTTATTAAAGTAATGCCTCCAGAGTGGCCTTAGTTTCTCTTGTCCACCGACATCCCAAACAGTGAACATCACATTCTTGTATTGAACTTTCTCCACATTGAAACCTGTTGAGACAAAGAAGAAATTCCTTAACCGAAAAATCTAAATCACAACCACTGATGCATATTACATAGGTGAGAACTCCCCAACATCAAAAGCCCGATGTATCAAGAAGTCTGATACTAGCGATCAGAGAAACAACCCACCTATTGTAGGAACAGTTGACAAAACTTCTCCAATGTGCAGCTTGTAAAGGATGGTTGTTTTACCAGCTGCGTCGAGGCCGAGCATTACAACCTATGCCACCGTGCAAATATGAAAAGCGGGTCAGCGTAATGCTAATCACCGACTAAACATAATCAAATGGAGGCAATGAAAATCAAACCCGAAATTGATGATTTAGCATACAATGAACGCACACTTACACAAGCCGTAATTGATGCACCTTTATAGGAATACAAACATGTACAATTAAGCAAGTGGCCCTTTAGCACAGTGGTGGAAAGATGTTGAGCCGTTGCATGCAGTGGTTGCATGCAGTGGTGGAAAGGTGTTGAGCCGTTGCATGACGGCGTGGATTCAAACCCGTTGGTAGCTAATCTAATATCTAATCTAACAAAATTTATCGTTTGACCAAAAAAAAAAATGTACAATTAATCGGGCGAGGGTATGGTATTAATGTGATCGTAGAATATTATCTAATCATGAATAATTTAAGAAATATAGCGCCAATAAATTCCTAAATGAATATGTTTATCTAATTAATGACGGCATCAACTACTCTGATCGAAGAATTGACCTAGCAAACAAAAAAACCATTACTGTATGAACCCTAGATATCCCTAATCCCTGCACAGATATAATTATCAAACTACCAAAAAACGGTAGGAAAACAGAACAAAAAAAGCTACAAAAATCGGACGAAATACAAAAGAATATATAAAATGAAAAGAGAAAAAAGAGTGAAATAGCGAAAGAGAGAGGGAGTACTCGCATCTCCGTGTTGCCGAAGAAGGTGTCGAAGAGCTTGCGAAAAGCTTGACCCATGGCCACGAAACAATCAACACAATACTCGAAGAAAAAGAAAAAGGGAAAGTTCGACCTCTCTCTCTATTCGTCTGCGTGGGTGTTGGACGAAGTTGATCGGGAGCTCATCGTCGACGAGAGAGAGAGAGAAATCAGTAGGGGATTCGATCGATTTTTAGAGAGAGAGAAACAACACCCGCGTGACGTGAGCCTTGGCCTGCCTGGCAGAGAAATTTGCTGAAATAAAAGAAAAATAAAATAAAATTATGGTAAAGAAAAAGACCGCATCCAACCAAGAAAGGTCGTTGTGAATAATATGTGAATAATAGTCTGTTCCTATTTATATACAGTATTTTTATTATTTATTTGTAAAAATTTTATAAAGTGAATAATATTACTACATTAATTTTTTTCTATAAAATAAAAGCATGTGAAGGAAGGAAGAGTAGTGAGAGACTCATGGTAGAGAGAGAGGAAAGAAGAGGAAGAGAGAAAGGAGAGGAAGAAGAGGGGAAAAGTAAAGAGAGTTATTTTTGTACTTTTATTATTTCAGATTATAATGAAAGCATCACTGCTGCTTCGAGGATGTAATTCAGTCACACTCACAGTAGAAGAACTTCGTAAATTTTGTGTCTTGTTTATTCTACTGCACATACCTTCGAATTTACAACAGTTACAGCGTGCTCTTTATTTTCTGGATTGATTGGATGCAAAAAAAGAAAGACCGCATCCAACTTTTACATTTAAATTTAAATATTTATTTTATGTTGAAACAAAAATGCAAATACAATGATGGTAAATTAGAATATTCCGTCCATTTCTCCTCCTCTGAATCACTGAAAGAAGGAAAGACAAGTGTTGTGAGAACGGCCGTTTTTCTTTTGCTAACTGCTACATAGTTGTAGGGTGGGTTTGGTACGGTTATTGTACCAAAACTTTCCTATCAATTGCCACATCTAACTTTTGATACCGCGAAATTGATTATTATTATCGTACTAAATTTTTAGTATATCATATTTTGATGTGACAAATAATTTAATTGGTATGATATGGTTATTGTATTGCCACTTTGTTGTTCGACAATTTTTTTAGGCCAAAATCTATTTATTTTCAAGTCTAATATTATGCCCTTAGTACATATTTTGTATCTCTAAAAGTGATTATTTGTTACCCTTGTTAAAAGTTGAATTTAACAAATTGCATAAAGAGACAGGCAGAAAATTGTAGATGTGCTGCAACTCTCCAATGAACATTTAATTTACACATTTGAATAAGAGTTGTTAGATCTCGTTAGGTTAAATAATCTAACAACTCTTATTTAGATATATAACTTAAATGTCACTTTTGGTGTATACTAGAGAAAGTCTCTCGTACCTACGGATCTTGAATGTCTATATTTGCACATTCTGAGTATCAAAAATGAAAGATGAAATGCGGGTAATTGCAAGATGTATAAATGTAGAGGCTTGAATCTCCTTCCGTAGTACCTTAATAAAATTTTCAATTTAAACTAGTAGAATTAGGAAATTTTGTAATCTAGTTTAACAATCATCTATGCAACCGTATAAAATTGAGACATATTTATATTATAATTAGAAGAATAAGGAAATTTTATTTCCTTCTCATTTCGAAAGTAGAATAAATGAGAAGTTTTCTTTTCCAGATAAACCTAAAATAAAGGATGAAAAAACATATAAAGTCTGGTTCAAAGTGAACCTTAAAACACATGTCTTGTTATTTTGAGGATAATTTTTTCAACATGATCGGTACACGGAGTGGTACACCATATGTCGCTATACAAATTATCGGATATGTATGTTAAAAAGTAATAATTTAAAAAATAAAAATTTTCACCACTTATATAAAAACACATGATGTACCCTCCGTGTTCTGATCACAACGAAAATTTATCTTCTTTGAGCAGGCTCCGACTATACTGCTATGTTGATGGAATAGTGAATGTGGTATGGAAAGGTGTCGTGCTGTAGTGATCTGTTTCAGCTCATCGTTGAACCTTCTGCTTCAATCTTTTGCATGGCAGAAGTGGTGTGCAACCTTTGCATTTAAATGGTCCTTCAGAACATTCCTTCATAGTGACTCATCCACGCTTGGCAGCTTCAGTGTAAAGAGCCAATATCTGATCAACTGTCATGAGGTATTTGCCGGTGGAATTCATGACCTTGACAGCAGTTGATGATGAGTACTCGAGAGCAATGCTAAGTAAGCAACCAGGCAAAGGTCCCAGACAGTCAGTTCCAGATTGGAGGTTTGATTTCAGTTCCGACTGACTGCTCTTTTTCTCCTTGTCCTGCAGGCGTGGACAAGGACAAAGACAAAGACAGAGAGAAACCATGATATAGGATACTCTTGCTTTCAACCCTAATGATATGAGATACTCTTGTTCTTGGTGTGGCTTATTTGCTGAGGTATTATCGGGGGGAAATAAAGCTGAGTATTTCGAGAGGTTATGTTGAGGGTGCCTTTTCGAATGCGAGAAAGGGTTGAGCATTTTTGCAGGTTTGCCTGTCCGTGGAGGAGGGAGGTTGACGTATATAGGGATTTTCCAATAGCAAGTAGTAATGCTATTCCTTTACCCTTCTTGGTCACAGTAATGTAGTGGGAGCTGCTAGCTTCACGTGTTTTAACTTTGTCAGAGCACTTTGAAAAAGATGTATGTGGTATTTAGAAAGCTGATGTTGCGTGTGAAGATTACAGACAAGCTTTATCTAAGGAAATCTGGCTCTCGAAGTTCTGAGAGCTGTGCCTCTTCGGTTTTTGAACAAGCAATCCTATCAGGGATCTGGCTCTCAAGATTCAGAAAGCAGTACCGCTTCGGTTTTTGAGAAAGTAATTATGTTGGGAGTCTTTTCTCGAATGTGAGTAAAGGTTGGACGTTCCTGCCCGTCTGTCTTGACACGGAACACGGAAGTTGACACACATAGGGACTTTCCAGTTGTTAAGCAGTGGTGATGTTCCTTTACCCTTGTGGGTAATAGTAAGGTAGCTGGAACTTCGAAATTCTCGTGCCTAAACTTTCACATCAAAATTTGCTATGTGAGCCTCCACGATCAGCGGGTCGTTGTGAGGGTAGATGATACCTCTTTCTTCCTCAGGGTAGAAACATATTGGATCCCAGTTAGGTTTTTGATATTTGCCTCCCCTGATGTCTTCCACGTGAAACAATTGATGGCCATGTCTCAAAGTTCGTTCACTGTTTTTCATGGCCCTATTGGAAGATTCAGACATGGGTGTGCCGCCGCTTATGGAGTATATCACATTCACCTGGCGTTGGTTATGATTATCCCTTGGAGGGTGAATGAGGAACTGATCAATTTTTCCTTCACGTGCCAAAGCTTCGATATGATCACGGAGGATGATGCACTTCTCGCCGTCATGGCCATTATACTCGTGGTAGCAGCAAAACACGCCCGTGTTCTTCGTGGACTTGTAATCTGGCTGTCTTGGTTTTGGGTTTGGTATCAGGTGAGCTATACTGGGGTAGATGGCCGCGCATGTAGCGTTCAAAGGTGTGTATGTCTCATACCTCGGGGTAGGGCCTATCTTGACACGCGATTGGCCCACTGCGTTGACTGCCTGGGGATGGGTGTTATTGTGACGATATCCTGAGTTATCGCGATAGTGCCCCTTATTCTTTTTATTAAAATGAGATTGGTGAGGATGTAAATCTTTCCTTTTGCCCTGGGATTGATATGTCTGCTGACTTGGCGAAGCATTAAATGAGGCAGGGGGTGTGTTGCTACCATTTGGAAGGTTGAGGTCTTCTCATTCGGTTAGATCTGGCCTCCACTCCCTACTTGCTGATAAGGGGTGACTGTAGGGGGTTTCCCTTGATATGTCATTGCCTCGGCAGAGGCATGGTTGTAAGCTTGTGCCATCACCTCAGAGTAAGTCTTCCAAGTGTTGGCATTGATCATGTACTTGAAGAAACAGTCACGTAAGCCTGCCGTGAAGGCCTTGAGGGCGGTCTTGTCATCTACCTCAGCGCAACGGGAATACTCATGGCTGAAGCGGCCAGCATACTTTCGTAATGACTCGTCCGGCTTCTGGCGAATAGTGTACAAGTCATTTGCGGAATGCAAGCGATCAGTCTGGAAGATGTGTTGAGAGACAAACAACTTCCTCAACTCTTCAAATGAGTCTACCGTCTCGGGTGGAAGACGGCAATACCAGTTTAAAGCTCCGCCAGAGAGGGTGGAGGGGAAGAGGAGGCACCGTTCTTCATCGGTGTGTCTCCGATATACCATGGTGGACTCAAAGAGGTTAAGGTGTTCAATCGGGTGTTCCCTTCCAGTATAGAGTTGTAAGTCAAGCTTCTGCTTTGTCTTCACTTGGAAGGGGTGTTGATGATCCTTCTTGTGAGGGGGCCATGCCTGGGTTGGTTCCAGTCAGGTATCTCAGCTTGACGTTCAGCCTTCAACTTGTTTACCTCATCCAGGAGCTGTAGGACAAGGGGGTCCTGAGTGGAGTCGTGCACCACTGAAGTTTTCTTCCGTAAGTCCCTATCGCCTCTTGGAAGTAGGAAAGTTTGTTCAAGATAGCGTGATTTTTCCTTGGACTCGCCACACTGACTTCTAGAGTGAGTATGTCAGAATATTTCTGAGTCCCCTGTACCTTCATGTTCTTCTGGGACCTGTTGCCCATTCCCTAGATTGACTGTTGGCCTGGGTCGTGGGAGAGGACCGAGTCTTTCAGAAACTCTTGGGTCATTGATCTTCGAGCTTATGTGGATGGGATTCTCTCGACGTTGCTTTAGGAAGTCTCGACAATCGCGATAGACGACTTTTGATCCTTCCACTCCTTCTGTGAGGAGGTGCTTTCCTCTACTCCTTCTGCTTCGGGTTGAAGCAGCTGGGTTGAGAGAAGTCTCATGTTGATTATCACATTGATGTGTAGCTCGATCCCTATCAGGGATGTCCGTGTTGGATATCGGTGACCCTCCGTGTTGGGGGGCATTCAGATGATTGTTGACCTCAGCAGGGGCAACGAGCTTGTGTGCTTAAGCATGCCTAGTCTCGTGAAGCATCTCGAAAAGTTTTTCATACTGCTCCTGGAGGACCTCGTTCCTCATCACTATCTTGTTGTTCTAAGCTTCTAACTCATCGACTTTAGCTTGAAGAGTAACTCTATTTCCTTCCTGCTTTCGTTGCTTCATACTAGGTCCAATGGAGGTGTCATTCTGTGTGTTATGGCTTCTTTCGCTCCCCATGTTGGAAAGAGATGCTTGGGCAAAAGAAAGTGTACGAGCGGTGGAAACCAGCTTGACAAAGCTGAAGAGAGTGAGAGTAAGTGTCTTTCCCACAGACGGCGCCAAATGTTGATGCACAAAATCAGCGAGGACTTTGGTACAACAGAAAGTGTCAGGTTTGTGACCTTCGCTTGGTTGCTTCGATCACTAGTGAAGATAAGTACGTAAATGAATAGGGACAGGGAAGCAAACACAAGATGTACATGGTTCACCCAGATTGGCTACGTCCACGGAGTAGAGGAGTTCTCATTAATTGTGAAGGGTTTACACAAATACATAGGTTCAAGCTCTCCTTTTATGAGTTCTAGTGAATAGTGTAGTACAAAATGACATTAGAGATTATTGTGGGAGAATGATCCCTATTTATAGAAGAGAGTTTCTAGTTTTGTTCTGACATTGACATGTGTCGTGTTGTGATTGGCTTCTGATGTTGACACGTGTCGCGCTGTGGTTGGCTTCTGATGTCGACACGTGTCGCATTGTGATTGACCTCCTGGTTGAAGGGAAGCTCTTCTGGGTCATTGACGGTATAACGTTGATCGGTGCTCAGTAGTTTCGGGATTGGTCAAGTATGGTACAAACAACTGCAATAAAATATTGCCACCCCTAGGCCCTAGTCAAATAATAATGAGAACTTTAACGAAAAGCTCTCAGTACTGTTTACTTTAACAAAAAACCATATTTTTACACTAAAAAGTCAATCATGATACTATTCATTTTACCATTTATTTTATCTTTTATCTTTAAAACTCAAAGTTTTCAAACAATTTTCATTAGTTTTCCTAATAATAATTCGGTGGGCTCCCCGGGGTTGTAACGTGCATTGTTATTTGCTAATATCTAATGTAACATCCCACATCGATAAACGGAAAGGGGGTGATGTGCCTTATATGTACATGCCCACCTTCATATAGCACAACGCTTTTTGGGAACTCACTGATTTCGGGTTCCATCGTAACTCCGAAGTTAAGCGAGTTCGGGTTGAGCATTCCCACGATGGGTGATTAATTGGGAAGTTCTCATCTGAGTTCTCAGAAAAAAAAACCGTGAGCCTGTGGCCGTGACCCAAAGCGGACAATATCGTGCTAAAATTGGGATGCGACATCTAACGATAACCATAGCAACCGGTCGGTCACCTCGTGCTGACTACCTTCCCGTCAGTTATTGCAGGTGGTGACTGGTGAGTAGCGCATGCATTTCTTGTTAACGACAAAGCAACGACTATATGAAGTCCTGTCCACTCCAGTTCAGTCCAATCCAACCTTAGCTAACTCCATTATTCCATCAGTACTGCTACTTCTATTCAACTCCTTTTCTAATTAGCCTTGTAAGCTGTAATGGCAGCGCCGCTGCCCATCGAAATCGAACCATCATCAACTAATGGTCAACCCCATCTCGCCGACGCCTACAACCGTCACGTGGCTGTCGTAGCCTTCCCTTTCACTAGCCATGCAAGCGCCTTGCTTGAGACCGTGCGCCGCCTAGCCACCGCCCTTCCAAACACTCTCTTCTCGTTCTTCAGCACTTCAAAATCCAACAGCTCTCTCTTTTCCAACAACAGCATTGATAACATGCCGCGTAACATAAGGGTGTACGATGTGGCTGACGGGGTGCCGGAGGGGTACGTTTTCGTGGGCAAGCCGCAGGAGGACATAGAGCTCTTCATGAATGCCGCACCGGAAAACATCCGGAGGAGCTTAGACGCTTCCGTGGCGGACATCGGGAAGCAGATCAGCTGCTTGATCACCGACGCCTTCCTTTGGTTTGGAGTCCACTTGGCTGACGAGTTGGGAGTGCCTTGGGTCACTTTCTGGATCTCCGGACTCAAATCCCTCTCCGTTCATGTGCATACTGATCTCATCCGCGACACTATTGGAACTCAAGGTGCGTACGTTATACTTACACTTACTTATCCTGTCTTTAAAGTTGAAGCATTGAGAATCCTTGTTCGTTTGGTAGTACTTATCGAGAAAGCATTTTTCTTTCAAGTGTTTATTGGAAAAGCACTTTCCAGTCACAAATAGGTGCTTCACTTTTCCTTTTTAAATATTTCTCTCATTTATCAACATACATAATGGTTATTTATTACTTGGATTTCAAGTTTTAAGTATCGAATGATTTCAATTTTAGGTTTTAGTATCAAATTTTGTGCATTCAGGCATTACAGGTCGTGAAAACGACCTCATCGTCGACAAAAATGTTAACATCCAAGGTCTCTCCAATGTACGAATCAAAGACTTAGCGGAAGGAGTCATTTTCGGAAACTTGGACTCGGTAATTTCCGGCATGCTACTTCAGATGGGACGGCTCCTCCCCCGTGCCACCGCAGTTTTCATGAACGGCTTCGAAGAATTGGAACTCCCCATACCAAACGACCTAAAGTCCAAAGTCAACAAACTCCTCAACGTAGGACCTTCCAACGTAGCATCCCCGCTGCCACCGCTGCCGCCATCAGATGCTTGCTTGTCATGGCTAGACAAGCAACAGGCTCCATCCTCCGTCGTGTACATAAGCTTCGGGACAGTGGCGAGCCCAGCGGAGAAGGAGCAGATGGCAATAGCGGAGGCCCTGGAAGCCACCGGAGCACCCTTCTTGTGGTCTATCAAGGACAGCTGCAAGACACCGTTGCTGAACGAGTTCTTGACAAAAACATTGTCAAAGCTGAACGGGATGGTGGTGCCGTGGGCTCCACAGCCGCATGTACTGGCCCACGATTCGGTCGGAGCCTTCGTGTCGCATTGCGGCTGGAACTCGATAATGGAGACTATAGCAGGACGGGTGCCCATGATTTGTAGGCCATATTTTGCAGACCAGAGGCTTAATGCAAGGATGGTGGAGGAGGTGTTTGAGATCGGGGTAACCGTGGAGGATGGAGTTTTTACCAGGGAGGGGCTGGTAAAAAGCTTGGAAGTGGTTTTGTCGCCTGAAAGTGGGAGGAAATTCAGAGACAATATAAAGAGGGTCAAACAACTGGCAGTAGAGGCGGTTGGACCACAAGGGAGCTCCACTCGGAACTTCAAATCGCTGTTGGACATCGTATCAGGATCCAATTATCAAGTATAGTACGGGGACCATAAATATGTAGCACTAAAAATACACACCAGCTGCAATAGCTGTTCGTTGCTCAATAATAATGTAGCACGCTACGATCTACCCTACGAGCGGACATATTTAGGGCGGGTTTGGTATTGATGTGCTTTGAAAAAAAGATGCTGTGAGAATAAGCGGTTGTGCTGTGAAAATAAGCGGCTGTGAAATAAATCAGCAGAGTGTTTGATAAACGTTTTTGTAAAAGTGCTTTTGGAAAGAAAAAAAACAGTCTAATAGTGTGTCTTTTCATTAAAGAAGCACTGCAGCTCCGTGTGCTTTGAAAAGAACCAATTTTCCAAAGCTACAAATAACAGCTTCAGCTTTTTCTTTTGATTTCAGCTTATTCTCACAGCAGCTTCCAAAATAAGCTTTTTTTTTTTCAGTTTATCAAACATCTAAAACCATCACAGCTTTTTTTCATGGGTGCTTTTTTTTTTAAGCACCTCACTCCCAAATTAGGTCTTACTTATATGAAACGAGTACCGAAATTAAGCTACCAATGTTTTTCCTACATTTATTACTACACCGCCTTCACCTGCGGTTATAACACATGGGGTCTAAGAGTGTTCTCCAAATTCGTGACTTTCCTCGTTTCAAGTAAATAAACTGGTCACTGACATATCTCGTTTGTGTTTATAGAGTATAGGCCAATTGAGCTTTGCCCGTCAACAAGTTTGATTGGGTTGAAACTTTGGGTCTGAGATGCTGCAAGTGAGTAATTCGCGGGAAGTACAAGTGGATTACTCATTCAGCTACAAAAGCAACCAAGAAGAAACGAAGGAAACATCACACGAAACAAACTCTTGAGAGAGGATTTCTAAATCAAATAGAAACATACATTAAACACAATCGAATTACACAGATTTCACTCCTTAACATGTAACAAAAATATCTACGCTAAACCTCATGAAATCGACGAGGCAGCCACGTTCTATTGAAAACTAGAACAAACAAACAAAAAATATGAGGAACTTCTGCACAGCACAGCGAGGTTAGTGTATATTACACCTAAGACAAATAACATAAATGTCTTTTAAAGAACCCCGCCTGGCGAGTTCGAACTACAAAAGATTAATTTTGATCCAGCAAAACCTTTCTCAATATCTTCCTCCCTAAATCAGCAGCACCTAAATACTCTACAACCATATCCCAATAGACTTCGAAGGCAACAGTGCAAACAGCACACTAAAGGCGCCTTTGCGATTCAACTAATTTTGAACTAAGAAACAAAATGGAAACTAATTAGGGAAAAAATGCTGTATTTGCGCTGGAAGAATCTGAGGATTGAATCAACACGCCCATTTGCATCTCCATCAATTGTCCTCAAAATTAGCTTCATCATTAAACTTAGCCTCCTAGGAATCAACCATTTCGTCCTGTATTTCATTGGGGGCAATAAGCCCAGGAATAGATAGCATTCGTTGCCGATCTTTCTCTCTCTGAGCAGCAGCCTCCTCTGCATAAAGATCTTTGTTGTCCTGCACAATCACAACATTCCGTTTAACATCCAGATTACCCAAATCCCAGCAAAAGAAAAATTGGAAGAGACGTTGGGGTTCTACGGGAACAGAAGATGCAACATTTAACATCAACATAAAAAATTAGTCAACGTAAATGAATACCAAATCTTCCATGACTGAATAGGCAACAAATAAAAAATGCGCATCTCTGAATTGGGAGTCTAAACTGATGCTTATGGTATCCTACCTGTGCTGAAAATTCTTTGGATTGCACTAGGAAGTCTCGGATGTGATTTTTAAAAGTGGGTACGTCAGCAGTTGATTCAAATAGTCCATTCACAAATTGAGTAACCTGGCAAGAAAACCTTCAGGTAAGTGATATACATAGAAAAGAAAGAGTAAGACAAACATAATAGTATCCATGCAAGTGGCCCTTTACCACACTGGTGGAAAGAAGTTGAGTCTTTGCATGATGGCGTGGGTTCAAACCCCATCGGTGGCTAATCTAACACCTAATCTAACAAAATCTATCGTTTGACATAAAAAACATAATAGTATCCATTGTTATATACCTCCGTCCCAGTCATGTTTGGGAATGAAGTACTCAAAAGCTTTATTGTATATTCACGAACAAACATTCCATTATTAGGATATGGATAAGGAACAGCTGCAACATCCCACAAAGGCTCCTTCAACAGATCACTTCCCACCTGTAACCAGTAAATATTTAACTTTTAATTTATGCAAGCTTTATGAAATCAAGAAAATAACTAGAAGGTATGACAAGATACAATACCAGGCTGAACAAATGTTGGAGAACCAAGACATGCAACTTGAACCCAGGTTTATGAAATGTATCAGTCAAGACAGCAAATATTTCTTGCTCAATTGTCAGAAAGTACGTACGGTAAAACTGATTACAGAACTCTGATTTCTGTCAAATCAACCAAGACAGTGTGAGCTTAAATGGCATTACAATATGACAAACAAAAATACGCACAACATCACACCTGAAAGTTTCTCAGCATTTCCAACAACAGGTTCAGCCCAGTTTCAGCAATATTTCTTTCGGTGTGCCGAAACGCCCATATAATTGAATCCATGACAAGCTTTAGTTGCTGAAGTAAACAAAAAATATGCAAACATTTGATCGTCTGTTTGTGACAATTATAAAAATTTAAGCAGAAGCCAATAATCACTCATATCTAACCAGCTCACATTGACAGTAATGGAAGACAAACAAGTGGGAAATATTTAAACATGTACCGGACTCGACAATCGAATCAATGCAGCAAAGCAGTGTGCAGCAATGGCACGAAGTAAAGAAAAGAACTTCAAACGATGCTCTGGGTAATCTTCAAAATTTTTTGTGATCATCTGCAGGGGCACAGAATAAAGACATGTAAAGAAAACAACTAAGGTACAAATAAAATTTTCTAATTTTAGCCATCACTCCAGAGGTTCTTCGGTATCAGATTCAGACCTCAGGGGATGCAACATAAACATAACACCAACAAGAAGATGCAAAAATCCCTCTTCAGCAATGCATTATGGAGAAAGGGATACCGAATAAGAACTTGGGAAGAATACTAACATGTTCAGCCAAATCAAATGCATGTGGCATCCATATGTATGGCAGTTTTATTAATATTGCTTTGAACACTAATAAAAAAAAAAAAAATCAATTTTTTTCTGGACCATTGCCAAACAAGCCACATCCTTACCTCCAATGTGCACTGGAAAACAGCTTCAAATATTCTTGGCACATCATCTATCATTGCACCCTTGTACCTATAAACAAGGGATACAAATATATGCAATCAGAAGAGAGTAAAGAAAAAAATAACAAATTCCTTAGCCAGAAGAAAGATGTAGGCAGCAGCTTACAAGTTGTTTTAGTTGGCTGTGGTTTTTAGCCAGACGGTATCATATCTAGCAAGTAATAAAAGCAAAATATACAAGATAATGAAAGAAAGGTTACATACTTATTTATGATAGTGGCAAAAAGTGACAAAACCTCTGACTCTCTAGCATCAGGCAAATTCCTAGCATAGTCGCCTAGGACTGGATCCAACATGGGAGGCACAATTTGTTTTCCAATCTGTGGTTGGTCTTCAGCCTTGTCCAAGAATGTCTCAATCAACTTGAGAGTCTCCCTCTTCACCGACCTGTTGAGAAATAAATCAAACATGGTACTTGAGGTTTAATTGTTAAATTGAAAAGGAATTTGTACAAAAGGTCCTACCGTAGAAGTTTCACATAGGATGTTTTAGAAGCAAAGGGACCCCCTTCCGCAATGTTACTAGATACAAGCTCACTGTACATCCTGTTCAAAACAAATAGAGCCGAGCATAACTATATTAGTGAAGAAAGAAACCAAATTAAACATCTGAAATTCTTTCTACGCCTGAAAACATTGGCCATACCTGTACACATTAAGCATGTCCAGAAAGATCATTGAGATCTGAGACAGGAAAAACGTCCCAAGGGAGCTCGCAACGCTAGTATTTGTCTGTAAATCAACAACAGAATTACACCTGGTACTCACAGTGTGGCTAAAGCCACAAGAACAATCACATTTGATATTGATATGACACAGTAGGATGAACAATCATTGCAAAATAGAAGTAAAGATTTCACCAAGTATGTAAAGGGAAAGGATAAAGGGACCACATATAAGGCCCACTTAGGATGCAGTAAAGTTCACAGAAAGATGCTGTCTACAAAGACAACGGCTCACCTAACAGAGACTGCAGAATCTAACATAAACAAGATCAACTGACAACAGAACAGTCAGAAAAAAGAGAGAAGAGAAAACAAGATACAATAAAGCTATATCAATAAAACATCATCTCCATGATCCATGATATGGTTTAACAACTATAGAATACCTAAATAACAGAATTTGAAAAATCATACCTGTAATATATTAAGCACGGTCCGAATTACCTCCTGATCCTTCAGGAAATCAACACTTAAGCGTGCTTGCCCTATGATCTCGGCCCATTTCTGGTGAACAAGCAAATATAATAAGCTACAAGCTATTTTGAGGACTTGCAAGTAGTCACGCACATTGCATGTATATCCAAATATACCTGATTTGGGAGACTCATCAATCTCTGTAGATATTCTTCTCTCTTCTTGGGATCAGACTCTGCTTGAATCATATGACCAACCTATGATAAACAAAAATGCAATTGTTTATAACAAATTTTTATATATAACTAAGTAGAAAAAGGGACATAAGAAAGGCATACAGCTTCATAGAAAGTATGAATCTGGTGAGGCTGAAGATCGCCAACAGTATTCGGCAGGCTTGTCAGGAGTTCAGACACAAATGGTTCATTTTCTCCAACCTGATAATCACAAAAGCAGTCAATGAAACACACAATACAAAATTACTTTTCTTCTTGGTCTCAAAATACACAATTTCAACTTCGATGACAAGAACAATTCTAAAATGCCAACTTATAAGAGAGAATACCTGTACAATAACAAATTTACGCTTGCACTTTTGAACAATTTTCAAGAATGTGTCACAGGCCATGTCCTGAAACATATGCAACAACAGTTATAGAAGACTAATATTAAAAAAATATGCGCATATAACTGAATACCCCAGACCACCCCAATGAAAAAGACAGTCCCAGAGTAGCATACATATTTAAATAACACTAGCAATATCATAAAAAAATTTGCAACAGTTAACATGTACATTTTATGTTTAAAATTTCAAAAGCAACCTTAAACATGATTATAAAAGAATTCACCTGGACTCCAGGATGTGTTTCGTGCATAAACTCAAACAACTTATTGACAACAGTCTTTAGGAACTTCCAATGAGCTCTTAAGAACCTTGGGTACTGTCCGACAACATACCTGAAAACAAAGCAAAGCTTCAATTATAAGGATATTTATAGTATAAAAATAGAGGTCAGCGAAAACTATTGGTAACACATTTAGGGCAGCGAACCTATAGCTTAAGCTAAAATAACATGTAGGACCACAAATACTTACATGATATTGCTTGCAATAACTGCTTTATTATCTTTCCCTTTTATGATTTCACACAAGTTCAGCAAGTCACGAATGACCATCACCAAAAATCTATTTTCCTGCGAAGAGCAAAGGGTAATAGGCATCAAAACACATTCTGGGACAATAACTGTAGAAAAAGCATAAGACATAATGAAATCATCATAAAAAAAATATCTTCCGTCAATTCTTTAAATAATAAGACGAAGCATACCTGCTCTTCCATCATGGAACCAGATATAGACCCTATTGCCCAACATAATGTGTTTAAGTTGTTCCATGCCCAATCCTCACCAGTCAGTTGTTTGTTTAATTTCTTTAGCATCTGTTTCCAATGTCGGTGAAAAGAGAAAGATCAGTAGAAATCTATATAGGAAATATTAGCCCACTTTAGAGGTTCCCTACAACAGAGATTATACTAAAAGGAATATTATCGGTGCATGATGAGTTAGGTCACATATGAAAGAAAACTATTTCAAATTATATGAAAAATTATCAAGGCAAGATAAACATAATGCTACAAGCATAATCTTGCAGGGTTATGCATCAAAGGAATCAAACGAGTAGAATGAAGCTTGGTTATTGTTTAATTTTACTTCAAAGAAAAAACTACCCTTTACCTGCTTCTCGGTATCATCGTGGTCAAGATGTGACAAATATATCAGCGTCTCCCTCATGATCTGCAACACCAGAATAATACCAATAACAGAATTTAATAATGAAAAAACTGAAGGGAGAAAATAAAAAATAATTCACAATCTATTATTAAGACAAAGAAGCATATCATAGAACCTGAGTTCGTGCCAAAATAAAATAAAATGAAATGTACTAAGGTAAAGCACCCATTGTATCATGCTGAATCAAAATTAAAGGAACACATCTACAATGTTTTGACAATGACACCTAAAAAGAAGCTAACTAATTCTTTCGCATCCCCCACCATGTCATCAAATATTCTATTACTTCTTTATATTCAGAAAAACAAATAAACTTCATCTAGAAGATACTCGCACCCATAATTTCATAACAAGAAAAGCTTACCATGAGCTTGATAGCTTAGAAAATTACAACTATATCAGCAATATAAGATTTATCACCTTATATTGAACTAGAACATCATTGTCCTTCAAGGTCTCACGAACAATGTTGCCATTCTCATCTTCAACAATGATAACCTCTTCTGGCTTAGCCATACGACAGATCATGAGCAACCTCAACTTTGACATAATACCAACATATATTTGCCGCCTTTGCAAAAGTTGTGAGCCAATGCCATCAACCATACTAGGAAGCAAATTCATCTGCATCTATGTATGAGACGTTATTCTTGCAATGGAATTAAAAGGAAATCTACAAAGTAGAACATCAAAAAAAAACAAAATGACAAATTTGCAATTGAACTAGAATACACTTATGTAGGAATAAAACGGAAACTCAAAGCAACAAAGAGTATAAATATGGAAGTATTCAAATACCTGCAACCCCATCATATTGGCAGATGCTGCAGGGTTATCCAGATTATGATGTGCCTCAAACAGTTCCAAAACCAAAGCATTCCAATAGTCTAAGCAAACCTGGTCAAAACAAACAAGTCCAAGTCAAATCTTAAAATCATCTGTTCAAATGGGTAGAGAGAGAGAGAGAGAGAGAGAGAGAGAGAGAGCACATCACAATTAATCATACCTTAAAAACTTCGGTGTCATCCACATATGAGATGTTTATAAGATATTCAAGACCCATCAGCAATGCAGCTATAGTCTCTTGTGTGGTTTCAAGAACACGAATATGCGCCTACAAAAAGAATAAGTATACAATCAGTAACGTCCTCACTCCTCAACAGATGCTTAAGGATTAATAAACCGAAACAGCAGATGATCCTATACCCAATATTGGACACAAAATCCACTATCTATTGATAGAAATATCATCGTCAAGTACCATATCACTAGTCACATTATTCATTTACAACTATTAACTTAAGGCTTGTGAAGGCAAGGCACTACATCAACATATTCATGTGAAAGAGAAGAAACTTGCCTTGTAAAACGAAGTGAGAAACAGTGCCAAGTTCTGAATGAATGCCTGACAAAACAACATCATAAGAAACTAGCTCAATAAACTAACACAAACAATTGGGGCCCACAATCATTAGACAAAACTTACCTGTTCCTCGCCAGATCCATTTGTGTAAGCTTCAGGTATGTTTGTGGTGGGTGGGAGAATAGTCTAATTGGTTCCATTAAAAAAAAATTCAAATGCATTAGGAAAAGAATAAGACAATGATGAAAGTCAAATCATATTGTAAGAGTAAACGTATCAGAATATGCACAATTTATGTGAGCATACTTACTCCAACAATCCTTATGCCTTTATAGTTATCAATTATTGGTTACTTTCTTCAAAACTTTCGATTCCAATATAAAAGAGGGTTATTATTGTCACTCCAAAAATCAAGGGTGGTGCAATCCACACACCACTATCATCCCATGTATTCCTAACTACACATTAAACGAAAGTGGATATATTGACACACCTGTAACTGCACCATGAATATACTGTACATCTTAACATACTGTGCATTATAGAATTCACCGAAAGTAAGTGCTGCAACCTGAAACCAAAATAGCAGATGATAAAGCCTAAATAATTGGAAGCAGCGATATCTCAGTATCTCCTTGTTGCTTTTTGCACAAGTGCAACAACCAAAAAATTTCTTAATAGAAATGGAACAACAATGTACCTCCGTTAGACACTGAAGGGTAAGATTCCGATATGAAGGCATGGGAAAAAACTTCAGAAGGGTTTCAAGCTGTAAAATACAGACACAACATAGAAAGATAAGGATAAATCCTTTGGAAGGGTAATCGAGAACCACACAAAAGTGTTATACGCACCAAAGGGGACTCAAAAATATAGCCCAGGGGAATCCAGGAGAGGAAAGCATGCAATGTGGATAATGTTGCACGTATCAGCTCAGTTCGTTGAGAGGCTGATAGTACATATAAGCATAACTCATGAATGAGTTGAAACTCACTGGAAAAAAAAAGAATATCAAACAGAAAAGAATAAATAAACAGATTGGACAAACCCAATAAATCGACAAGTAAAAGTATGGCATGTCAGACAAGCCCATTCAATTAAAAACAAAGATACCAAATTCATCAGCCAATTACCTGTTCAATGATTGTTTAAGCTCTTTAATCTTCAACTGTGTCATTTCCCCCCTTGAGAAATCAAAAACCTCTTCGCTTAGAAGCTGAGGGTAAAACATTCAAGCAATTAGTACTGACCCAATGAACCATAATCAATTTGATTTCAATCTTTAAAATTGAACATTAAAAATGCTTACCTTTAATATGGCCATACAATTTTCACAAATGGTTTCACTAGTTTTAGCTGCTGATACAAGATCCGGAATAAAGCTTCGCCATTTGGTGGGCCAATCATGCTTTAAAATCTGTACATAGAGTAATGTCGATATATTACATCACAAACATATCCAAAGCAAGCAATTACAGATTTGAATATAACAAGTAAATTTCAGATATTGTGTAATAGAAAAGGCCAACAGACAAATAGAAAAGAAAACAAAGTGCTTGATACAACAAACCAACCAAAAAAAAAAAAAGCAACAAAAGCAACAATCCTAATGGGAGAGAACAAGGAAATACCTGAACCAATATAACATTGAGTTTGCTGACATAAAGTCTTTCCATTCGAAAAGAGGCCTCATTACTTGATAGCTTCACGAAAGGAACCAATGGTAAGAAAGAAAATTTACTGCTTGACTATCTAAATGAGAAAAACTTGCAATCCTCATATATTTACTCCATGATTCATACCTGTACAATAACATCAGAGATATAATTTTTCATTCCGTCTCGCTGTTCAACAGGCAATGCATTCCACCTGTACTTGATAACCCCTTCTAAGACCTGGATGTGGATGCAAAGAAAACCTCATAAGATCAGCACCTTAAAATACGAATAGAAAGATTTATACAGGTTGTAATGGGAAGCTGTATAGAATCCTTTTCCAAAGCATCAAACTATGAGAAAGCTAATGAATATGCAGCAAGATTACATGGTATAAGCATTCTACAGACTTTATATGATGCCTTGTTTAACATAGGACAACATACACACTTAAGCAGTCAACTTGATTATTATTATTGTTGTTGTACAACATAAAGGTATTCTATTTTTGGCTGTTTTGAAAAGCCCATCTGAAGCCTGCTTCAGCCTCGCTGCCCTACTGCAAGGACTGTCTGGGCATCTGACGGTGGCCTTGTTATACAAAAAGTATATGCGGTGTGTTATAGATTGTTATGCAACACAACTGACCTGCAAGGCAAAGAACTTGGTGTTTAGGTTCTTTGCGCTCTGTAAAATGTGCACAACTTGGAGCCACATATCAGGATTGTTTTGCAAGTCCCTCAATATCTGGTCTGCAGCTGTCCTCTGTAATGTCAACACATGGAGCAAAATTACTCTAAGAACACAAAGTACTTGGAGAACTAAAGTAAGGCCCACAAAATTACAAGTTAGGCATATAATTTGCCAACGCATCCATTATCCAAATACCATATGGACCCTAATTTTGACGCTACAAGCTAATCCATAAAGCATTACCCATTTTATTCGCTTTTTGTTTTGGTAAGGGAAGCTGAAATATTTTCGTAAACCTAGTTTGTCCAAACAAAGAGCAATCCTGGTATTAAGTATTCAATAATCATTGCAATGCATTCATATTTTCTCAAAGAGAATAATGTAATGCAGTCACAGAATAACCAGGTCACCATCATTACTCAATCATGGTTTCTTTAGTTCCGAAAGTGTAGAGGATGAAATATTGATTATTCAAAATTTCACACTGAAGCCAATTACCAATTCACTTAATAGTTCATGAATTATTTGAGAACACACAATATTAACATCTCTCTCTTCCAAACCCACCGAACCAAACAACCCCAAAAATAGGCAGATAGCTAATGTGCAGTAATCCATCAAACGCTCAAATGTGCCCCCGATAAAAGACATTGAAGCTAGGCCAGAATTTCCCTTAAAGTAAAAACTCCCCCAAATGAAGGTTTTCAAGAGTTAAACCCTAGGTCTGAGAACTTAAATTTCCCCTCAACTTCTAAAAACCCAAACAGAAAGCTTAAACCCCAGGGCACAAAACCCGGATTGCACTTGCAAATTGGGCACACTTGGTCGGAAAACAAACAGAAAGCAAAGATAGAAAAGGAGCAGCAATCACTCACCTCCTCCTTAGATCCGGTGCCGTAGAAGGCGGCGACGGTGGCATCGAGCAGGCCAACGTCAATCGGCTGGCTCAAGTCCCTTAGCTTCTCAGCCGCCATAGCCACTGAGCGAGAAAGGGGGAGAAAGAGAAGGAAGGACGATCGTAGACACCCAAGCCGATAAACCCTAGAGCGCAACAGCAGTGTGGATAGGAGGAAATAGAGACACCGGAAGCCACCGAAACCCTAGGAGAGAGAAAAGATTCTAGAGAGAGAAGAAAAGAGAATAGTGCTGAGGAAGGAGCGAAAGGGTGTGTGGGTATTTATTTATATATTAATTAGGGGAAAAAGAAGAGAGAGAGAGAAGGGGGGAGGGAAATAAAGACAGCTTGAAAATGAAGCAGTAGAGAAGTGGTAGTGGCGTAGGAGAGCAGGAGAGCGGGACGAGTGATAGAGCGAGTGACGAGTTGGTTCGGGGTTGAGTTTGTAATCGTAGAGGATGGATAGGGTTGGTGTGGGTTTTGCCTCCACTCCTCTGTCTTTGTCCGTGTGCGGTGGTATAAATGTTCTTGCTGGTGCGTGCGTGACCAAAAATAGGTCATCGGTGAGCCCTAGATAGAATATAGTATTCCACCCCATTGAATACAAGAAATTCTTGACTTGGGCTTTCGTTTCACGTAATTTATCCGCTCACAACACACAAAAGAGAAACCTCCAATGCTTGAGTTTGATTCCATTAGTCTTGAAATTTTTGGCACTGATAAATTATACAATGATGATTGGGAGAAACTAAAATGTATCTGTGAGTCTTTTCGGTCCCATAAAAGTGGAAGTGGTCGCCTTTTTATAAAAAAAAATAAAAAATGAAAAGTTAAAAACAAAAAACATTTGGGTCCTTCAAAATGGATGTGGATCTTTGATAGAACTGCGTTGTTATGACAACTCTCACAAAGAGAGTGATAAATGTGGGGTCGCAAATGAGATCAAATACAAAAAGTCTCATAACTTTGTGAAGTGTCTTATAAATAATGTGATCATAATTTCTTAAGCTTTTTTCTCATCAAAATTGGCGTACGTGACACCTAAATGAAGGGGTCCCTTATGTGTCAAGCGGACGAGTGATGTGGCACGATAATTTGTATTCAATAATATCTCAATAGTACACATAACAATGAAGAAAAAAAATAAAGCCAAGTATGATTATCAATTAATATACATTGGATATGTCAATTGTGATTATCAACTACACCATAACGCACTATCATGTGTGAAACTAAAATACAATAGTACATAATATTTTTATTGTTGATGTATTATGTAACCACATTGGCATACCTTGTGCAAGCAAGTCCTCTAGTTATCTGAGTAAATGAACTTTTGCTCCAAAAACACACACAAAAAATAAAGATTATACTAGGGAGATCACATTTTTAAATCAAATTGTGTAAACTAAATTATGAGTTTGTTGATGATTGAATTATTAATTAAGTATCGATTAATATGTTTATTTCCTATTGGTGACACATCATTTGATTTACAAATTTTGATAAAAAAAATTGACCACATTCCAAAAATAAATTTCTGTTCACTAAAAATAATATAAAATATTTTGCTAAGTTTTCATGTAAATATAAAAATTAGCGTGATGTGAGTCTACGGGCAAAAATATGCAAGGTTTTTAGAATACTGACTTTTAAAAAATAAAAAATAAAAAGAAAGGTGGGGCCGGTCCGTGTGCGTGAATGTGACGCTTGTCGAAGCTGCTTTATTGTCATTTGTCAATCTGTTATTGGCCCCTCTTTTTTATTGGATTTGAATTTTTTTTTTATTTCTTTTTACAGGGTGGAAAGAAGGAATTTTCTTTTTGTTTTCTTCTTTTTTGTTTTTTCAATTTTTCTCCGAAGGTTGAAAGGGATATCTGATGGCTTTAACCTCGAGAATCTGCTCGAATATTATTGGTTTCGAGTTGGCCGGCACTTTAACTTGGGCTGACACTTTTGGGCTTTTAATACTGGCGACTCATTACTTGGGTTTTATGAGAAAGCATAAGGGCGTTCCGCTTCAATCAAGGCTTATTGGACAAATATCTCTACTCAAGTAATTTATTTATTAAAGTGTAGATTTTAGTTATATAATATACACGCGTTATCTTTGTAGTAAATATATGTATCTAATGTTTAACATACCTTCTGCCATTCAAATATTATATGAGCAAAAATGCAATTGTTTTGTCATTCAAACCAAAAAACCCTCTCCCGCCTATCATGTAGTAATATTTTTCTCATCACTTTGCCACTTTGCACTACCACTAAACTGAAATTTTTGTACCATTGGAATTGTGATACACCAACATTTGAAATCATCTTTATTGACACGCCCCAACCCTAATATTCCTTGAATACCAGGATAGACACGTGTTGGGCGACACATGAGGATGACGAAAGCCATTATTTGATACAAAAGTTAAGAATAAGAAATAAATAAGGGTTATGAATTTAAAATACAATGAATTAAAAATTTAGGAACGTGTTCAGAGCATACAACTAATTAAAACACTAAAGAAAATAATATAAAATTAGATGAACAAAGGAGTGGGTCCTACATCGAGAGGACTCGAAGATGCCGATGTAGAAGTGTCTTGACGCCGCGATTAGGTGTCTTGATCCTAAGTCCTGAATGGGGGCGCAAAACAAAAGTGAGTGGACTAAGTTCATATATACAATAATAATAAAACAATTATCAAAATACTAACCCCCACATTTTTAATAATGAAAACTACTAGCATAATAAGTGATGGATTTAATAAAAATCTTAGCATGCAAAAAATATCTCAAAAATCATATCGCGGAAATCAAAACAATAAACGCATCGTAGACGTCTCGTAAGCGCGGTGCGTTGCTAGAAAGATCACTGAATAAATATAACTCCTGGCCCAATACCTGCTCCGTGGTCTCTGCGCCCGTAGCCAGAGATTACCAACTCTCGGCCCAATGCCTGCTCCATGTCCCTCAGCCCGTAGATAGAGATTACCAACTCCCGGCGTAAATGCAAACACCAGATCCTCGCCCCAGGCAGCATAGTGTCCTCTAGGTACGCACAAATAGTTACGCCTCTCATAAATAACCACTTCATAGTATAAAGTCATCCATCGTCTATACTATAAAGAGGGGTTTCTAAAACATGTTCTAGCATCCTATCGTCATCCATTAAATAGTCTACCAGATCATGGTTTTTATAAAAAATACGATATATTAAAATATAGCTCATAATAGGCTAATATTTATTTCCTCACAAAAAACACGAGACGAATTTAATAAATTCAGTAAACAAGCTTAACATAAATCGAATCATAAATTCGTAGGCATGCTAATCATTTATGCAATTAAATTATAAAATCATGTAATTTTAGAAGGGGCCCACTCACAATACTTCACCATCGAAAAGTCACGCAGCAAGCGAAGATGTAATGCCACAATAATTGCCCCTAAACACATTGAATGGTACAATTAATAAAACTATATTAAGACAATTGAATTTGGGAAAACGGACGTCGGAGACGGATTCAGGACGTTGTTTTACCCTAAGAAGGGTCACAAATACATTTCGTAAAGTCAAAAGAATATTCCAGAGAATATTCCCTAACGAATATTCCATACAAAGGGTTTGGGTTTAAAACAAAATAAAAGGATTTGAGTTTTAGGTTAAATGAGTTAGAGGGTTAAAAGGGTTTTGGGCTTAAAGCCCTTAACAAAAACCGGCCTAAGGCTCTTATTTTAAAAACAACAAATAAAATAAATAATAAAACAGAAATGGGTTTTGGGTTGGGCTTGGCAGGAAAGGCCCAAAGGCCTTGGGGTTTTTGGGCTACCGGATTCAAAGGAAGAAGAAGACCGGAAATTCGGCCGGAAAACCACCCAACTTTAAACCACCATAATTTTGTCACTACTCAAGGAAATCAAGTGAAATAAGAATGAAAGTTGTAGCTCTCGAAGAGACGAAGAGAATGGTACCTCACACGATGTCTAACTCGCCATGGTTTGGCTGGAAAATGCCTCGAAAGCCTCAGAGGTCGCCGGAAACTGGGTAAGATTCAAATGAGTATAATTTCTTCAATACTCAATGAAATTGAGTGAAACAAAAAGGAAAGTTGTAGTTCTCAGCGAGACGAAGAGATTGATACCTTGCACGCTGGCCAACTCGTAGTGGTTTGGCCAAAAATGGCCTCGAAAGCCGTCGGTTTCTCGTCGGAAATCCAGGGAAGTCTCCCCGACGTGTTTCTTCATGGTTTGACGTCCAAAAACACAACCACGGGTCAAAAAATGACTATATGGATGAAAAGAGAAGTATTTGGAGTGTTTTTCGAGACCTACCCATGTCAAGTGTGATGGAGACGCGCCGGAGCTCTTCCTCAAGTTTATGCCGTGACTTGTAGTGGTGAGAGAGAAAGGGAAAGCTGATGGTGTTGATGGTGTTGATGATGAGGGAGATGAGGGTGTGCAAGGAGGGAGAACACAGGTGAGAGGTAGAAAGTTGCAGAGAAATTGAGAGATACGGGAAAGAGAGAAGAGAGAGATGGGAGGCTGGGGACAACAATCAGGGGTGGGTCCCTTTGGCTCACCATTTAAGACCCAAAAACAAATTTTAAAAGGAAAATAAATTCCCAAACTTGGTGAAAATACAAAAATACATTTTATGTACAGTAAATCCCAGGACGGGTTGTTACATTTATTATCATATTAGGTTATAAACCATCTTATAATAAGGTCTTTTTAGTTATTTTTCAGATGCCTCTACTAAAAGAAATTTCTAACATCATCCCTTGCAACTAGTTATGGCATCATTCCCATCAACCACCGCCTTAGCGCTACTCCAACCAATTAAACCGTCCGAAGCTCATGCTGCCATTTCTGAATCCATAATGGGGCACAGATTAAAGCCTCCGAACAGACAAAAATTCTTAGACCCTCTCTTTTACAAAATTTGAAATTAGACCATTTGAAGCTCATATTGTCATGCTCGTCCTCAATCCGCTAAGTTTTTCATTCAAAATTTGAAGCTATTTGCATATCAATGTTTAAACATTTTAACTCTTTTTTTTTATCGACAAGATTGAACACGTTAAATTCTCAAATATTTCAATTAGCTAAACTTCACGTTTGTAACACCCTACATCGTCCAGGGGAGTGATCCTTAAATGTATACTCCCATATCTACCTAGCACGAGGCATTTTGGGAGCTCATTGGCTTCGGGTTCCATCGAAACTCCGAAATTAAACGAGTAGCGCGCAAGAGCAATCCCATGATGGGTGACCCATTGGGAAGTTCTTGTGTGAGTTCCCAGAAACAAAACCGTGAGGGCGTAGTCGGGGCCCAAAGCGGACAATATCGTGCTACGGTGGTGGAACAGGTCCGGGATATGGTGGACCCCGGCCGGGATGTGTTAGAATGGTATCAGAGCCAATCCCTGGCTGGAAGTGTGCCGACTAGGACGTCGGGCCCCTAAGGTGTGTGGATTGTAACACCCCACATCGTCTAGGGAAGTGATCCTTAAATGTATATTCCCATATCTACCTAGCACGAGGCCTTTTGGGAGCTCATTGGCTTCGGGTTTCATTGGAACTTCGAAGTTAAGCGAGTAGCGCGCAAGAGCAATCCCATGATGGGTGACCCATTGGGAAGTTCTCGTGTGAGTTCCTAGAAATAAAACCGTGAGGGCATAGTCGGGGCCTAAAGCAGACAATATCGTGCTACGGTGGTGGAACAGGTCCGGGATGTGGTGGACCCGGGCCGGGATGTGACAACGTTAGTGAGCCTAATATATTATTTTAGTGGTTCATCATAAGCTTTTGAAACCAACACAACATGTTTTTTTTTACTAACAAAAATTCATAGGTCCGAAACAAATCAATTCCCTCATCCTTTAGTGTAAATGTATTTTTGTATAGAAAAAATAAAAAATAACTTTTGTGAAAAGGAGGTTAAAAGTCCAAAGTAACTTTGAACTCAATTGTTGATGCACAAAACCGGAGGTCTTGGAACAACGTAAATCCGACCGTGAATCTACAAGAAATGTAAAGAACATAAGATGTATCGTGGTTCACCCTAATGTTTGGGCTACGTCCACACTGATATTGTATTTCTCTGTTTGTGAGAGGATTGTGAGGGAAAGAGAGAGCCTTGTAATGTGAGAGTGAGGCTCTAGGGATTTCAGGCCTAAGAATTGGCCTCTTCTAATGAGGAGAGTGAGGAGTCCTTTTATATAATAAGGCCTTCTCACTTATTACATATTTGCCCCTTTATTTATTACATAATTACATTTAAGTCCCCCGAGTATTTATACAAGATCTAAATACGGATGCCTAAGTATGGTATAAACAGTAGTCCCCAAAGTCTTCAGTCAAGATAGTCTTTTGGCTGGAGACTTGAAATTTAGTCTACATGTGGGCCGAATTAATTAGATGTCATCTAAGACTGATACTTGATATGAGGCGGTGCTCAATCTGAAATGATGCTCAATTAGAAGTAGCACATGTTGCAAAGTTGCTCGGTTTGTGGCTTATGTTGCCTTGGTTGGCTCGGCTTGTGGCGTTGAAGGTGAGGGAGTCCCTTTTATAGAATAAGGACTCGCTCCTCAATACATAAGTGATGAGTTATGAGTGATGCTTGCGGCGAGGTGGTTGCTCAGTAGGCGACGATGCTCTCTAATGGTGGTAAATGAGTCATTTTTATAGAATAAGGGCTTTCTCCTCAATATATAAGTAATGGGTTAGGAGTGATGCTCGCGGCGAGGCGGTTGCTCAGTAGGCGGCGATGCTTTCTAATGATGGTGAGAGAGTCCATTTTATAGAATAAAGGCTCGCTCCTCAATACATAAGTGATGGGTTAGGAATGATGTTCACGGCGAGGCGGTTGCTCAGCTGGCGGCGATGCTCTCTAATGAAGGTGAGGGAGTCCCTTTTATAAAATAAAGACTCGCTTCTCAGTACATGAATAATGGGTGCTCTCTAATGAAAGTGAGGGAGTCCATTTTATAGAATAAGGGCTCGTTCCTCAGTACATAAATAATGGGCTAAGTCCCCCAAGTATTTTTCATGAGGCCCAGTTGAGACCCAATATATGGTACATAATGTAGTCCCCCAAGTCTTTTTCATGAGGCCCAGTTGAGGCCTAATATATGGTACATAATGTAGTCCCCTAAGTCTTCGGTATAGGTCGAAGTGGCGGTTGTTCGGATGTGGTATTTGTATACCCTGCACTGAAGCTTTGTAGGTGAAGCTTTGCAAGTGAAGCTTTTGAAGCTGGAACTTTGTAAATGAAGCTTTTGAAGTTGGAGCTCTTGAAGCTGGAGCTCTGTAAATGAAGCTTTCGAAGTTGATTGACATGAGTGATGCTCATTAATGTTTATGTTGATTGACATGAATGATACTCATGGATGTTGGCATGAGTGATGGTCAAGAATGTTTATGTATGATTGGCATAAGTGATGCTCATGAATGTTTATGTATGATTGACATGAGTGATGCTCATGTATAATTTTGGAGTACTGGACGTACTTTTGATCACCTGGTTGGTGATAATAGCGACATGCTGCCGAATAATTTTGGAGTACTGGGCGTACTTTTGATCACCTGGTTGGTGATAATAGCGACAGGATGCCGAAAAATTTTAGAGTACTGGGCATACCTTAATCACCTGGTTGGTGATAATAGTGGCAAATTGCCAAATAATTTTGGAGTACTGGGCGTACTTTTAATCAACTGGTTGGTGATAATAGCGGCAAGCTGCCGAATAATTTTGGTAGTACTGGACGTACTTTTGATCACCTAGTTGATGATAATAGAGGGCCTGGCTCTTTTGGGCATATGGACCTTGTCCCTCCACATAGTATTCCAGCTCATTATTTTGGGCTTGCCGTTTTTTTATTTTTTATTTATTTTTTATTAACCTCTGATGGGGTATACAAATGTCTCCGAAAGATAAGAAAAATAAATTACATCATTCAAAAATAAATCCGACCCTCTGCTCAATGGGTCACGCCCATAATGCCATCACCACCGCAATTATGCCTGCTTCTTTTTATTTTCTTTTGCTTTCTGCTTTTACTTTCTGCTTTTCTTTCTGCTTGGGATATGTCGCTTGATGACATGATTAAGGGTAATATTCCTTTCTCTTTTCTTTTCTTTCTTTTGGCGGATGGCAGACAAGAGGAATAATAATAAGTTTGTTATTGAGAAAGCTTATCTTCTTCCTCTCTACTGTCGGTCTGGTCTTCTTGTTCCAGTTCACAAGGAGTGGTCATCTCAGGGCTCGCTCCTCCAATATGGGTTATCTCCAATGATGCAGTACAACTTACCCAAGAGCACCTTCTGATCTGACAAAATTAGGAAATCCATCTGACAAACCTCTAGCAAATCCAGGTTGAGTTTGCACACAGACCTTGACTGCCTTAAAGGGTCAAAGAGCAACATCGGCAATGACCTCAGCAGATGCAGAACCAGCAAGGTAGATCAAGGTCTTGTACTTGGCAGCAAACTCTGGTCCAGCAAGGTCAGAGTAGTACTTCTTGAAAAATTCATAGAATCCAAACTTGCAAGCACTCTGAGCATTGTAACCAAGGAGGGTAGGCACCCATTCCCTGAAAAAGCCCTTAACCCCTTACTCTTTTAGCAAAACTCCAAAACCAGATGCGATGCTTTTGTATTTTGTGGGATCAATATGCATATTGCACTTGACGAGGTCAAGGGGAGTGACGGCCGTGTGAGTGAGATTTCGGGACAGGATAGAGGAGGAGACCGAGAAAGGATAGTTTGAGGGATATCGGGGCCGTGGGTTTTGGGCTTCGACTCCAAGGACAATAGAAGCCGTAAGAGTTAGCACCAAGGCCAATCACTAGACTAGGCTGATCAACTCTTTTGTCATCGATTTCTCATAGCGGTCATGCTCAGAAGTGGTGCAGATATCAGAGGTGCAGGCCAACCGGTGCTCATTTTTCCAGTATATATCCAGGAGCTGAAATCCGACGAAGGGGACGATGAGGAGGGCAGGTTGGAGGATTAGAAGACCAGCGACACGAATCGATTCTTCAACAGCTTGAGCACCGGAATAGTTAGGAGGAAAGCCAACGCCGCCTCTGCCGCCACCACTTACGTCAATATCATCCACTGCAATGCCATCTTCGCCTCCAATTCCTCTGCTTTTGCTTGCTTCGCTGTTACTTTCTCTACTCCTTGTTCTGATTTTGCAGATGCCTTAAGGCTTAAAGGCCCAATCACCAAGTAAAGCATATGAGAAAGGAAGAAAAGTAAAAGAGAACCGACGTAATTTTTTGCAGATTCACGGTGGAGGTGAAAAAATGAAAGAGAATCGACACAACTTTTCGTATCGTTTCCCACATACGGCGCCAAATGTTGATGCACAAAACCGGAGGTCTTGGAACAACATAGATTCGACCGTGAATCTACAAGAAATGTAAAGAACACAAGATGTATCGTGGTTCACCCCAATGTTTGGACTACGTCCACACTGATATTGTATTTCTCTGAGATGATTGTGAGGGAGAGAGCCTCTGTAATGAGAGTGAGGCTTTTCTCTGAATATGGGAGGCTTTAGGGATCTCAGGCCTAAGAATTGGCCTCTCCTAATGAGGAGAGTGAGGAGTCATTTTATAGAATAAGGGCTCCTCACTTATTGCATATTTACCCCTTCATTTATTACATAATTACATTTAAGTCCCCCGAGTATTTATACGAGATTTAAATACGGAGGCCCTAAGTATGGTACAAACACAATTTATTTGGAAACTTAACGGAGTTAAAGTGAGATGCCAAAATAATAATTTTGGAATATTGATATGACGATCGCTTAAATTTTAGTTTATAAGACAAATTGTGATTGGCGTATAAGTTCATATGATATTTTAAAATTTCCGTCTATTTTTCAAGTTGCACCTCATAGATTATCTTTACAAAATATTAGCTAAATCGGAAGTAAGACATCTAATTGGATTCAAAAAAATTAACGAATACGTTGTTTTATTAGAAACAACGAAATTTCATCGTTTTAATTAAATAGACAAATAGTTTCGGGTTGAATTGAATTTTTGAAAGAAATATCTATTAATCGAGACATACAAAATAGACAGTTCGAATCATTAAACTTCGGTTTGCACCATGGAGGAGACCACGAAACCGTGACCTCCGAATGAAAAAAGCAAGATATTCAATGCCGCGTGAATAGAAGAAACGAGGAAGGAGGAGCGCAAGTGCATTTGTCAACACACATGGATGGAGACAAGGAGATTGATCCCTCAAAATTTTGTATAAACCACTATTTCAGTTAGAAGCTAGCGGAGACTTGAGAGAAACAATATGTTAGGAAACATAAAGGGGAAGATAAAAATGGAGATGGAAAGGATGATTCTGAAACTTGGACATCATCTCCTGCGCAAACTCTTTTGGTTTAGCTTAATATCATTGTTTTTGTTGGCACCGCTACCGCTATCAGAAGCCAACTCTAACACCAGCTTCCGAACTGCGGGCGTACACTGGCCTGACATAATAAACTGTAACACTTCCTACAGGCCAACAAATCCAGGACCATTCTCACGAACAAGTAATCTCGATGGCGCCATTTCCTTTGCAAATCCTGATGGCATCTGCAGCGGCGACGCTTACTATAATGATCTGATCTTTCAAGTATATCTTGGGGTAAAATTTCTTGACCTTCTTTGTATAACAATTGAAAAAATTAACATCAATTTTTTATTTTATTTTTATAACGAGTCTATATGTATACGTCACAGAACTTCGTTGGTTTAGCTGGAGACACAACGATTAGAGTGAATCGATCAAAATATTATGATCACTTTTCAAAAGCAAACCAGGCATATAATCATGACCATAGGAAAACTGGTAGACGCTACATCAAACACAAAAAAGTCATTTCGGTAAAGCTCACTCTAGGTACTTCCGTAAATTAATTCCCCTGCTCTATTTGTTTAATTTGCTGGAAGTTGTGATGCATGTGTTAGTATATAATTAAAGCTAAACTTGCAGGTCTTGGCTTTTTTTGCTTATTTATGTCGTTTGGGATCACTGGGGTTTATTCCAGTGTGAAGAAACGGAAGTTCATTAATCTCAAAGCCAAGTTCTTCCAGCAAAATGGAGGGTTATTGTTAGAGCAGCATATTGCTTCACATGGAAGCACAAAAGTTTTTACAGCCGAGGAGCTAGAGACGGCCGCTGCCTATTATAACCAGAGTCATAATTTTTGTCCAGGAGAAAGTGCATTAGATTGGAAAGGACTTTTGTCAGACGGTGCGATTGTAGACATGAGGAAAACAGTAGTGCACAAGGGCCAAATCGAGCGCTTTATCTACGAGATCGTCACTCTTACCAAAATTAACCATAAAAATGTGGTGAAGTTCTTGGGCTGCTGCTTAGAGACTGAAGCTCCCATGTTAGTGTATGAATTCCCTTGCAATGGGACCTTGTTCGACTACATTCATCATGCTAACGGCAAGAGTGCATTGCCTTGGCATGTCCTTTTAAAGATAGCCTCAGACTCTGCAACTGCTCTTGCCTATATGCATTCAGCAGTAGACTCGTTGAAACCAATGATCATTCATGGAAATGTCAACTCGTCCAACATACTTTTAACTGATTGTTTTGTGGCCAAAGTCTCCGGTTTTAGTCCTTCAAGGTTGGTCCCGGTCCCCGGTAATGAATCCCAGATGAAGACATTGGTGCAGCAAACACTTGGTTATCTTGATCCGGAATATCTCTATACAGGCCAGTTGACAGATAAGAGCGATGTTTATAGCTTTGGAATCGTATTGTTGGAGCTTCTAACTGGGGAGATGCCATTGTCCTTTCACAGACCAGAAAATCAAAGAATCATAACATCCCATTTCGTTTCTTCTGTAGGACAAAATGACATCTTTCAGATCGTTGTGCCACAACTTGTAAACGAGGGAAACAGAGAGCAACTCAGAGCAGTTGCGGAGCTTGCAAAGAGTTGCCTCAAGTTGAGTAGTGCCCAAAGGCCTGCGATGGAAGAAGTGGCAAGAGAATTAAGGAGGTTGTGTGGCAGCACACATTCTTCCTAAGCCAGCTAGTTCTCGTCAACAATTATTGAGTGTATGAATCCATTGTAGGGGAAGGGAAGCCCCGACTAGTAGAATATCTTTGAACAATTACCTATCAGTTAAAACTTTATAGTACAGATTAAACTGAGTACTCGAAAATCCCTATGAGTTGTTTTAAACAATCCATTGCATATGAAATGTGGCTGGCTGTCACCAATGTTTCTTTTTCATGAACAAAATATATTTGACAGTTGAACCAATCTTGGAAAATAAGGCCAAGTAAATTTTAATTTTAGTACTAATACAATGCGCATTGGTCATCATATTTTGATGAAAATTTTCCACTTGTTCTTGAGTAGTCGACTGCCCCCAAATCGGTGATAATATAGAAAAACAAATCAACAACAAAGCTTTATCTTATTAAGTGGGATCGATTGAATTATATATCCTAACCACGACCAATCCAAAGAGTTCCTAGTACAACTTTTCTTACATTCGAGGTCTTTTTAGTCATTGCACACAAACAAGCCACTTTTATTTAAAAATTTATCAAACACCTTGACACAACTTTTCTTACTCAAAGCACTTTGGAAATACAATTTATCAAATACTATACTACTTTATTTTACAGAACAATAGAAGTAGGTTTTTTTTTAATTTTTTTTTATAAAAGCACACCAATACTAAACCATCCCAATTTATTGCCATGAACATATAACCAGCTCGAAAGCTTTTATAACAATTGTTAGCATGGAGGCATTCCTTGTGGCGGAGGTAGCATTTGCGCTCCTAGGCCCTTTCCATTTTTCACTATGAACGTCATCTCCATGCCCCATGACATATGTGTGGATGCAAATTTCTTCCTCCTTGATCTTGGACAATTTTGCACCTACAAAACAATTAACACCTTAGGTTAAGGCCAAGAGCCTCACGCGCCCACGATGAATGGGGGGTTTTGGCCGAAGAACCTCCGATGCCAAAGTTAGAATTTAGAGAGAAATAGTGTTTAGAGAATTTGAGATTTTTTGTAAGAGAATTGGAATGAATTTTTGGTGAAAATATGAGCCTATTTATAGGATTAGGCTTGTCTCTTTTCCCTCAAGGTGTGGCCGGCCTTGAAGGGATTTTGTGGTTATGATTTTGGTTTAATTAGTCAATTTATTGGCTAATTAAACCCTAAAGAATAAATTGGTGGTTACAAAATTGATTATTTGTATAAATGGGGTAATAAAATGGAGAAAAATGAAAAAGGTTAGGAAGAAAGGGAGGTGGCCGGCCATTGCCTACTTTTAGGGTTGAATGAGATATATTTTGGTGGTTAATTGGATGATTTAATTTATATTTAATGGATTAATTGGGTAATTAATCCATTAATTAACCAAATAACATTATTTTGGAGGTTACCTTGCAAAAAGGGATTTGATTAGATAGACTTTGAATTGTTTACCTCTTTTTTGGAGCGTTTTTTACTTTGTTGAAAAAAGATTGTCGATTGCTTACGCGTAGAGATCTCGGTATACTTCAGGGGTATTTTGGTCCTTTTTGTCCAACAATCCACGTGTCTCCTTGTGATTATTTTTTGCTCCACAATATGTCGATCAATATGATAGTGCATAAATCAAACACCTACATACAACGACAACAACAAGAACAATTTATCATATGTTCTAATTATCATTCATTAATATAACTAATTAGGGACGGTAAACTAAAACTGGAAACTGAAAGATGATATGGTTATTATCAAACAGCCCTTACATAATATATTTACTAGAGATAATGAGTGTCTTCATTAATTACGTACCAAGATTGTCAGCCTTGAATCTAATGGTAGTCAAACCATTTACAAGTGGTGTTCTGAAGAGGAGGATCGACAAGATTATACATCAAAGGGTCCTTGTCCTTGTCAAAATTCCCAAACCCCCATCCCACAACGGAGAAACTATATCCATGGAGATGCATCAGATGGTCATCTCCTGCCGCTACATTTGTCCCCTGAAGCACAATCTCCACCATTGAGTTGTACTCCAGTATTTTCACCTCTGGCGCTCGCTTTGGCGACAATAAGTACAACGGCAAGTTCTGAGGTGTAAAATTAAACAGCAAGGACGGGTAATTTGGAAAGCGAGTTCCAAATACCCCATTGACATGGTAATAGTAAGCTTGCAGTATGTCAATTGTGGGGTTGACAAAGCTAATGTTGTTGACACTGGCGGCAAAACGTCTCCCAAGTGGCCTAGCACATGAATTATTCGGGCAGGGTAGTAAGTTGACGGAGAGTGTAAAGAACAAATGAGTTGTTATCTTGTGCGGCACGTCAATGAGGTGGTTTTTATCAGCCAAGCTTTTGAGTTTACTGGTAAAGTGAACCGATGCGTTGGTGTCGTTACGGGAAGGAATATTAGGCAAAGAAGTAGGAGATGAATTAGAATTTCCTTGGTATAGGAGTATGGCCATGGTGGTTGTGTTGTCGTAGGGAACCCCAGCCCCGGCACTATAGGCTTTAGCAACAATGTAGTAGTTGTTGGGAATTTGGTCCGCATTTAACCAGAGGTCAATGGTTTGGCCGGGAGATATGGTCACATAATCTGTTGGAAATGGCTTGGTGTAGCTAGCATCTGAGCCTACTGTAAGAGTATTAGTATGAATTGAAAGAGCCGAGTAGTATAAATCTTTTGAATGGAATATTCCTGTTGATAAGCTTAGTGAAATCCTTTTTTCTTGTAGGATTATAAGTACAAGTCCTTGTTGTTGAGGGACTTATCTCTGTACTTTATCTTTTAAGGGTCACTTGTAATATGGATTACTTGTTCGAGTTCTATAAGAATTCTAATAGGGGAATGATTAGAACGACCATATATATATATATATGATCATAATCACTGCTCTTGCAATGTCTGCTTCTTTTGTACCAAATACCTATTGTTTGGAAAACACTTGTGTTTGCTAAAGAGGAGAAGGTTATTAGATCAACAAGCTGCGATGGCTTCATCTTCCATATCGGGTTCTGCAGGTTAGTGTTTCTGCAAATACATCAGTTTTCCATAAACACATTTAATGGTGAATAATTAGTTTGTTCTTGATTTATGGTGATTCAATTGGCAAACTTGTGATTAGTAATTTAGGTATATATATATTCCTGTTAATCTTACATGTGGTATCAGAGCCAATTAAATTTTGACCATTGAAATCACAAATCTTGTTCAAGATCAAATTTCACATAAATTCCCAGTCTTTGAACCCAGAAAGAACTTAAGAAACAACACCGTTTAAAAAAGAAAAGAAAAAAGGGATAGGGCGAAAGAGTCGTTAGAAAGTTTCCTTTTATTTTAAATTTTTCGAACCATTATTTTCTGGGTTTTTGGTTTCTTCTATCTGGGTTTCTTCTTTTTTTTTTCTTTCTTGCTTTCACTGAAAGTTGTGACGATTAAGAAGTTTTTGCTTCGTCTATCTCTTGATCACGACAACCCCATTAACATTATGTTAAAGGTATGTTCTTCAAACTCCGCTTAAATAATTAGTTGTAGATCGGAAATATTGGAATTTGACAGCGATATTGAAATAACACCTGCAATTGAATATTGTTGAATCCAAACCGTTCTTTTCTAACTAATGTCACATTTAAGTTGCATTAGTATTGCTTTCGCTGCAGTTGGTTATGATGATTGTAGATTGAGATAATTTTGGTTTATTAATCCTCATAGTATTATCAGTGTAATGAATAAACTTGTATTATGAATGAGAACCATTGAACAAAGTTCATCTTGTTTCTTTTGTTTTATTGAAATCTGAATGAGAACTGTCTTTTTCTGGGAATTGGTGCCAACGGGATTCTGGCTGATAACTTTGGTGATGATTTTGGATTGGCCCGTCTGTAACAATGGCAATTCACTTCGATAATCTGCAATGGTACGAGGTCCATGGGAATTTGGAGTGATGGAAATCCGCGTGGTTGGGTCTCAAGCATTGATGGATAATTTGTTTCATTTATTTGGAGCCGCGGAATTGCAATTGGGTTGACGAATATGGATCCAATGATGCATTCAGGTAACTTAATTCATTGTATCATGCATTGTTAATTTTTCTCTTATATGCATGATTATAGTGTGATGATTTTGAGCATGATGAATTAGGGCTTTTGCTATTTCAAGTATGCTTGTTTAATTACACACTGTAAGAGCATGATTAAACTCGAAATCCCTATGGATGCCAACTTGTAATTATGTGGGATGTCTGAAATCATCTTTTGCTGCATAAATAAGTTAATGTAGCATTTAGTCTATGTATACTCTTTATTTTTTGTTGATGCACAAAATCAGGGAGGACTTTGGTACAACAGAAAGTGTTAAGTTTGTGACCTTCGCTAGATTGCTCCAGTCACTAGTGTGGATAAGTAAGTAAATGGATAGGGACAGGGAAGCAAATACAAGATGTACGTGGTTCACCTAGATTGGCTACGTCCACGGAGTAGAGGAGTTCTCATTAATTGTGAAGGGTTTACACAAGTACATAGGTTCAAGCTCTCCTTTAGTGAGTACTAGTGAATGATTTAGTACAAATGACATTAGGAAATATTGTGAGAGAATGATCTCTATTTATAGAAGAGAGTTTATAGTTTCATTCTGACATTGACACGTGTCGTGTTGTGATTAGTTTCTGATGTTGACACGTGTCGTGCTATGATTGGCTTATGATGTTTGTGATTGGCCTCCTGGTTTAAGGAAAACTCTTCTGGGTCCTTGACGATATAACGTTGACCGGTATTCAGTAGTTTTGGGATAGGTCAAATATGGTACAAATAGTGCTCCCCTAAGTTCCTAAGTGAGGGAAGCTCATCGGTTGGGGACTTGCAAGATCCAAGTTATTGAGTAATCACGAAACTTCTAAGTACCGAAGTGTGGTATCATTTTCACTTGCCTTATCTGTCTCATACGTAGATGTGGCATCTTTTTTGGAAGTACTTTTCCTCTATCCAGGGGTGGTATCTTTAACCGATGAAGATGCACAAGGTAATGTATCAATTTCACTTGAAGCTTACTTGTAGTTTCGGGCTTGGTCAAGTGCGATACAAACCCTATAGTAGGAGTCCCCCAAGTCACCGAGTTAGGAGATTTGCCGAAAGAGGTAACAGACAAGGTAAGTAATCAGACTTCCAAGCAAGCAACCTGGATCGGAGGTTCCACTTCAGCTTCCGGTTGATTGTTCTCCTTCTCCTTGTGTTGTAAATAGCACTAAGGATAAGTAGAAGCAAATGGAGAAGAGATAATATGAGATACTTTTGCTTTTGAAGAAGTAACTTTCCACAGGCTTATTCTTGAACTGGGCTGGAAGGTTTTCTGGTTTCCTCCAGAGTATAAGGCCGACTCAAGAATTTGATGGTCAAAACAAGTCCATCAAATCTAGAGTACGTTCGACCCTGATGATATGGGATACTTTTGCTGTTGACAAAGTAGTGGATGTATCGGTACGTGTTCTGTTACGCCTGTCTCTATATGCTTCCTTGTATCCTTTTCACTTGCCCTATCTGTTCCTCAGGCAGATGTGGTATCTTCTTTGGAAGCATAAGATGCTGAAGATGAGTACTCGAGAGCAATGCCAGGTAAGTGATCAGGCAAGAGGTTCCAGGCAGTCAGTTCCTGACTAGAAGCTTGATTCCAAGTGCTGACTGATTGCTCTCTTTCTCATTGTCTTGCAGATAAGAACCAGGCCAAAGGAAAAGACATGGAAAAAGCACGATATGGGATACTCTTACTTTTAACCCTGATGATATGAGATATTTTTGCTCTGGTGTGGCTTGTTTGCAAAGGTATTATTGGGAGGAAAATAAGCTGAGAATTTCGAGATACTTTGCTGAGAGTGCCCTTTCGGATGTGAAGAAAAGTTGAGCATTTTTTTTATTTGCAGGTCTGCCTGGCTATGGAGGATGGAGGTCGACATATATAAGAGTCTCCTTAACAACAAGTAGTAGTGTTATTCATTTACCCTTCTTGGTCATAGCAATGTAGTGGGAGCTGCAAGCTTCACATGTTTTAACTTTGTCATAGAACTTTGAAAAAGTGGTCTGTGGTATCTGGAAAGCTGATGTTGCGTGTGAAGATTGCAGACAAGCTTTATCCAAGGAAATTTGGCTTTCGAAGTTCGGAGAGCGGTGTCTCTTCAGTTTTTGAACAAGCAATCCTGTCGGGGATTTGGCTATCGAGATTCAGAGAACGGTGCCTCTTCGATTTTTGAGAAAGCAATCCTATTAGGAATCTGACTCTTAAGATTCGGATATCAGTATCTCTTCGAATTTTGAGAAAGCAATCATGTTGGGAGTCTGACTCTTGAGATTCGGAGGGCGGTGCCTCTTCTATTTTTGAGCACGTAATCCTGTTGGGAGTTTGGCTCTCGAGCTTCAGAGAGCGGTGCCTCTTCGATTTTTGAGAAAGCAATCCTGTTGAGAGTGTTTTCTCGAATGTGAATAAAGGTTGTACATTTTTGCCAGTCTGCCTTGCCACAGAGCATGGAGGTTGACACACATTAGGGCTTTTTAGTTATCAAGCAGTGGTGTTGTTCCTTTACCCGTGTGAGTAATAGTAGGGTAGCTGGACCTTCAAAATTTATGTGTCTAAACCTTGTCAAATATCTGTAGCAAAGTTATCTGTGGTACCTAAGGAGCTGATGTTGCGTGTGGAAAGTTGTGCCTCTTCGGAATCCGGAGAGTGGTGCCTCTTCAATTTTTGAACCAACAGCCCTGTTGCCCTTTCTTTTTTAAGGGCACCAATTGTGTGCAAGAAGTACATTCAGAGAGTAGGAATTTTCCCCTTACTTCAGAGATTTATTGCACTTCATTTCTCCTTCATCATTTCTGAGAATGTCTGGCCCCATCCGACGTCGTTTTGACTTGAACTTTGGTGAAGAGGTAGTCATGCCTTCTCAAGACAACATATGGCGCCCATCCTTCTTATCCCCTACTGGTCCTCTTACCATTGGGGACTTTGTGATGAAGAATGATATGACCGCTGCAGTGGTGGTAAGGAACCTTCTCACCCTCAAAGATAACAGATTACTTTCCAAACGGTCTGATGAGATAGTTGTTAAGGATTCTCTGGCTCTCAATGTTCAGTGTGCAGGTTTTGTGTTTAATATGGCCCAATGCCTATTTGTTCGAACTCGCCAAGTTGAATCATTGGTGGCTGAAGTGATAAGTCTCAAACAGAAGATCAGAGGGCTCAAGCATGAGAATAAACAGTTGCACAGGCTCGCACATGACTATGTTACAAACATGAAGAGGAAGCTCAACCAGCTACAGGAATCTGATGGTCAGATTTTACTTGATCATCAGAGGTTTGTGGGTTTGTTCCAAAGGCATTTATTATCTTCATCTTCTGGGGCTGTACTGCGTAATGAAGCTTCAAATGATTAACCTTTGGTGCCTCCTTCTTCTGGGGTTCTGCCTAGTACTAAGGCTCCGAATAATCACCATCTGGTGCCTTACCTTTCTGGGGCTCTGCCGACTGCTGAGACTTCTCCTGAGCAACCTTTGTGAAGGCTTCATCTTGTTTGTTTATTTTGATTCATGTATATGTACATATTTGTAACTTATCGGAGATATCAATAAATAAGCTTTGCTTCATTTCAACGTATTGTGTTAAATACACCAAGGCCTTCTTCACTAAGTTCTTTGAATTTTTCTTTTTGTTGAATCTTGTATGTTGAAGCTTTGTGAGTGAAGCATGTAAGTTGAGGTAGTGCTCCCTTAATTTCCTGAGTAAGGAAAACTTCTCGGTTGGAGACTTGAAAAAATTCAAGTCACTGAGTGGTCGTGAGACTTCCGAGTATGAAGGTGCAGTAGTATATGGTAGGAGTCCTCCAAGTCTCCGGTCGAGGGAGTTGACGAAAAAGGTGTCTTGCTAGTAGCCAAGTTTCCAAAGTAACAAAACTTCACCATTTTCCTTTCTAAGTGGTAGCCCAAAACTCCTTCTTCATATATATTTGTTATGAAAGTTGTTAGGCCCAAAGAAAATGAGGCCTAGACAATTTTTTATTTTATTTTTTGAATTTTTGAATTTTTGAATTTCTGAATTTTCGAATTTCCGAATATATATATATATATATATATATTAAGCTTTATAGGTGAAGCTTTGTAGATGAAACTTTGAGGTTGAAGCTTTGTTGGGTACCATGAATTGATTTTGCTTTACACTATCTTGATCAAGATAGTGTGAAGCTTTTATAGGTGATCAAGATAGTGATAAGCTTTTGTAGGTGAAGCTTTTGTATTAAAGTTTTGTAGATGAAGTTTTTATAGGTGAAGCTTTTGTGGGTTAAGCTTTTGTGGTGGGGGAAACTTTTGTGGGTGGAGCTTTTGTGGTGGGTGAAGCTTTTGTGGGTGAAGCTTTGTGGTGGGAAGCTTTGTGGTGGGGAAGCTTTTGTGGGTGAAGTTTTTGTTGGTGAAGCTTTTGTGGTGGGGGAAGCTTTTGTAGGTGAAGCTTTTGTGGTGGGGGAAACTTTTGTGGGTAAAGCTTTTGTTGGTGAAGCTTTTGTGGTGGGTGAAGCTTTTGTTAGTGAAGCTTTTATGGGTGAAGCTATTGTGGGTGAAGCTTTTGTATGTGAAGCTTTTGTGGTGGGTGAAGCTTTTGTTTGTGAAGCTTTTGTGGTGGGTGAAGCTTTTATGGGTGAAGCTTTTGTAGGTGAAGCTATTGTGGGTGAAACTTTTGTAGGTGAAGCTTTTGAGTTGAAGTTTTGTAGGTGAAGCTTTGGAGTTGAAGAGCTTTTGTTGGGTACCATGAATTGATTTTGCTTCACACTATCTTGATTAAGATAGTGTGAAGCTTTTGAGAATTTGTAATTGTTCTCCATTGAAGAAGCTTTTGTTGGTGAAACTTTGTTGGGTACCACGAATTGATTTTGCTTCACACTATCTTGATCAAGATAGTGTGAAGCTTTTGAGAATTTGTAGTTGTCCTCCATTAATGAAGCTTTGTTGAATTTCCCCCCCATTTTTTATTGGAAACTAAAAATTTGAAAATGTGGGAGAGACAACATATACAAATTTTGCTTCCACACTGTTGAGCAAGAGATTGTGATGCAAGCCACACCTTGTAGTAGTCGAAGGTTTTGACGAACCATATAAATTGAATCTGCTTCGAACAATTTTAAATTTGCCTCGAAGGTTTGAGAATTGTAGTTGCCCTCCATTGATGAAGTTTTTGTTGGCACCATAAATTGGTTTTGCTTCGCACTGTCTTGATCAAAAGTGTGTGAAGCTTTTGAGAATTGTGGTTGCCCTCCATTGATGAAGCTCTTGTTGGCACTATAAATTGGTTTTGCTTCACACTGTCTTGATCAAGAGTGTGTGAAGCTTTTGAGAATTGTGGTTGAACTCCTTTGATGAAGCTTTTGTTGGCACCATAAATTGGTTTTGCTTCACACTGTCTTGATCAAGAGTGTGTGAAGCTTTTGAGAATTGTGGTTGTCCTCCATTGATGAAGCTCTTGTTGGCACTATAAATTGGTTTTGCTTCACACTGTCTTGATCAAAAGTGTGTGAAGCTTTTGAGAATTGTGGTTGAACTCCTTTGATGAAGCTCTTGTTGGCACCATAAATTGGTTTTGCTTCACACTATCTTGATTAAGAGTGTAAAGCTTTCTACGAGTTGTAGTGTTTGCATTGTTACAGAAGGGAAATGTCTGAAGCAGATGCAAAAGGGCTGAATAGTTTGATCTTCGTATTCCATGCACTGAAGTTGTTGTTATCTTGCAATAAAAATTTGTTGGTGACTATAACTCTTGTTAGGCACAAGTGCTCCCCTAGTTGAGTTGTCAAGCTTAAAGGTTTTTTATTATTTGTGAATGCTAGGAGTTCACATGTACAAGTTGTACCACTCGTCTTCTGGTAGGTGGAATGAATGGTGAGTTGCTTTCATCACTTGGTTGGTGGTACAAAGGTGAGTTCCTTCAACACATTTCATCACTTGGTTGATGGCACGTGGATGAGTTCCTTCTTCACTTGATTGGTGGCATGAATGGCAAGTTTCCAAATGATATTAGAGTACGAGTTATACATTTCATCACCTGGTTGGTGGCATGAAGAAGAGTACGAGTTGTACATTTCATCACCTGGTTGGTGGCATGAAGATAAGTTCCTTCTTCACCTGGTTAGTGGCATGGTGGCAAGTTGCCAAATGATATTAGAGTACTGGTTGTACATTTCATCACCTGGTTGGTGGCATGAATGAGAGTACGGGTTGTACATTTCATCATTTGGTTTATGGTATGAAGATGAGTTCCTTCTTCACCTGGTTGGTGGCATGAGTGGCAAGTTGCCAAATGATATTACAGTACGGGTTGTACATTTCATCACTTGGTTGGTGGCATGAAGGAGAGTACGGGTTGTACATTTCATCACCTGGTTGGTGGCACAAAGATGAATTCCTTCTTCACCTGGTTAGTGGCATGAGTGGCAAGTTTCCAAATGGTATTAGAGTACGGGTTGTACATTTCATCACCTGGTTGGTGGCATGAAGGAAAGTACAGGTTGTAGATTTCATCACCTGGTTGGTGGCATGAAGATGAGTTCCTTTTTCACCTGGTTGGTGGCATGAGTGGCAAGTTGCCAAATGATATTAAAGTATGGGTTGTACATTTCATCACCTGGTTGGTGGCATAAAGGAGAGTACGGGTTGTACATTTCATCACCTGGTTGGTGAGAATAAGGGCAAGGTGTCTAGGCACATTATAGCAAGTGTCGAAGACACAAAGTATGTTGAACCTTTTCGAAACACAGTTGGCTTATGTATAGATGTGTTGGAATGTATGATGTTTATGTATGAATGTGTTGGAATGTATGATGTTTATGTATGAATGTGTTGGAATGTATAATGTTTATGTTGATTGATATGAGTGATGTTTATGAATGTTTTGCTATGCATGAAGGGATCCATGCTTTTGATATGAGAACCATGTTGGTTGTAACACATAGTATCACATACTTTGTGTCAAAGTACGCATGTTGAAGCTCTAAGTTGGAGTATAAGGTTAGGTCAGCGTAAACCAAGTGTTCTAGTGCTAGGAACGCAAAAGACTCAGAAGAAGTTGTCTGAATTCCTTCTTCTTTAAATATTTACCGAATGGCTTGTATGAACAAAGATCTCAAGCGATTAAGAGTCAAAACATTTGTAATGTGTATACCTTCTTATAATAGCATTTCCTTCAGTACCTAATCCTCTACTTTGAAAGAGTGAGGCTTGGCCCCATAGTCATAATAGTCGAGGTACGTTCACCCTTGGTTGTCTTGATATGAAGTTTTATTCATCTTGTTGTAATGGGCTTGCTGAGAGTAAAAATCCGTCCTCTTACCAAGAGACAGATACGTTGATGACTTAGCGAGTAACTAAATAAAGCAGGAGATGATGCAATGAGTGTCTAAATGGCCAATATCTCCTCACTTGGTAAAACTTGACTTCCACTTCCCATTTGTTGATAGGGGTTAACCATATAGGGGTTCCCTTGATATGTCCTTACTTCGACGGATGCGTGGTTGTAAGCATGTGCCATCATCTCAGAGTAAGTCTTCCAAGTGTTGGCATTGATCATGTACTTGAAGAAACAATCACGTAGGCCTGCCGTAAAAGCCTTAAGGGCAGTCTTGTCATCTGCCTCAGCACAACGAGAATACTCATGGCTGAAGCAAACGGCATACTCTCGTAGTGACTCGTTCGGCTTCTGGCGAATAATGTATAAGTCATCTGCAGAATGCAAGTGATCGGTCTGGAAGATATGTTGAGAGACAAACAGTTTCCTCAATTCCTCAAATGAGTCTACTGTCTCAGGTGGAAGACGACAATACCAGTTTAGAGCTCCGCTCGAGAGGGTGGAGGGGAAGAGAAGACATCGCTCTTCGTCGGTGTGCATCCGATATGCCATGGTAGACTCAAAGAGGTTAAGGTGTTCAATTGGGTCCTCACTTCCAGTATAGAGTTGTAAACCAAGCTTTTGTTTTGTCTTCGCTTGAATGAGGGTGTCGATGATCCTTCTTGTGATAGGGGCAGGCCTGGGTTGGTTCCAGTCAGGTATCTCGGCCTAACGTTTGGCCTTCAACTTGTTTACTTCCTCAATGAGTTGTAGGACAATGGGGTATGAGTGGAGTTATGTACCACTGGAATTTTCTTTCGTAAGTCTTCATCGCCTTTTGGAAGTGAGAAAGTTTGAGCATGGGCGTGTGGTTTTTTCTTGGACTTGTCGTACTGACTTCTAGGGCGAGTCTGTCGGAATACCTCAGAGTTCCCCGTACCTTCATTTTCCTCTGGGACCTGTCGTTCTTTCCCTAGATTGGCAGCTGGCCTGGGTCGTGAGAGGGGACTGAGTCTTTCAGAAACCCTTAGGTCATTAATCTTCGAGCATATATGGAGGGGATTCTCTTAACGTTGCTTTAGGAAGTCTCGACAGTCACGATAAACGGTTTTCGATCCTTCCAACCCTTCTGCAAGAAGGTGTCTTCCTCCACTTCTTCTACTTCGGGTCGAAGCATCTGGGTTGAAAGAAGTCTCATGTTGATTAATGTTTTGATGATTAACTCGCTCCTCATCAAGGATACCCATGTCGAAGGAAGGTGACCCTCCGTGTTGGGGGGCACCCAGATGATGATTGATGTCCACAGGGGCAACGAGCTAGCGTGTTTGAGTACACCTAGTTTCTTGGAGCGTCTCAAAGAGCTTCTCATACTGCTCCTAGAGGATCTTATTCTTCATTGCTATCTTATTGTTCTGAGCTTCTAGCTCATCGACTTTAGCTTGAAGAGCAACCCTCTTTCCTTCATTCTTTCGTTGCTTCGCACTAGGTGCAAGATGGGTGTCATTCTGTGTGATGTGGCTTCCTTCGCTCCTCATGTTGGAAAGGGATGCTTGGTTAAAAGAAAGTGTACGAATGGTGGAAACCAGCTTGGCAAAGCTAAAGAGAGTGGGAATAAGTGTAGTTCCCACAGACGGCGCCAAATGTTGATGCACAAAATCAGTGGGGACTTTGGTACAACAGAAAATGTTAAGTTTGTGACCTTCGCTAGATTGCTCCGATCACTAGTGTAGATAAGTATGTAAATGGATAGAGATAGGGAAGCAAACACAAGATGTACATGGTTCATCCAGATTGGCTACGTCCACGGAGTAGAGGAGTTCTCATTAATTGTGAAGGGTTTACACAAGTACATAGGTTCAAGCTCTCCTTTAGTGAGTACTAGTGAATGATTTAGTACAAATGACATTAGGAAATATTGTGAGAGAATGATCTCTATTTATAGAAGAAAGTTTCTAGTTTCATTCTGACATTGACATGTGTCGTGTTGTGATTGTCTTCTGATGTTGACACGTGTCTCACTATGATTGGCTTCTGATGTCGACACGTGTCACACTGTGATTAGCCTCCTAGTTGGAGGGAAACTCTTCTGGGTCCTTAACGGTATAATGTTGACCGGTGTAAAAGTTTCGGGATTGGTCAAGTAAGATACAAACAGAGTCTTTTAACTTTAGCTGCCAATGCTGTCAAAAGCGTTTTTAGTTATTTGAAAGTGCTTTAAGTTATTCTATAAGCAGTTTGTGGAAATTGAAGTTTGAATTGATTTGCATACCCAATATGATTGGAAATTTTGCGTGTGGCTTGGGAAAAGGGTAAGTGGCTCCCTTCTTGGGGTATATGACTATAGCATCGTGGATGGTGGCACGATCCCACTCGCTGTGAGCATGCCACCATAGAGTCTCCTCCTCTAAGGAAAATATAATGGTTTGGGTAAACTTGGTGACACGCCCCAACCCTGATATCCCCAAATATCAGGATAGGCACGTGCTTGCCAAACTGTAACACTTCCGACAGAACTGCGGGCGTATACTGGCCAACAAATTCACAGAACTCAGACGCTGCAGTTATGATGGCATTGCAAAAACAAACCAGGCATATAATTATTACCATAAGAAAACTGGTAGATGCTACATCAAACACATAAAAGTCTTTCCGGTAAAGCTCATTCTAGGCATGTACGTAAATGAGATCGTCCCTCTTGCGCTTGCAATGGGATCTTGTCCCACTACATTCATCACTCTGATGGGAAGAGTGCATTGCCTTGGCATGCATTTCCTTTTAAAGGTAGCCTCAGAATCTGCAGCTGCTCTTGCTTATATGCATTCTTCAGTTGACTCGTTGAAACCGATTATGCTTCATGGAAATGTCAACTCTTCCAACATACTTTTAACTGATTGTTTTGTGGCCAATGTCTCTGGTTTTGGTCCTTCGAGGTTGGTCCAGGTCCCTAGTAATGAATCCAGATGAACACATTGGTGCAGCAAACACTTGGTTACCTAGACCCTGAATATATCTGTACAGGCCAGTTGACAGATAAGAGCAATGTTTATAGCTTTGGAATCGTATTGCTGGGGCTTCTAACTGGGGAGATGCCGTTGGCCTTTTAACAGACCAGAAAATCAAAGAATCATAACATCCCATTTCGTTTCTTCCGTAGAACAAAATGACATCTTTCGGATCGTTGTGGCACAACTTGTAAACGAGGGAAACAGAGAGCAACTCAGAGCAGTTGCGGAGCTTGCAAAGAGTTGCATCAAGTTGAGTAGTGCCGAAAGGCCTGCGATGGAAGAAGCGGCAATAGAATTGAGGAGGTTGTGTGGCGGCACACATTATCCTAAGCCGGTTAGTTCACGTCGACAATTATTGAGCGAGAATCCACTGTAGGGGAAGGGAAGCCTTGACTAATAGTATATCTTTGACTAATGATCTAACGGTTAGAACTTCAGAGTATAGAACTAGAAAATCCCTACGAGTTGTTTTAAATAATCCATTGCAGTTGAACCAATCTTTAAAATAAGGCCAATAATTTTAGTACTAATCAACGTGCATTGATCATCATATTTCTTTGATGGAAACTTTTCCACGTGTTCTTGAGTCGTGACGGCCACCAAATTGGTGACAATACAAAGCCAGGTGAATTTTTATGACATATATATCCTGGCCACGGCCAGTCCAAATAGTTGCTAGTATAAAATGGTATTAGAAGGGACGAACTACATGCTGTCCCAATTATTGCCATGAACATAGAACCAGGTCGAAAGCTTTATAAAAATTGTTAGCATGGAGGCATTCCTTGTGGCGGAGGTAAAATCTGCGCTTGTAGGCCCTTTCCATTTTTCACTATGAACGTCATGTCCATGCCCCATGACATATGTCGATCCAGATGACAGTGCATAAACCAAACGCCTACATACAACGACAAGAACAAGAACAATTTATCATGCGCTAATTATCATTCATTAATGTAACCAATTAGGGGGCTTAACTAAAATTGGAAACTGAAAACTGATATTGTTATTATAAAACGGCCCCTTATATAAAATATTTAATTAGAGATGATGAGCATCTTCATTAATTACGTACCAGGATTGTCTGCCTTGAATCTAATGGTAGTCCAACCATTTACAGGGACAGCGATGGTGTTCTGAAGAGGAGGATCGACAAGATTATACGTCAAAGGGTCCTTGTCCTTGTCAAAATTCCCAAGCCCCCATCCCACAACGTAGAAACTGAATCCATGGAGATGCATCGGATGGTCATCTCCTGCCACCAAATTTGTCCCCTGAAACACAATCTCCACCGTTGAGTTGTACTCCAGTATCTTCACCTCCGTCCCTTGCTTCGGCGTCTGTAGGTACAAAGGCAAGTCCTGAGCTGTAAAATTAAACAGCAACGGCGGGGAATTTGGAAAGCGACTTCCAAATGCCCCATTGACATGGTAATAGTAAGCTTGCAATATGTCAATGGTGGGGCTGACAAAGCTAATGTTGTTGATACTGGTAGCTAAACGTGTTCCATTAGGCCCAGCACATGAATTATTCGGGCAGGGTAGTGAGTTGATGGATAGTGTAAAGAACAAAGGAGTTGTTATCTTGTGTGGCACGTCAATGGGGTGTTTTTTATCAGCCAAGCTTTTGAGTTTACTGGTAAAGTGAACTGATGCGTTGGTGTTGTTATGGGAAGGAATATTAGGCAAAGAAGTAGGGGATGAATTAGAATTTCCATGGTATCGTAGTATGGCAGTGGTGGTTGTGTTGTCGTAGGCAATCCCAGCCCCGCCAACGTAGGCTTTTGCAGCAATGTAGTAGTTGTTGGGGCTTTGGTCGGCATTTAACAAGAGGTCAATGGTTTGGCCGGGAGATATGGTCACATAATCTGTTGAAAATGGCTTGGTGTAGCTAGCATCTGAGCCTACAACTGTGACGCTGTGATTGGCAATGGCGAAAAACATCATCTCTTGCACGGCGGAGTTGATTAGTCTGAGTAGGTAGGTTTTGCCGTAATCAACTATGAGCTTGAATGTGTCTGGTTTTGAGCAAGGATAGAGATCGCCGGGTTGACCATTGATGAGGAAAGCACTTGAATTATTAGGGTCCCCTCCGCTTTGAATCGTTTCATTGTAAAGTTGTCCGATATCTTCTTTCCACCACTCTCCTACAATTTTCGAATCAATGGTTCGCAGAAAAATTAGGATCGTAATTTGGAAATGTTTATATAGAATTCACTAATGTTCATAAGCTCTTTTACGAGAAATCCTTCCATTAGAACACATCGAAATTTTAATGGAAATTCAAGTAGAAAATGCCCGAAAAAACCTTTTGACTTTATATAAGCGGTTTATGGGAATGAAGTTTGAATTCATTTGCATACCCAAGATGATTGGAAATTCTGCGTGAGGTTTGGGAAAAGGGTAAGTGGCTCCCTTCTTGGGGTATATGACTATAGCACCGTGGACGGTGGCTCGATCCCATTCGCTGTGAGCATGCCACCATAGAGTCCCTTCCTCTGAGGAAAATATAATGGTTTGGGTAAACCTGGCTCCTGGTTGAATAGGACATTGCGTGATGTAATCAGGACCGTCCGACCATGGATTCCTCGGTTGCTTAACTCCATGCCTGAAATATAGATGGATATCATGAATTTAGGTAAAATTCTGAAGAGATTACATGCGATAAAGTTGATTAATTACCAGTGGATGGTAATGTTACGATTGCCCTTGTTATAGACATCCACTACAACAATATCTCCGGCATGAGCATACAACGTTGGGCCTGGAAACTGACCGTTTACAGTCAAGATGTTCTTTGTGCTACACAGTCGTTTATATGGAGTTTCTTCCACCTAAAATTGATTATTGCAAACAAACAGAAGATATGAGTTCATCAATATTTTTGAAATCAGCATACACGATCATCAGTTATAAAGTGTATATATACACACACCATGGATGTGTATATATGCATTTCGAGACTTGGGAGCAGCCTCTCCATAAAATGGGGGTAAGGCTAGCCGACATTCACCTCTCCCAGACCCTGCATAAAGCGGGAGCCTTGTGCACTGGGTACGATCTTTTTATATTATAGCCGAAAAATGCTAGTAGATCATGTTTTTAAATCATATTTTGTAGACTACATGATGTGACAGTTGATTATGGAATTATTTTTTTAGTGCTTTGAAGAAGGAATCTAGCCATGTACTGTCATATTATGTGGTTTATAAAGTATGATTTAAGTAAATGATCTCTCTAACAACATGCATGATGCATGCAATTCATACATATGCATCAGAATTCAGAACTGAACTGCATCGAAAGGAAATGGGCTAATTACCACAAAAGTGTAACGAGGAGGCGACGCTTGGCAACGGAAGATGCCAACAGTAGACAATAACAAGCCAACTACAAGTTTCAAGCTAATTAAAATCTTCATGCTGATCGACGACGACATTTATGATTCGTTTCCTATGTCTGCAGAAGATGTAGTTCGCATGATGAGTCGAGGATGGATGTGTATATATATATATATAGAGAGAGAGAGAGAGAGAGAGAGAGAGAGAGAGAGAGAGAAAGAGAGAGAGAGAGAAGCACAGGAGCCGATTATACGTAATCGAAAATGAATCAATTTACTGGTGAAAGTTACAGCTAACAGTGGATGCTGTGCTAAGTAAGAAGTGTTCATGAACCACAGAGGCGGCTTTGGGAAGCTAAAAGTGCACCGAATTTAGAGGGCCCTAAAAAAATTTATATCTAATATTTATATGTAATAATGTTTATAGTTTTTTTTTTTCTAAATGTAAAAATTTGGAGTGACAGTAACTACACCATAAAATTCAAAGTTCGAGTTTTTAAAGGTTTTTTTCTTTTTTGTTTGTTTAAAATTGAACTGCTTTCGAATATTTTTTAAAGGTTATGCTTATAGCTCTTTTTACTTACTATTTAATGATATATGTAAATTTATAATCAGCGAGATATAAAGTTTGTTTTGATTTAAGTTATTGTTTTCTAGCATCAATACATTGTCCTACTTTTTTTCTTTTTCTTGTTTTCCGAAAAACTATCTTAAGGAGGGATGACTCTTTTATGAATTTCGCACAGGACTCCTGAAATCTCAAATACAACCGTGATAAAACACGTGTTCTTAATATCTTTACTATGGGATAAATCAACGAATTCTCCCATACTTTTTCTTTTCATGCGGTCACAGATTATTTTTACTAATTAATTAACATTATGTTGATTAATTAAGCTTGGAATATTATAATATTTAATTACCCTATCTTAATTTGAAATTTGTATGTCAGCTTAAATATGTCAGCCAGCCATATATTCCAGATGTTGAGAAAGCTGATCAAGATCGACGTGCACAAGCCCAGACGGCCTAGAGCCATTGGAGGACTAAAAGGTTAGGCTTGGGTAAATATACCGAATCCATCATAAGAAGAGCAAGATCCATCTGATGTCAGAAATGATCATATATTAGTATTTCACACCTAACAAATTTATTAGGACATGACGATATGTTAAAGTGAGACTTATCATAAATACTCCGTCATTTTATGTTTTTGACAAAATACTTTATAATATTGACATAGAAATAAACGTTAAACTGTAAAATAACAAAGAGTCTACAAAGAGTTTTATTTTGAGATAATTTTCTTAGCACTTCTATCATGATCAATTTGGTTCATTTAATTTACTATATAACCTCTATGTGGTTGAGCAATTACCTTGTACTACTGGTCCTACCCTGGAATAATCAACCAAGCAAAAAGGGAATGAAGAAGCAAGTTGGAATTTCACAGTTAATTTAATGACCTGCCCCTGTCCTGTCCTCCATTCCGTGTCTTTGAATATTACCTTTGTATTATTTTAATTAATTAGACCTAACCATCCTAACCTAGGACAATTTACTTTGCTTCTACTCTTATATTTCTGGTGCTTAGAGATTCAGAAAATTAGCTTAACACTCAATGAATATATAAATCCAAATTAAATTAAACCTGATAACGAAATTTGAGCATTTTTTTTTTTAAACTTTATTATCATCACTAAGGGGAGAAAGAGATTCCAAAATTATTACAATAATATAGAGAATAAAATAGTTTCAAATTCAGAATTCATGAATAAAATCTCAACATCCTATCTATAAGAATATTTTGACCACATGCAATTTGACACAACGCAGATTGCAGCATGTTAAAGCCGAAAAGGTTTCGGCCTCAATGAGGTTATGATTGATTGGGGTTTTGCATCATTTTTAGTTAATGGAAAACTAACCAAAACACCTTCAAAAGTTTCATTTTAATCATAAGGACAAAACAATTCAATAATACCCAAAATGGGCATGTAAAAGAAGACAAGGGAAAGAGTATTTTAAGATAAAAAACATTTCAGGGATATCACATGTAAAAGTTAGGCACCAGGAGACAAACCATGCAGCAAATTCACATGCAAAAGGAGACAAGCAAATTCACATACATCAGGCCACGTTTCAAAAACAGTGCTGATAATTTTAGCAACAGTAGAAGCATAATGACAAATGACAAGTACCAAAAAAGTGTCCACACCATTTATTTATAATTTTAATATCATTGTATTCTGATTCAGACTATATAAGTGAAGTTTCATTCATTGTAAAGACACACCTCCACCACTCAACATTTGAACACCTTACTCTCACACCATCTTCATACTCTCAAGCATTTGTAGCCTTCATAGCATCCTTGTAAACACTTCCTTGTAATCACTTTCTTGTAAACAACTATCTCTGTAAACATTTCATATATCAATAAAAGTTTAAGTGTACATATTCAAGCAATCTCCAAGTCTTAAGTAAGTTTTCTTTTCCTTCTTTAGTGTGTTTGTTTAATTAGACTTCTAGTCCAATACAGGGAAACACTATTGTAGTTATATTATTAACCTGCTAAACTGACGATCATACTTTGTTTGAGCACTCTGTTATAGTTGAATGGTTGTCATACAAATAACTGGACATTAACCAGAGTACCTTTGAGTTCTTCGTACCTCTGAGTTCAGCCCTATCTCCTCACATAGGTGGACTCCTTCATACAAAAATATTTTAAAATTTAGGGGGATCCAAATGTATGCCTTAGATGAGTTTGAAGATTTTAGATATGATATGGTATTAGTCGCAGAGGAAGAAGAGATGTATATTTACAACAAGACAAAGATCAGTCATCAGCCATATTGGAAGTCTCAAAATTTCAAAGAAGAAACAACAGAAATGTACTACAAGGTGAAAGAAGATAGAGAAAGAGATGCAGAGCTAGTAGAGGACGATGAACAGTGCTGGAATAATTTGACATCGACAACATGATGGAAGCCTGAAGAGCTAGCTGTAAATTAGCATAAGTTTAATAGCATAATGTAAAATAATGTGTTCCCAGACAGAAATGTCAACATCATTGTGAACCCCGTTGTAATGGCATAAGAGTAAATAAAGAAAAGAACATGATCTATTATGAACTTTTTATACACAAAATGTTTTTTTAATTAAGAATGAATAGTGTCAAGCCATTTTCGTTAGAACTCGCTTTAGTTAATTGTGATGTGGGCTTTGGGATCAAACCAAACAAAAATAATAACAAGGGAAGGTCAACTTTGGCGGGTAAGCAATTAGGTAACGAATCAACCAAACACAATACCCACTTTACAGGCTTCTGTCCAATGTTTATATGAACTTATGAGACATCAAAGCTCAATAAGGTTAAAGGACACCCGACATTCCGCCTTGGAGAAGAGATTCTTTTTAACAACTATTTCATAGTTTTAGTAACGTCACTTAACCAACAAATATCTCCCACATATTTAAAAAGTGAACAACACATCTCATAAATACTTTCTAAGTAACGAAATAGTTGAAGGAGAGAACCGCGATGAAGGCTGGCTCTTGCATATTAAAGGATTTTATGTAAGGTTGTGAATAACAATGAATGATGTATTTGATTACTTATGTTGTAGGTCACTTGTTTATTAAGTTGTTAATAACTTAAGTAATCTAATAGTCCTAATGAAATAAGGATTATGGAGTCTTATCATTTGCAATTGACCTAAAGAAATATGATGGATTTCACTACAAAGATATAGTATCATGGTGGGACATAAACACTTAAGTGATAGGGTTTGACTTTCACAACCAATAATAGACTGGTTGTGATTAAACCCTAATTATATAAATACTATGGTTAAGTCCGTGCTTCCATACGCCTAACCTCTCATATACGTTGAACCCTATTCATATAGCAGAGAGATATTATTGAAGTATTGGAAGTAGAAGATAACCTAGAAATCAAGTATTGGAAGTAGAAGATAACCTAGAAATCTGCAATGTCTTCCGTATTCCACAGATAAGTTTAATATAATTAGTTAATCTCTATTTTATATTGATTTGATTTATTGGTGATCCTAATGTCTTGTTGTTGTGATTTTATAATATGTCTTACATTTGAAACTTTCATTTCGCTGAATGTGAGTAATGCTCAACATTTTAAGCACCCCATTTAAAGATGGAGAGGGCGTTAAATAGGAGCAGACTACTGTTTTACGATTTTTACTTTAAAAAAAAAAAAAAAAACAAGCCATTGCCTGCTTTTAACAAGAAAACGAAGAAAAAAGGGTCTCCCAGTCTGATAGAAGGTTGTTTTTCTTTGAAGCGTTACAGATCACTCCATTTATTTTCTAACAAATAGTTGGATTCAGCGATGATCGATCGTTTCGTTTGTCTCTGAATTACTAGGAAGATGTTCCTTTATCTGCCCGATATGTTTACGTTAAGTCGGTCCTTTTAACCTCAGAGCTGAACCCGAGTTCCCTTTCTATGGGGTTTGAGTTAATACAGAAGAAGCCGATAAACATTACACGTCCTGCTACTGTGCTCCACAATTCTATCATTCACAAACGGTATTGGAAAATGTTACAAGCACAAAAAGATAAGAAATTTCTTTTTCAAAAAGAGGAAAAGAGTGTAACTTATACAATAAAATGCTCAAACTCCAGTTATTCTTTCATCCCTAACCTATTTTTCTCATCCGTTGTTATCCACATATGTTGTGTCTTACAATATACCTAAAATTATGCCATGTCTACGAATCAACCCCATCTTCATGACGTCCACAATCTGAAACAGATGAAGAAGCTGCAACACTCTTTCCTTTGCCATCCAAAGAAGCCTTTGTTGGACCCATGTCCACACTTTCCTTTGGTTTTGGTTTCTGTAAAGCTTGGAGCTGATTCTGCAGGATCTGTATAAGAAAAGCAGTTACCAAGAAGAGAAAACGAGGGTAACTACCACAAATCACAACAGAAGTTATTCATCGTCTCTTTAATACCTCTATCTGGTGCTGAAGAAACTTTTTCTGGGCCTCCAGCTGACAAGCTGTCAGATTTGGATCCCTGCCCGACCTCTCCCCATAGGCCACGTTGGCTCCAGGGACAAACATATAAGGTGGAAACTGAGAGAAAGACAAGTTTGTGTAAGACTTAAGAATACTCAAGAGTTCACTTCAATTGCATGCCTTTTCAATGAGAGTCTGCATGTATTTATATTCCACTTCAGATTACATCAGGGAATGAAATCCCTATTTACAAGGCTATTAAAAATTCAAAAATTACAATAGAATATACAAAGGAAACATATCACAGAAACAACAAACATTTAAAGGAGTTGTAACCTAAGCTAACTCTTCGTAGATAAGAGTTTAGGTTGATTACAGCCTCCTAAAGTCACGAGAACAAGAATCAAACACTGACTTGGTCTAACATCCCCCCCCCCCCCCGGGCAAGCTGACAAGCGGAGGAACAATTGGAAGCTTGGAAACAAGAAGCTTGAACCATGCTGATGACAAACCTTTTGTGAACAAATCAACAACCTGATCTTGAGAACATATGAAATTAACAAGTAACTCACGTCGAACCACATTCTCTCGAACATAATGATAATCAACCTCCAAGTGTTTTGTCCGTGAGTGAAACACGAGATTAGAAGCTAGGGCAATGGAGGAAATATTGTCGCACCAGATTGTTGGTCTGTCAAGATGCAAGTGTAAGTCTCGGAATAGAGACCTGAGCCATGAAAGTTCTGCAACTGTGTAAGCAAGATGTCTATATTCAACTTCTGAACTCAATCTACTAACCGTCTTCTGCAGCTGTGTAAGCAAGCTGTCTATATTCAGGATTTCCAGCATAATCAACTTCGGAATAAGCCGTGAGATGTGCAGTACCGGGTTTATAGACAAGACCATGATTGTATGTGGCCTTAACATAGCGAAGAATCCTCTTGACTGCCATCCAGTGTGTATTCTTTAGAGAGTGCATGAACTGGCATACCTGGTTCATAGCGTAGGAAATGTATGGTCTCGTGATCGTTAAATACTGAAGTGCACCCATAACACTTCGGTACATCTCTGGATTGTCGTGTGGCTCACCATCATAAACACTAAGCTTGTGACCACAAGGAAATGGAGTAAAAATCAGTTTGGCATCCAAAAAGTTTGTACGTTTTAGCAAATCCAAAGCATACTTTGCCTGATTGAGATGTGTTTGTACCATACTTGACCAATCCCGAAACTACTGAGCACCGGTCAACGTTATACCGTCAAGGACCCAGAAGAGTTTCCCTCCAACTAGGAGGCCAATCATAGCGCGACACGTGTCGACATCAGAAGCCAATCATAGCGCGACACGTGTCAACATCAGAAGCCAATCATAACACGACACGTGTCATTGTCAAAATGAAACTAGAAACTCTCTTCATAAATAGAGATCATTCTCTCACAATATTTCATAATGTCATTTGTACTAAATCATTCACTTGTACTCACTAAAGGAGAACTTGAACCTATGTACTTGTGTAAACCCTTCACAATTAATGAGAACTCCTTTACTCCGCGGACATAGCCAATTTGGGTGAACCACGTACATTTTGTGTTTGTTTCCTTGTCTCTATCCATTTACATACTTATCCACACTAGTGACCGGAGCAATCTAGCGAAGGTCATAAACTTAACACTTTCTGTTGTACCAAAGTCCTCACTGATTTTGTGCATTAACAAGATGCATTTGTTGACCTCAGTAATTAACTTCAAGCCCTAGAAAGTAATGAAGAGGACCCAAGTCCTTCATTGAAAACAAAGTCCCCAATTTCTTGATCAAGGTGGACATTTGGCGATGACTATTTCCTATCAACATGATGTCATCCACATAGATCAATAAAATCAAATAAACACCATGATGATTGAAAACAAATAAATTGTAATCACAAGTGGAAGCTTGAAACCCTAATTGAAGTAGAAACTCTGAAAAACATTGGAACTATACTCATGGGGCTTGTTTCAAGCCATATATGCTTAGCTGCAATTTGCACACATGATTTGGATGCTGCTTATCAATGAATCCAGTAGGTTTTCGCAAATATATGTCCTCTTTTAGAAATCCATGCAAGAAAGCATTATGTACATCCAATTGCCTTACATGCCATTTTTTTGAAACTGCTAAACTAAGGACAAATCTTATGGTGATGTGCTTGACCACAGGACTAAAGGTCTATGTGTAATCAATTCCAGGTTGTTTATGAAACCCATTGGCAACCAACTTGGCATTGTGCCTCTCCATCGAGCCATCTGCCTTTTTTTTTTAATAATCTTAAACACTCATTTGTTTGGCAGCAAATTCATTTGGGGATGATAAGGAACATGTTTCCAAGTACCACGGTGTTGCAATGCATTAAAATCTTGAACCATGGCATCCCTCCACGTTTGATGCTTGGTAGCCTGACTAAAACACGTCGGTTCAACATAAGAAAGATCAATAGAAACATGCAAGACATATTTAGGATTAGGCTTATGTATTCCAAACTGCGAACGAGTTGTCATTCGCTGCAGTGGCACATAGGGCTGAGTCAATTGTGTATCATCATGATCTGAAGATGGCATAGGCTGATTTATGTTTGGTTTATTAACTACTGCTAGCTCATTTAAATTGGAATTAGTGGAGATAAGGTTAGGTACAGGTATAGTGACTGGCGGATTGGTAGGATGGGATAATATGAGATTTTGTGTAAGGTTATTCGAATCAGGAGTGGTAATATTTGGTTAAGGCGAGGACACTACAATTTGAGTAGGGGTCAGCGAGTTGGTGGATGAAGTGGACATTAATATAGGAAATGTAAACAAAAGATTAGGAGATGTAACACTACCTGTGTGATCGACGTTTTCCAGCGAAGATGTGAGTTCCTTAAATGGAAAAGAGTCCTCATCGAATAGGACATGGCGAGACAAATAAATTCGTCTTGTGGACAAGTCCAAACATGTGTACCCATGATGGTTCAATGAGTAACCTAAAAACACACATGATTTTGACTGGGGTTGGAGTTTATTATGTGCATAAGGCACTAGCCAAGGAAAACACTTACACCAAAATACCTTCAACATCTCATAATTTGGAGATTTGGCAAACAACTTCTCATATGGTGACTTATGTGATAAAACTCGAGTTGGTGGTCTTTTGATTAAATAAGTTGCCGTTGAACAAGTATCAAACCAATATTTGTTTGGAGTGTGAGAATGAGAAAGCATGACAATACCAGTTTCGACAATATGTCGATGTTTTCTTTTCGCAAAACCATTTTGCTCAGGGTGTTTTGGACACGAAAACCTATGAGAAATTCCATATGTTGCAAGAAACTATTGAAAAACATGACTCTTGTACTCTCCTCCTTCATCACATTAAAGAGTTTTAATGGAAGTATTGAACATATTTTCCACTTTAGCTTTAAATTTGACAAATATTTCAAAGACTGAGAACACCAAACATCCGAATGTAAAATTTGCAAAGGAAATTCGGAAACAAACTCTGAAGCACTAAATGGTAGTTTTGTACTTTTTCCTAATGGACACGACCGACAAAACATTACATCAGAAGTACCATGAACTGGTACTCGTTTATTTGAAATTAAATACTTGATAATAGACAACGCAAGATGACTAAGAAGTGAATGCCATTTTTGAACCGAGACTCGAATGCCTACACACATTGAAATAGGGTAATTGAACTGTCCACCCCCAGAAAAAGGGTATAAGCCATTCTCACATCTCCCGTGGAAAAGCGTCTTTCGGTTCTTGAGGTATTTAACAAGAAAAAAAATGAGGAAAGATACGTAAATAACAGTTGTTGTCTAGGGTATATCTATGGGCAGAAATAATATTTGTTGAGGTAGTGGGACATCTTAGAATATTTTTCAATTCAAATGAGCAAGACTGAGTTCGGATTTTATTTGAACCAAGATGAGATATAGAAAGGCTAGTATCATTACCTACACCACCAACATTCTCATTACCGTTATACTATTTTGGATTGACCAAATTCTGAATGTCTAGTGTCACATGAGCATTAGCACCCGTGTCCAGCAGCCACTGTCCATAATGTTGCTTGTTGATGGTGATTAGAGCTGTGGCCATAGTAGTAAGCCGTTTTGCTGGAATTCGCCCTTCATATGCAACATTCATTCTATGGTAACAATCTACGGCAGGATGCCCTTGTTTTCCACATATTTGGCAGGTCAGTCTTTCTTATGTAGAAGTAAATTTCTCACCGTTACAGGTAGAGTTTGGCCCTTGATTGTTGTTGCGATGAAGGAACCCTCGCTGGTTGGCAGCACCACCACCACGTGCGGACGGTGACACACCGCATCCATTACCACGAAGTCGTCAATCATGACCTCTTGCAGTCAAAAATGCATTCACATGAGTAGCCTCCACAATAGAAGCAGCTTGCTCAACTATTCTCCTCTTCGTTGTCATCAGGAGAGCCTCAAGTATAGGGTACGTGATTAAAGTGTCATGTGCCTGTGCAACATTCACAATCATTTCATAGGCAGGACCAAGATTGTTTAAGATGATCTAGACGAGCTCATCATCATTCACCGGATTTCCAGCTAAGGCAAGGTTGTCAAAAATCGAGTTCATTTGATAAGGATAATCAGCAATAGACATATCTCCTTTCTTAGTTTGCATCTGTTAATTTCGAAGAAACAAAATGCGATTTTGGGACAAAGAAGCATATTGTTGCTCAAGAGCCTCCCATGTATCACGAGAGGATCTCTTGCTTGCCATGACAGACAACACAGATGGCGTGAGGGAGCCATTTACCCAACTTAGTATCATTTGATCATGCTGCACCCAGGTTGTGTATGCGGGGTTGATTGCAACGGCACCAGGGAGCTGTTTGGGAGGGCATGCGATGGACCCATCGACATAACCCATAAGGTCACGACTCTTAAGGATTGGTAGGATCTTAGCCAACCACAGAGGATAGTTGGTTCGATCCAATTTTATGTTGACAATTGTAGTCATGGACAATAAGGGGTTCATGGCAGGGATTGCTGGGTTGGGAATGGAATTGGTTGGGGTTGCAGCACCATTCAAGTTATTAGCCATTGGAAAAAAAAAATTAGGATCTGTGTTGTTGGACTACTAGGGCTCGTATACCATGTAAGACTTAAGAATACTCAAGAGTTCACTTCAATTGCATGTCTTTTCAATGAGAGACTGTATGCATTTATATTCCACTTCAGATTACATCAGGGAATGAAATCCCTATTTACAAGGCTATTGAAAATTCAAAAATTACAACAGAATATACAAAGGAAACATATCACAGAAACAACAAACATTTAAAGGAGTTGTAACCTAAGCTAACTCTTTGTAGATAAAAGTTTAGGTTGATTGCAACCTCCTGAAGTCACGGGAACAGGAATCAAACACTGACTTGGTCTAACAGTTTGCAGGTCCACCAGGGGTTGCAAGCTGCGGTTGTGATTGTCCACTACAAGCTTCTCCACTAGATTCAGTATTAGAGGAGTCAACAACCATATGTCTTTGAACCTGAGGAAGTGCTGCATATCCAGGAGGCCTTCACACAAGAGGGCGTAGTTTGTATGGGTCTAGTATGCAGCATTCTATGCAGTGCAACATATCCAAATCATATGTATCAAGCACACACTCTCACAAGCAACCTAGGAACAAATTAAAATACAATGGAAACATGTGACCACTCCTCCAATAAAATGTAAACTAACACTTACGATAAAGGTGTCATTACCATACTTGTCTGTTTGCAGAAGGATATACATGAGACTTCTAATATATCGATGCAGCAGTAGCAGCAGCTCGGAGCCTGGCTTCATATTGGCTCACACGATCACCCGCAACTCCACCATCCTGAGACGTTGTGCCTGTCCCTGTTCCCAATTAAAATCATCAGTCAACTCACCATAATTTTATACTGAACGGCAAAGCCTTATATTCCATCCTCAACCATCGCACAAACCCTAAAACAAAGTCTTTTATTCTAACTAGGAAACTAAATAATAATAAAATAACTTAGAAAATAAAGTCCTAATTAAGCTAGGAGAATCTGCCAAGGTACTTGTCTAGCTACGTTTCAGCCTCAGATATCCTCCAAATCCGGCCCATAATATCTTGTTTTGAAGATTAGGACGTTTTGAACATATTTCCAGAAGGCCACGAACTTATCCGAGGTCACCTTAGACTCCAAAAACGCAATTCAAACCCAAAATGTCATTATTTCAATACTGCACATCACTCGTTTATTTTATTGCTAGACAATCACCGTTAGGTAGAAAATTTTCAAATTTTAACACAATCAAGCCAAATGACTCATGAACGTCCTCCACTTGGAATTACTCCAAAATTCATCTATTTGACCACATTTTGCTCCAGAGGAAGTCGAAAGTCATATATTAGAAATACAATTCAAAGTATCACAATTCTTCTAAAATATTAATTAAAATATACTAAGAATAGGGTTAAATATATAATATAAAATCGACTCATCAATGAGCATCTGACTATGAACCCCTATATGTCCGCCAGCTGTACCTTTCCCACTGTCAGGAGGTACAACTAGGGCCCTGCAAGGAGGTCAGGTATGCTTTTGCTCTAACCATTATCGAAGGCAAGGCACATGAAAAAGGTGTCCACATAATAGTTTCTTGGCTGTTGTATCTCTTCACGGCAAATGATACAAGTTGCGTCACTTCTGCATATCCATCATCAACAACTAAGACTCCAATATGCAAAATTTGATGATTGCAAAATAAAACACTTGAAACTAATGAGACCTTAAACTTACGCATTAAGTTCTTCATGCGTAGCATCTGGGAATTGATCATTCATGTTTGATGTGAGCTTTCGATAACGAATGTAATCAGCAATGCGAATCTTAAAGTTCCTAAATGTTTCATAGAGCTCACGTATCAAGTGCAGTGGCACACCATAGTACCTGGGATGGGACAAAACTTAACGTCAATCAAGATAGAATGACCTCAGCTTATGCACGTCAACAATCAAAAATCTCCACATGCCTAAAACTTAAATCGGTAGGATTTCGGCCCAACTATTGTCTCATATTCTAACATTTCATGTCCACAGCTTCTCCGCCACATGGGAGCGAAACATGTTGCAATCAACACAGATTGAGCCAACACATTCTCAAAATTGTGTCATATTTAGCAAAAAATTGTGTATATAGCTACTTATCTAAACCAAAATATATCACGAAGAAGAAGCTGCGGACAAAGGAGATTTCTTCTTATCTTGTGTAAGTAGTGGACAAGGGAAGAAGATTCCTCTTGTTCCTAGATAGTTTTAGAAGAGTTTCGGGAGAGTTTCTCCTTAGCCTATAAATATGTGTGTATCCTTTGTAAGAACTCAGACTTGAATGGAAATCAGTTCTTTGTATTAACGTCTCTTGTTAATCCTTTTTTGAGTCATCTTTGCAGCGGTGACGCTTACCGTGATCATCTGTGTTTTCAACTATGTCTTGGGGTAAAATTCCTTACCCTCCTTTGTGTTAGTGCATAAGTGTTTTGCAAGAAATGAACATTGGTCCCTACAAATTTAAAAGCTTCGATTAAATGTGAGCTTTGGATCATAGTCCAAGTGTGCATTTCAGATTCATTTAGTTAAGTGATTGTTTTTTCCACATGTAACTATCTCATAGGGTAGATTGTTTGAATTATTGGATTTTCTTTGATGTAACTGAGAGAGACTCTCATCTCTTTCCTCTCTCTTTGTAACGGTAATATGCTCATTACACTTAGTGTGTGAGCTGTGAATGGAATTCAACGATTGTTAGCACCTTCCTTTTCTCTCTGCCATTTTCGAGCAACCTGCAAATCTGCAGGACTCATCCTCACAGCCTCCATTGATAAACACTCAAGCTAAAACATACTCACTTTGTATAACAATTGAAAAAAATTAATATCAATTTCTTTTATGAGATAATAACGAATTTGTATGTAAGTCACAGAACTCAGAACTGCAGTAGGAGACACAGCTATTAAGGTGAATAGATCACAATATTACGATGGCATTTCAAAAACAAACCAGGGATATAGTTATTACCATAGGAAAACTGGTAGACGCTACATCAAACACATAAAAGTTTTTCCAGTCTAGGCACGTACCTAAATTAATTCCCCTGCTCCCTCTCTCTAGCATAATTGACAGCTTAATGCAAAAAAAATTAATTTGATCAATTTATTAGCAGTGGTGCTGAATATGTTAGTATATAATTAAAGTTAAACTTGCAGGTCTGGGCTTTTTTGGCTTATTGATGTCGTCTGGGATCACTGGGGTTTATTCCAGTGTGAAAGACGGAAGTTCTTTAATCTCAAAGCCAGGTTCTTCCAGCAAAATGGAGGGTTATTGTTAAAGCAGCATATTGCTTCACATATTTCTTTGATGGTGTTCTGAAGATAAGGCCAAGTAAATTTTAATTTTAGTACGAATACAAAGCGCATTGATCATCATATTTCTTTGATGGAAACTTTTCCTCTTGTTCTTGAGTCGTTGATCGCCACCAAATAGGCGACAATCTACGAAGCACGGACATGCCAACTTAAGAGCGTATCCCGTATCAGATACGGTATGGGATACGATACGCACCCGATATGTGCCAATACGCTCTGGATACGTATCTGAATGTATCCGTTGACCAGTGGACATCTGGATACGTCGTCGATACGCTTTTGATACGCGAATCCGACATTTTGAATACGCAACAAAAGCACCTTGACGATGAAATGATCTAACCAGAGGAGGGGGAGAGAGCGGGAGGGGGAGAGAGAGAGAGCTCTGTGAAGAAGAGTGTCAAAACGGTGAGATCTGCAATTGGAAAGAAGGCGACGGCGGCAGATTCTATTGTGCTAGATACTTAAGGTTTTTTTGAAGTCATGTGATATTTTCTTTTCAAACCAGGGCTTCCGTTTTATGAGAAAATAAGGCCATATATTTATATTTATATTAGAAAATGATGCATATTTTTTAGCATCCATGCCGTATATATTTATATACAACTATTAATATATATATATATATATTAATATACATCAATGTATATTTTTAATTAACGTATCCACGCCGTATTGTATCTTAATATTTAGAAAATAGCCGTATCACCGTATTCGTATCCGTATCCGTGCTACATAGGCGACAATACAAAACCTGTTAAATTCTACTGACATATATATCCGGAATAGAAGGGACTAACTACATGCTGTCCCAATTTATTGTCATGAACATTGACCCAGCTTGAAAGCTTTATAAAAATTGTTAGCACGGAGGCATTCCTTGTGGCGGAGGTGAAATTTGTGCTCCTGGGCCCTTTCCATTTTTCACTATGAATGTCACGTCCATGCCCCATGACATATGCCGATCGATATGACAGTGCATAAACCAAACGCCTACACACAACGACAACAACAACAACAATTTGTCATATGATCTAATCATTAATTAATATAACTAATTCGAGGCGGTTAACTAAAATTGGAAACTGAAAACTCATATGGTAATTATTAAACGGCCCCTTAGATAATATCTTTACTAGAGATGACTAACGTCTTTATTAGTTACGTACCAGGATTGTTTGCTTTGAATCTAATGGTAGTCCAACCATTTACAGGAACAGCGATGGTGTTCTGAAGAGGAGGATCAACAAGATTATACGTCAAAGGGTCCTTGTCCTTGTCAAAATTCCCCAATCCCCATCCCACAACGTAGAAACTGAATCCATGTAGATGCATCGGATGGTCATCACCTGCCACTATATTTGTCCCCTGAAACACTATCTCCACCGTTGAGTTGTACTCCAGTATCTTCACCTCTGTCGCTCGCTTCGTTGGGAGTAGGTACAACGGCAAGTTCGGAGCTGTAAAATTAAATAGCAAGGGAGGGAAATTTGGAAAGCGAGTTCCAAATACCCCATTCACATGGTAATAGTAAGCTTGCAATATGTCAATGGTGGGGTTGACAAAGCTAATGTTGTTGACACTGGCGGCAAAACGAGTCCCATTAGGCCCAGCACATGAATTATTCGGGCAGGGTAGTAAGTTGACGGAGATTGTAAAGAACAAAGGAGTTGTAATCATTTGTGGCACGTCAACGGGGTGGTTTTTATCAGCCAAGCTTTTGAGTTTACTGGTAAAGTGAACCGATGCGTTGGTGTTGTTATGGGAAGGAATATTAGGCAAAGAAGTAGGAGATGAACTAAAATTTCCGTGGTATTGGAGTATGGCAGTGGCGGTTGTGTTGTCGGTGGGAATCCCAACCCCGCCAACGTAGGCTTTTGCAGCAATGTAGTAGTTATTGGGGATTTGGTCGGCATTTAACAAGAGGTCAATGGTTTGGCCGGGAGATATGGTCACATAATCTGTTGAAAATGGCTTGGTGTAGCTAGCATCTGAGCCTACAACCGTGACGTTGTGATTAGCAATGGCGAAAAACGTCATCACTTGCACGGCGGAGTTGATTAATCTGAGCAGGTAGGTTTTGCCGTAATCAACTTTGAGCTTAAATGTGTCTGGTTTTGAGCAAGGATAGAGATCGCCGGGTTGACCATTGATGAGGAAAGCATTTGAAGCATTAGCGTCCGCTCCGCTTTGAATGGTTTCATTGTAAAGTTGTCCGATATCTTCCTTCCACCACTCTCCTAGAATTTTCAAATCAACAATTTGCAGAAAAGTTAGGATTGTAATTTGGAAATGTTTATATAGAAATCACTATGCTCATAAGGTCAGAAATCTCTGCAATTGAATAGTGAAAATTTTAATGAAAATGCAAGTAGAAAATGCCCGAAAAAACCTTTTAACTTTAGCTGTCACAAGCGTTTTTAGTTATTTGAAAGTGTTTTTATTTATTTGAAAGCGCTTTAATCTATTCTATAAGTGCTTTGTGGAACTGACGTTTGAATTGATTTGCATACCCAAGATGATTGGAAATTCAGCGTGAGGTTTGGGAAAAGGGTAAGTGGCTCCCTTCTTGGGGTATATGACTATAGCACCGTGGACGGTGGCTCGATCCCACTGGCTGTGAGCATGCCACCATAGAGTCCCTTCCTCTGAGGAAAATATAATGGTTTGGGTAAACCTGGCTCCTGGTTGAATAGGACATTGCGTGATGTAATCAGGACCGTCTGACCATGGATTCCTCAGTTGCTTAACTCCATGCCTGAAATAGATGGTTCAGAGTTGTAGAATCATATCATGAATTTATGTAAAAGCCGGATGAGACTACATGCACTGTATAAAGTTGATTAATTACCAGTGGATGGTAATGTTACGATTGCCCTTGTTATAGATATCCACTACGATAGTATCTCCAGCATGAACATACAACGTTGGTCCGGGAAACTGGCCGTTTACAGTCAAGATGTTCTTTGTGCTACACAGTCGTTTGTATGGAGTTTCTTCCACCTAAAATTGATTTTTACAAACAACAGAAGCTATTCATTAATATCCTTGAAATCACAGATATGTGTGTATGCGTATATGTGTGTATATATATGCATTTTAAGTTAACATACTATAGTCGGAAAATGGAAAGGGATTATTAAAAAAATCAATTCAATTATCAGTTACATCATATGGTCTACAAAATAAATAAATTGTCACTCATGCAATTCATACATCTGCATCAGAATTCAGAACTGAACTGGAGTTAATTACCACAAAAGTGTAGCGAGGAGGCGAAGCTTGGCAATGGAAGATGCCAACAGTAGCTAATAACAAGCCGACTACAAGTTTCAAGCTAATTAAAATCTTCATGCTGATCGACGACGATATTGATTATTCCTTTCCTATGTCTTTAACAGATGTAGTTCGCATGATAAGTTGAGGATGGACACACACACACACACACATTATATATAAGAGATAAAAGCACAGGAGCCTATTGTACGTAATCGAAAATTAAGTAATTTACTGGTGAAGTTTAAGGTTAACAGTGGATGCTATGGTAAGCACGTTCTAAAAATCTCCACCTAGGCGTTAGGCGACTGGTCACCATCCCGATTAATTCCTTGACGTTTGAAAATTAAGAAATGACGCTACCTACTTAGGCATCCGTTTAGTCCACCTAGACAGGAGCCTAGACCGCCTATACCTATCTAGGCATCAGCATATGTTGCAACTCTTACTTGGATTGAAAATTGATAACTTACAATTTGCATTTTATTTTGTTTCATAAATGTAAGAGACTTGTTGAATACGATGAGCAATCATTATACATTTGTTCCTCATGTTTTTAATATGTTATAAAATTGTATAATCTATATATCATTTTATTTTGCAATTTATGTATTACAATACAATTATGCATGTTTTTAAGTAAATAAACACTTATTAATACAAGATATAATAAATTCAATTAAATCTGCTTAGTCTGTCTAGGTCCCAACCCACAACTCAACTAGCGTCTAACATCTTTTAAAACCTTAATGCTAAGTAAGAAGTGTTCATAAAACATTGTCCTTAATATCGCCACTATTTTGGTATCCAAATATTCAGAGGGAGGGTGAAAGGATCTAAAACTAAGAAGTAGCTAGCACTCCTCCTTCCACCTCCCTCAATCCTCCTCCTCACGCCGTCATGCGTGAATCGCGATTACTAAATAAATTAATATTATAATTATTTTTGTAGCTTTTTTCAACCTTTCTATTTTTTTTATCAGTGAGAAAGGTCAGCTTTCACCTAATTAATACAGTCTAATCAGAATTCCTTCATTTCCAATCTAAAGTAATTGAACTCAACTAAAACAAAAGAAAAAATGAACGTTTTGTTGGCTGTCGGTTGCTAGTCAGCTTCCATGCCACCTCGCAAAACCCAAAAGGTGTTTCCTTTATTCCCCACCCCCCACCCCCAATAATTTTTCGTTTCATGCCGTCACAGATTTTTTGGTGCCGTCACAGATCTTTTCGTTTCATGCCTGTCACAGACAATTTACTTTGCTTCTACTTTTATATTTCTGGTGCTTAGAGCTTCAGGAAATTAACTTGCATAATTAACACTCAATGAAGATCTTATACGTCCAAATTAAACCTGATAACGAAATTTGAGGAATTAACACAACATGCAGATAGGATTCTGCCTTTCATCTGTTCAGTTAATTGCGATGTAAGCTTTGGGATCAACCCAAAACAAAAATTGTAACAAGGGAAGGTCAATTGTTGTGCGTATGGAGTTAGGTAATGAACCAAACAAACACAATACCCACTTCAAGGCTTCTACTCCAATGGTTATGAACTTATGAGAGATCAAAGATCAATAAGGTCGAAGGACATCGGACATTTTTCCATAAAGAAAATATTCTCTCTTGCAACCATTTCATAGTTCTAATAACATCACCCAATTAATAAATAGATTCCACGTGTTTAAAAGGTGAACCATAGATCCAATAAAAACTTCTCACATCATATAATGGTTAAAAGAGAGAATAATAGTCGGATCTTGCATATTAAGGGATTTTATCACTTTCTTTTTTTGTAACATAAGGGGGTGGATCACCTAAAAAACTAGCTCGAAGAGTTATTACATATAGTTTGAGTTCTAAGGACTCCCATCATATCATTAAATTACCGAGTTTCAATACAATCAGGAGGATTCTCAAAAAAAGGTACCCAAGATTTAGATTATAGCTTCAAGTGACATTACCATCTATCACCATGTTCTTCTCCTGGTAGACATGCACTAATTTGCATTTGACTATACGTGTCATAAGTTGTTTGCAATGATCAATGATGTTGGCGAGAAATGAAAGCTGGTATCAATCATATCATTAATTAAAGGCTAAATAGCCAAAATAGTCCCTGGGATTTGCATAACTCATCACTTTGGTCCCTAACATTTCAAATCGATAAAAGTGATCCTTGAGATTGTCCATCATCCATCATTTTGGTCATTCCGTTAAGTGTCCTGGAGCTCTTGGCCTGAAGTTTGGGCAATTTTTAAAGCTTCGTAACTCAATTGTTTCTTAACCAAATTCGACCCATAATATATCAAAATGAAGATAGGAAAGTGTAGAATAATATTATACCTATTTGGAAGCTAATGGCTGCCGGAGATGGCCTGAAAATAACCTCAAAGTTGACTGGTCTAAGGGAAAACTGGAAAACTCACCGGAAACTGGGTAAACTTTAAACGTTCATAACTTCTTTAATACTCAACGAAATCAAGTTATTCAAAAACAAAAATCATACTTCTCAACAAGATGAAGAGAATTTTATCTTTTTGGACGGTTAAATTGCCTTGGTTTGGCCAGAAAATGGCTCAAAAGTGGCTAACTTGAGACCAAGACAGCCACTTTCGAGCCGTTTTCCTGCAAAACAACGCCGATTTAGCCGTAAAAAAAGATACCATTCTCTTCCTCTCGTCGAGAAGTATGATTTTCGTTTTTGAATCACTTGATTTCGTTAAGTATTGAAGAAGTTATGAACGTTTAAAGTTTACCCAGTTTCCGGTGAGTTTTCAAGTTTTTCCTCGGATCAGTCAAATTTGAGGCTATTTTTGCAGTTATTTATGACAACCATTGGGCTTCCAAATAGGTATAATCTTATTCTACACTTTCCTATCTTCATTTTGATATATTATGAGTCGAATTTGATTAAGAAATGATTGAGTTACGAAATTTTGAAAATTGCCCAAACTTCCGGCCAAGAGCTCTGGGACACTTAACGGAGTTTTTAACGGAATGACCAAAATGATGGATGGTGGACAATCTCAGTGACTACTTTTATCGATTTGAAATGTTAAGGACAAAAGTGATGAGTTATGCAAATCTCAGAAACTATTTTAACTATTTAACCTTAATTAAATTAACACTTGAGCCGAATCCATCTTCACTCATGTTTTTGAAATGCTCTTGTTACTGCTAGTAACTGCTAGTTCCCGTCCAAAATATGGACCCCAAATTTGAGCATCAACCACATGTGCCCAAGTTGACAAAAGAACCTGTCAAGCCCATTATCGGTGTTATCTCATTCCGTACGTATATGTCCTTCGGCATTGATTCGTGAACCATCACTTTAAGTGTCCCATTTAAATTATAAAGATCTAGAGGGCGTTAAATAGGAGCATATTATTATTTTACGATTTTTAATTTTCAATATATTTTTTTTTACCCCATTTAAATTATAAAGATCTAGAGGGCGTTAAATAGGAGCATATTATTATTTTTCGATTTTTAATTTTCAATACATTTTTTTTGAAAAAAAAAAAAACAAGCCACATCCCGCTTTTAACAAAAAATGAAGAAGAAAGGGTCTCCTAGCCGGATAGAAGGTTGTTTTTCTTGGAAGCGTTACAAATCGTTGAGAAATTTTTTATTATGGCGGGAACATGAGTGATACACCACGTATTCTTATATAAGTGGTGAAAAAAATTAATTTCGTAAGTTATTAACTTTTTAACACACATATCTCATCATTTGTATAGTGACATATAGTGTACCATCCTGTACACCGGTCACACTAAAAATCTCTCAAGATCACTCCTTTCCATGGGGTTTGAATTAATAAAGAAGAAGCCGATAGGGTACATAGCTGCAGCATTACAAGTTCTACACAATTCTACCATTCACGATCGTTTATTGGCAAGTGTTATAAGTACAAAATGATAAATTTCTTTTCCAAAAAGATGCAGAGAGTTAGCTTATACAATAATATGCTCAAAACTCAAACTCAAGTTATTCATCCATCCCTGAACTAATTTCCTCATCCCTTGTTATCCACATAAATTTTATATTCCAATTATGCCTTAAAGAAAAGATGGGTGTAGAAAGATAGTATCAACTGGGGAATGGGTGAGTTGAAATGGCCTTGAGAGCCACAATTGGTGGCTGGGTGGGTTGCCGGAATTCAGAAAAGGTATTGCCGGAGGGTGGAGAACTAAAAAGGTGAAACTGAATGGAAGGCATGACCAATCCACGACGCAGATTGCGACAACCTAACGACGCAGCCGCTCTTGAAGGTTTGGCGACTTCACCACGGTGCTCGTGATGACCCATCCCTACCCCCACTACGTCGCTGGCGACGATTCAACTACCTTGCTCCCAATATCCGACGAGAGAGGTACTAGTAACCATGTGTTAAAAGTAATGAGTATGTTTTCCTTGATTTAAGGGAGATAAGTATGTTTTCCTTGATTTAAGGGAAATGATTTAAGGCTTAGACTAGGCTAGGTAGTATAATTAGTAATGAGTATAAGGCTAGTTTGCTTTTGCTTTTCTTAGTCTTTGTCGACTACTTTCTTTCTTCTTTTTTCTGTCAGCTGTTTTTCAGCTTTCTTTCTTCTCTCTTTCTTTCTACCTCTTTCCTCATATATACCCGAACCATTGTACATTGAACCTATGAAAAATATATCACAAATTAAAGCTATAATTTCTATATGGTATCAGAGCAGGTTCTTTTGTAACCTGTCTCTGCCATTCTTGCTGCTGCGATTTTTTCTTTCTTTCAAAAAATCGCAGCAGCAAGAATGGCAGAGACATGTTACAAAAGAACCTGCTCTGATACCCGGCACAATGTCTCTCCAAACTTCTCAGACGTTGAGGTTAACACCAATCAACATTTATGTTCAGTTCTCTTGAACGAGTTCAATTATCTTCCTTGGTCCCGAGCTGTTTCACTAGCTCTCGGAGGCAAAGGGAAGTTAGGGTTTGTAAATGGAAGCGTGGAAGCTCCAAACCGTTCTTCCTCTACATACGATGCATGGCTCTGCAAAGATCAACTTGTCATGTCTTTGCTGCTCAACACCATGGAGAAACATGTTGCTGAAATTTTTAGCTACTCCAATTCCGCACATGATCTTTGAAAAGCTTTACAGGATATGTATGGAAATCAAAACAACTATGCACGGGTCTTCCAATTAAAGAAGGACATTGCCAGTGCTCAACAAGAAGGGAAAGCATTTGTTCAACACCTTGGGGGCCTCAAAGCCATGTGGAATGAGTTGGATGTATATCTCCCTTATACCACAAATCCTACCATTCTCCTAAAACGAGCTGAGGAAGACAAAATTTATCAGCTGTTAGGGAGTTTGAGCTCTGAGTACGAGGACCTAAGGAGTCACATCTTGATGAGTCAAGACCTGCCTACCTTCAACAATGTTTGTGCAACTATCCAACGAGAAGAAGCAAGGAAGAAGGTTATGAATGTTGATCACAACCCTAGATTAACGGAAACTTAGGCATATGCATCAAATTACAAGAACTCAGAAGCCAAGGTATACAAGGGAAGAAACACACATCTAAAATGCAAATATTGCAATGGTGTTGGTCATGTGGAAGACAAGTGTTGGGAACTTCATCCTGAACTCAAGCCTAAGTTCAGCAAAGATGGAAAGATGATACCAAGGTCCTCACAACAATTTCAACCTCATTTCAAGGCACAACTTGCTAATGTTCACGCTCCTACTATTTCACAAGGATCCATGGAGTTCACTGCCAATCCATTGTCATTGATCAATGAATTTGCAGCTTACCTACAAAGTAAGGGGCACGGAGGAGGCTCACATGGTCAAGGCAATGAAGAGGGTAGTCACACAGCTATGTTGGGACAATTTGCCGGCTTTCTTGCTGGAAATGAGAAAGTTCCAAAGGGAGAAGCATCAGGTATACTCAAAGCCTTTACTACTGCCCTATTAACCAGTACTGAAACTGATTGTTGGATAATTGATTCAGGCGCCACAGATCATATGACAAACAAAGTTACAAATTTACATCATTTGAAAAAAAATTCAAGCCCCTCACATGTGTCTGTTGCAAATGGAAAAAATGTCTTAGTTTTGGGAAAAGGAGAAATAAACTTACTCTCTAAAAAAACATCTTCCACTGCCCTCTATGTACCAACCTTTCCTTTCCAACTTTTGTCAATTGGAAGAATCACCAACACCCTAAACTACCGTGCTATTTTCTCACCAAATAATGTGATGTTTCAGGATGTTCTCACCATGAAGATGATTGGTGAAGGGGTCTTCATAAATGGACTTTACTACCTGTGCAAGAATGCATGTTTCAATCAGGCTCTTCAAGCTCAATCGAAGTCCATAGATGAAAACCAACTTTGGCATAGGAGATTAGCTCACCCCTCTGAAGTTGTCTTGTCTAAACTGTTTCCAAATTTTTGTAACCCCTATCCTACTTGTGGTACTTGTCAATTTTCTAAGTTTACTAGGCTACCTTTTGGTAATTCAATGTCTAGGACAAGTAAACCTTTTGAAATGGTACACACCGATGTATGGGGACCTGCAACTGAATCAATGGAAGGGTTTAAATACTTTGTTCTATTTGTTGATGATTTCTCTCGAACAAGTTTTCTATATCTTATGAAATCAAAAAGTGAAGTCCCTACCATTTTCAAAGACTTTCACATGCAAGTTAAAACATAATTTCAATCAAACATTAAGGTTTTAAGGTCAGATAATGGCACTGAATTTCTATCTAACAATATGCTTCAATACATAAGTTCTCAGGGTATCATACATCAAACCAGCTGTGTGGGGACTCCCCAACAAAATGGAGTAGCCGAGAGGAAAAATAGAGCTCTCTTGGAGAAGACCCGTGCTCTCATGATTCACATGCACGTTCCAAAGAAATTTTGGTCGTTTGCCATCCTTACTGCCACTTATCTCATCAATCGACTTCCAAGTCGTGTGCTAGGGTTTAAATCTCCCTATGAAGTTCTCAAGGGGAGGAAAATAGATTTGACACATCTCAAGGTGTTTGGTTATGTTTGTTTTTTTCACATCCAAACCTTGAACCGTGACAAACTAGATGCCAGGGCAACCAAGTGTGTGTTTATGGGATACTCGACCACCCAAAAGGGATACAAGTGATTCAATCCAGTCATTAAGAAATGCACAGTTTCAAGAGATGTGAAGTTCGAAGAAGACTGTCCCTATTTTACAAGTCATGGGGAAGATTTAGTTGACATGTTCCCACTCCCTAAAAACTTTAATCATCTGATGTTGGAAAAGAGATCAGTCATTGTGAGTCCAGATTGTGAAGAAGTTCAAACTGACTAAATTACTGCCAGTGAGAGTGAAGACGAGCCCTACTCTGATCATTCTCCGCCCTCTACAGAGTCTCAGGTGATTAAAAGAAATCCTCCTCGAATAAAAAAACCTCCAGTTAGGTTGCAGGACTATGTTACATATGCCTCACGACATCCAATCAATGAATGTATCAGCTTTAGTAAGTTTTCAACATCTCATGCTACATTTCTTAGTGAAATTGATAAGCACTATGAACCAAGAAGCTTTCAAGAAGCTTATCTTCTCCCACAATGGAACCAAGCCATGACAAAAGAGATTCGTGCACTGGAAGATAATTGCACCTGAAGCCTAGTTCAACTATCACCAGGAAAAAAGGCTGTTGGAAGTCGTTGGATTTACAAGACTAAATTCAAAGCTGATGGATCTATCGAGAGACATAAGGCTAGACTTGTTGCTCGAGGTTTCACCCAAACCTTTGGAGTAGATTATAAGGAAACATTTGCACCGGTGGCCAAGATGAACCCAGTCAGGGTTTTACTTTTAGTTGCAATCAATTGTGGGCGTTCACTCTACCAAATGGACATGAAGAATACTTTCCTTCACGGCGAGTTGCAAGAAGAAGTGTATATGCAACCTCCTCCAGGCTATGATGCTATCAAAGGCAACATGGTTTGCAAATTGCACAAGGCAATATACGGATTGAAACAATCACCAAGAGCTTGGTATGCCAAGCTCAGTTCTGTTCTGGAAAAGGTTGGATTCGTGCGAAGTAATGCTGATTCTTCGTTATTTGTAAGAACTGGCACCAGGGGGAAGTTGGTGGTCCTCATCTACGTTGATGATCTTATCATCAGTAGAGATAGTACCGTGGAGATTGAGGCACTAAAACTCTCACTACATCAAGTTTTCGCTATCAAAGATTTTGGGAGGTTAAAGTATTTTTTAGGGATTGAAATGGCAATATCTTCAAAATGACTGTTTCTACATCAACGAAAATATGTATTTGACCTCCTTCAAGAAGCAAAAATGCTTGACTGCAAGCCTGCTATCACTCCCGTTGATTATAAACTGAAGCTCATCATAGATGGAGAAGCCATGCATGATGTAAGCTACTATCAACGATTAGTAGGTAAGCTCATATACCTCACTGTCACTCGTCCAGATATCAAATATGCAGTGAGCTTGGCTAGTCAGTTCATGCACTCTCCCACTGTTGATCACCTTAACATTGTTAAGAGAATCCTTCGTTATCTTAAGGGTTCAATAGGGCAAGGAATTACAATGCGTAACAATTAGTCCACTGTCATTAGTGGCTACACAGATGCAGACTGGGTAGGTAATGCAATTGATAGGAAATCAATCACAGGCTATTGTACATTTGTTGGTGGAAACCTTGTCACATGGAAGAGTAAGAAGCAATAGGTAATTGCTCGTTCCAACGCAGAGGCTGAGTATCGAGCCATGACAGCCACTGCTTGTGAACTCATTTGGCTTAAAGGGCTTCTTTCAAACTTAGGGTTTCCTAGTTCTACTCCTATGTCGTTTATGTGTGATAATCAGGCAGCCATGCACATTGCTGCCAATCCTGTGTTCCATGAAAGAACAAACATATTGAAGTGGATTGTCATTTCATCAGAGCTCAAGTTCAAACTCAAATCATCCGAACCATGTTCACACGAAGCCATGATCAACTGGCAGATCTCTTTACAAAGGCACCGGCATCAGCACAGTTTCATCGGTTATTGGGCAAGCTTGGCTCAGTGAACCTCCTCGATCCAGCTTGAGGGGGAGTGTTGAGAGTAATGAGTATGTTTTCCTTGATTTAAGGGAAATGATTTAAGGCTTAGGCTAGGCTAGGTAGTATAATTAGTAATGAGTATAAGGCTAGTTTGCTTTTGCTTTTCTTAGTCTTTATCGACTACTTTCTTTCTTCTCTTTTCTGTCAGCTGTTTTTCAGCTTTCTTTCTTTTCTCTTTCTTTCTACCTCCTTCCTCATATATACCCGAACCATTGTACATTGAACCTATGAAAAATATATCACAAATTAAAGCTATAATTTCTATACCATGGCAACTGATGGGTTATGAATCTTTTTTATTTTGGACTTGCATCCAAAATAGAAATCATATGCATGATAAGTTGTAGAGAATGGGTGGGTTGAAATGGCCCTGAGAGCCACAATTAGCTCTTTCTACTCTCTGAGCAAAATTGTCTTCTCAAAACAAAATGATGCTCTCACTGAAGAACACACTCTCTGCCTTTGAATTTTCCACAAAACAAAAGCTTTTTGCTTTTCTCCCCAAAACAAGAAAAGACATAATGATGTTGTCCCCTATTATTTGCTCTTTTTCTATTTGGCCGAAAGTAGCTTTGGCCTTTTAGCCACTAATTCAACATCATCGTCTTTCTTGTGGACAAGGGAGGAAATCACAGGGCCAACGAGCAGCCATGGCTAGAAAACAAGAATGGTGGAGGCGGTCCTAGGAGGAAGATGGGGATGTTCATGGAATTGGGCATGAAGAATTGAAAAATGACGAGATAAAGAGCTGATCGGTGGTGACAGTTTCTGAGCAGATCGGTAGTGATAGTTTCTGGAATGATGACCAGAATCAAGTCTGGTTGTTGCCAGGGTAGGTGGTTGGATGGGTTTATGTGTTTGTATAATTTTTTTCAAGTATGTAAATTTTGTATTTGAAGGTAAAATGGTAAGTTTATGGGACAAAACTATGAACCCCAAATTTGAGCATCAACCACATGTCCCTTGCCCAAGTTGACAAAAGTACCTGTCAAGCCCATTATCGGTGTTATCTCTAAAAACTCCTTCCGCACGTATATTTCCTTCGGCATTGATTCGTGAACTATCACTTTAAGTACCCCATTTAAATTATAAAGATCTAGAGGGCGTTAAATAGGAGCATATTATTATTTTACGATTTTAATTTTCAATATATTTTTTTTGAAAATATATTTTTTTTGAAAAAAAAAAAAAAACAAGCGACATCCCGCTTTTAACAAAAATGAAGAAGAAAGGGTCTCCTAGCCGGATAGAAGGTTGTTTTTCTTGGAAGCGTTACAGATCGATAAGAAATTTTTTATTATGGTAGGAACATGAGTGATACACCACGTATTCTTATATAAGTGATGAAAAAATTTAATTTTTTAAGTTATTAACTTTTTAACACACATATATCATCATTTGTATAATGACACGTGATGTACCATCCTGTGTACCGGTCACACTGAAAAATCTCTCAATATCGCTCCTTTCCATGGGGTTTGAATTAATACAGAAGAAGCCGATAGGGTACATAACGGCAGCATTACAAGTTCTACACAATTCTACCATTCGCGATCAGTTATTGGCAAATGTTATAAGTACAAAATGATAAATTTCTTTTCCAAAAAGATGGAGAGAGTTAACTTATACAATAATATGCTCAAAACTCAAACTCAAGTTATTCATCCATCCCTGAACTAATTTCTTCATCCCTTGTTATCCACATATATTGTCTTACAATATACCTGAGGAAGTGCAGCATATCCAGGAGACCTACACACAAGAGGGCGTAGTTTGTTAGGCTCTGGTACGCTGCATTCTATGCAGTGCAACATATCCAAATCATATGTATCAAGCACACTCTCACAAGCAACCTAGGAACAAACTAATATACAATGGAAACATATAACCACTCGACCAATACAAATGTAAACGTTAACTTAGGATAAAGGTGTCATTACAATACACGAGACTTTTCATACATCGATGCTGCAGCAGCAGCAGCTCGGAGCCTGGCTTCATGTTGGCTCACACTATCACCAGCAACTCCACCACCCTGAGCCGTTGTGCCTGTCCCTGTTCCCAATTAAAATCATCAATTAATGTAAAATTAGGATTGACAAACACAATATTTGGCCAGAATAATCACTCTGTTAACAATAGAATCGTTATATACAGCAAAGAACCTATAAACTTTCTCTACAACGCCTATTATATTCCCTGATTGTAAGGGATTATACGCGCCTATTATATTCAAACATTTGCATCATACGCGCCTATTATATTCCCTGATTGTAAGGGATTATGATTTCTTTCCAACAGTTAACTCACCACAATTTTATACTGAACAAAAGATCAGAGTCCCATATGATCAAAATAGATTATATGAATGAAAAACAAAGAGCGACCCTGAAGCATGAAATCCAACTGGCATTTTATAGGTGCCTTCATTTTTCATTTCCTTGTATAATAATCTTTCATGCATGAAGGAAATTAAGGAAATGTATTTTTAAAAACCACAATGTTCTGAAATTAAAAAACAACAGAGTGCCTTTCCATTAATAGCCAAATATCAGAGCTTACGTTGTCACGCAGAAATTAAAAGACACGGCAACAATTGCAATGCTCAGAAGTTTACCCTGTTGATGAGCATCTGACCATGGAGAGATTTTTCAATGTGATTAGAACACGGGATAGTACATCATGTGTTACTATGCCAATAGTAGAATATATGTGCTAAAACGTTAATAACTTAAAAAGTACAATTTCCCACAACTTACATAAAAGTACATGGTGTATCATCCATATTTCCGTCACAATGAAAAAGAGTAATGTTATTCATACTATGTTTTTGTATCACATTTTCATACCACCTTAGGTGACATTTGATGTGGACAGCCATATCATTTGAATTAATTACATTTTTAAATTTTGTTCATTATTTAATAAACTAATAATTAAGAAAAACTAGTTAATTAAATGATAATTGTGGTATACGAGAAGTATTTCTGATTCATTTCCTTGTGTTTTGCAAATTTTTCAATTGGTGTGGCTATCCACGTCAGATGTCACCTAAGGTGGTATAGAAATGTAATATAAAAACATAATATGAATAACATTACTCAATGAAAAATTTCTCCTAACCTTGAACCCCTATGTACATGTCCCACTATCAGGAGGTACTACAAGTAGGAAGAGGATTCTCTCCGAATCCACTTTGTAGGAATTTTAAGGATCCCAACATCCTAGCCATTTATCATAAATCGTGGGGTCAATTTTCGTCAAATACTATTTATATTTAATTTTAAATTAAAAAATCAAATAAATTTTTACGCACGATAT